>NC_079494.1:73566353-73899585 GCF_030052815.1 Hevea brasiliensis
CAATTGGGCTTGTAAATTTTAAATTTTGGTCCCTAAAAGGGACCTTAGTCATGCTGCCTGCATACTGCCCATAACCAGTCCGAATTTCCATTTGGTTCTAACACTTCCAACATACACCAATTGGTCACAAATGACCATTTCTTACCTCAAACAAGGTAAAACACACCATTTGACCACTTCTCCAATTTTCGTCTTCTAAACCCTAGGTGCCAAACCCTAATTCCCAATTTGTTACATTCAACTACTACAATGCATACCAACATCACTTCCATACACATACCAACTTACCTACACTTTGAATTCAATCAAATTGATGCATACACACATCAAAACCCTAGTTGGCTGAAATTAAGGTTTGATCCCTCACAATTGTTTTTATTTCATTTCTTTAATCTCTAAGTTACTTTAAGTAACTAAGCATGCATTTAACTAGAAATTAAAAGTTTAGCTTACTAACCTCACTTTGAATTTTCACCTCTTCAACACTTCATCCTTTCTTCTTCTTTTTGTTGTCAAGTTCTCTATCAAAGCTTGAATTCAAGATTTAATGATGGAAGTTTAAATTTCTATGGTGGGATTTAGGGTTTGATCAAGCTCAAAATGAGCTTCAATGGAGTTTGGTGAGGGAGAGGGAGAGAGAGACGACAAAGTGGAAGAGATGAAGACTTTTGCAAATTTTTTTTTCTTTTATAAATTAATCCCTTATGGAAGACCACAATTATCCAATTTTATTTATTTTTTGAATTAGTGTTTATTACATCATGCATGATGTCACCAATTTTCACTTTTCCTTTTTCTTTTTTTTTTCTATTTATTTTTTCATTAGTTCTTTAATTTAATTTCTAATTCTGAAATTTTCTTTTGTCCGATTTTATTTGACAGTTAAGTCAGGAATCAGCTCTAGGGGTCAATTGACCAAATTGCCCCTCGTCGGTTCGACCCGGTTTGTAAATAATTCAATATTTTTTCCGGATCACTGACCTAATTATTTGACCGGCTTAACAGTTCTTTTTCGTGATTTTCTCTTTTTCACTGTGTTCGCAATAGTCCAAGGACTGCAGCGTCATATTTTACAGTTCGAAATTTGAGTTTAAATCGACCTCGCAGTCCTTAGGACTAGTGCGCCACTGGGTACTGGCTGGTTAACAGTACTTTGACTTCTAGGAGTGTTACCAGAACCCCTACCTCTGCCTCTACCTCTACCGGTGGTGTGACACTCTAGGTGCAGACTTGGGCTAATCCTCGGATGTAGCGTAAGATCCTCATCGCGGACTAGTACAATCCTTAGTGAAATGTTCGCTCCCTCCATAGTTAAAACATGCACCTGTGGCCTTGAAACAAACCCTACCATGTGTTCTACCACAAGTTTCACACTGCCGTACTGATAGAGCTCCTCGAGGTGCTTTCTGGGTCTGCTGACCAGACTAGGGTGGTTTTTGGCCAGAGAATCTGCCTCTGCCAGATTTGTGAGAGCTAGATCCTCCAGACTGTTTTCTCTTCCCTAAACCACTTTCAGGTGCTTGACCAGTAGTCTTTTCAGTCTTCTCTTTCTCGTGTGTACCCTTCTTCACTGCCCCTTATGATTCTATCCTTTCCAGTTCCAGGGCTTGTGAAATCAGCTCAGAAAAATTCTGGTGTCCGAATCCCACAACTTGCATTCTTAAGCTAGGCCTCAACCCAGTCTCAAACCTCTTACATCTATCTCTGGGAGTGGAGACTAAGCTTCTCACATAATGGCTTAGCCTTGAAAAGCCCCGCTCATGTTCCGCTATTGTTCTGTCCCCTTGCTTCAGGCTCAAGAATTCTTGTAATTTCATATCTACATACACATCAGGAACCCATTTCTGCCTGAATTCCCTCAGGAAGTCTGTCCATGTCAGCACATGTGGCTCAACCAGGCTGTGGGGGATGGTCTTCCACCATTCATATGCATCCCCTTGCAATAGAGAGATAGAGTATTCAAATTTTAATTCTTCAGCACACTATAGTTTTCTTAATACCCTTTCCATTTTTTCTAACCACTGTTCAACCTCCAGTGGATCCATAGCACCCTTAAACTCGGTGGCCCCCAATTTCATTAATTTTTCATATTGCCGAGCTGAGGGCTGTGGTTGTGTTATGGTTGCTTGCATCTGAGCTTGAAGTGGCACATTTCTCACCATTTGTTGGAATAATGCAGCCATCTGTGCAACTGAGCAGGAAACTGAGGTGCTAGAGTAGGAGCTGGAGTGGTTGACCCACTCACGTTACAGGCCGGGGCTTCCCTTGAACCTCGGCCTCAGCAGTTGTTCCACAGAATGATCTCCCTCTTCCATTTTGTTTCTAAAAATTTCTACTTCTGAGATCAAACACAAGGAGGTTGACCTCGTTAGTGCATATTCATGATGTAAATATGTCATATGTATCAATTAAAGACACTTGAGCGATTGCACTTATCAAAGAAATATTCATACACATAATTAAAATTTATTGAAAAATCATGCTTTGATACCACTAAAACATGTTACACCTTACCCCTTCGTATGTCATGACATGATCCCATAGAATACCTAATGAACTACTGAACTCTACCTACCGATAACTCATTAAGCATCCTACAAGGGATTTTAAAACCATTTTCTTACATTTTGGAAGTGGTAAGCATTTTGGTAAGTATTAAAATCATTTGTTCGAAGTTTTAAAACTACTTGAAAATTTTGTCCCATTTTATTTTTCCATAAATTTTATAAAAATTTTGACAGAGTGCCATTTGTATTTTGAGAAACCACTTCTTCAAATACCTGAGAAAAATACTTCTAGTAAATTTTCCACAACTCTCAACTTCCAAATAATCTCAATTCAATTCAAAATTCTCATATCAAACCATTTCAAAATAATTCCATCAACATTGCATTCAATAAAGCTAATTTACATTCACAAGTTTAATTTACAGATATAAAATCCAAAAATAATATTATTACAATTTATTATACAACTACTCAACTTTACATTGATACATAAAACATTACAATATTTACATCAATTAACTACAAGGGTATAAATAAATACCCATACAAAAGATCAACAGAAACTTTTCCAGTTCAGCTCCTCACTCTGCTGCTTTTTCCTTACTCTTATCTACGACAGCAAAATAAGTTTTCACTGAGTATAAAAATACTCAGTGGTGTACAATAAAAATTTGAAATATAGTACATAAAACATTCATTGATAAATCACAATTTAAATATTTCACAAGTACATTTCACGATTTATCAAAACTCATTATAGCACAATTTTGATCAAACGATTTAATAAACATAGTGTTGCCAATTCATACACAACTTAAGCCATGACACAAAATTTCCGATTAATGTCATATTGCACACCACAATAAAGTAATCTACAACTGCACTAATCGAAATCAATGAGGGAGGTGGCTAGCCAGCTAATGAGTACTCATCAGATCTACAACCTCAATTGGTAAACCAGAGAGGGAAGAAAAATAATCGATCTCACCCCATAAATAGAGGAGGAATAATAAGGCACTGTCATGCTAAGTGTGAATCAAAATCTATTTCAAACATTTTATTCAAATAATTCATAAGAAATCAGATAAATTTTCAAAGTCATAGTTTCATTCACAAGGTGGCAACACATCATGATTAACACCAAATTTTTATAAATTATACCAAATCAATTTTTCAATGACAAAATGCTCAAATAAGGTTTATTGTGCACAAACCTTAAGTGAGTCATCTCTAGGACTTGACTCATTCTCTCAGACCTTCTAAGTCTTTTTAAGCTGAAACACAAAATTTATAGTGTCTCAGTATTTTTACTTCATAACAATTCCAATAAATAATTCCAATATGTTTAAACTTACATTCTTGCAAATTTTCATGTTGAGGTTACTATTTATGATACTATTCAAGTTAAAATATTGACTTTTTTATACTTAAAAGGTATGGGAACTCCAACTATACTCACATACTACATTTTGGTCACCAATTTTGTTGGTTTTGGTTGTTTTCTCAAAACTTAGGTCTTTTAGGCAAAATTGTAAATTTTTAGTTTTGGTGCCTTATGTTGTACTATTCCATTGGTTATTTTGCTATTAGAATTGGGCTAAGTTTTCTTCATAGAAATTGTTCCTTATTGTTTTAAATTTATTCTCCTTTTTGAATCACTCCATTTGGAGTTTTGTAGCTCAAGTTATAGCCCTTTGAATCAAAGTGCCAGTTGGACTTACCAGTTTTTGGGAACCAAAACTGGTTCTCTAAGTTTTAGGTCACCAAATTTGGGTGGCTAAATGACTTGGTTAAATGCATAATTTGGCTTTGTATTCTTCATGAAAGTTTTAGGTCTATATCTCAGCTTTCCATTGGTAAAATTTCAGGTCATTTAGACCTACCTAGCCCAAGTTATGGCCAAATGAACAAACATTTGTTCATTTAGTCATTTTTTGTCAGTCAGTTGCCTAAGTCCGGATTTGGTCAATTTGTTCACTAGGTTTTGGTCACTTTTTAGGCATGAATCCTGAATTAAAATTTTGTCATTTTGTATTTAGTTTCATTCCCAATTGGCCTCACACCAATTAAGCTTGTAAATTTTTAGATTTGGTCCCTGAAAGGGACCTTAGTCATGCTGCCTGCATACTGCCCATAACCAGTCCGAATTTCCATTTGGTTCTAACACTTCCAACATACACCAATTGGCCACAAATGACCATTTCTCACCTTAAACAAGGTCAAACACCATTTGACCACTTCTCTAATTTTTGTCTTCCAAACCCTAGGTGCCAAACCCTAATTCCCAATTTGTTACATTCAACTACTACAATGCATACCAACATCACTTCCATACTCATACCAACTTACCTACACTTTGAATTCAATCAAATTCATGCATATACACATCAAAACCCTAGCTGACTGAAATTAAGGTTTGGTCCCTCACAATTGTTTTTATTCCATTTCTTTAATTTCTAAGTTACTTTAAGTAACTAAGCATGCTTTTAACTAGAAATTAAAAGTTTAGCTTAATAACCTCACTTTGAATTTTCACCTCTTCAAGACTTCTTCCTTTATTCTTCTTTTTGTTTTCAAGTTCTCTATCAAAGCTTGAATTCAAGATTTATTGATGGAAGTTTAAATTTCTATGGTGGGATTTAGGGTTTGATCAAGCTCAAAATGAGCTTCCATGGAGTTTGGTGAGGGAGAGGCAAAGAGAGATAGCAAAGTGTAAGAGATGAAGACTTTTGCAATTTTTTTTTTCTTTTATAAATTAATCCCTTATGGAAGACCACAATTATCCAATTTTATTTATTTTTTTAATTAGTGTTTATTATGTCATGCATGATGTCATCAATTTCCACTTTTCCTTTTTCTTTTTTTTTCTATTTATTTTTCCATTAGTTCTTTAATTTAATTCCTGATTCCGAAATTTTCTTTTCTCTGATTTTATTTGACAATTAAGTCAGAAATCAGCTCTCGGGGTCAATTAACCAAATTGCCCCTCACTAGTTCGACCCGGTTTGCAAATAATTCAATATTTCTTTCGGATCCCTAACCTAATTATTTGATCGGCTTAACAGTTTTTTTTCGTGATTTTCTCTTTTCCACTATGTTTGCAATAGTCCTAAGGACTGCAGCGTCACATTTTACAGTTCAAAATTTGAGTTTAAATTGACCTCCCTGTCCTTCCTGAGAAGGTCACCCATCGGTGTGACTCTCGGCTCGTTTAACTTCTTATGTTCTGGAAGTTTTACGTCACCAAATTTGGGTGGCTAAATGACTTGGTTAAATGCATAATTTGGCTTTATGTTCTTCATGAAAGTTTTAGGTCTATATCTTAGCTTTCCATTGGTAAAATTTCAGATCATTTAGACTTACCTAACCCAAGTTATGGCCAAATGAACAAACACTTATTCATTTAGTCATTTTATGCAGTCGATTACCTAAGTCAGAATTTGGTCACTGTGTTCACTAGGTTTTGGTCACTTTTTAGGCATGAATCCTGAATTAAAATTGTGTCATTTTGTGTTTAGTTTCATTCCCAATTGGCCTCACACCAATTAGGCTTATAAATTTTCAGTTTTGGTCCCTGAAAGGGACCTTAGTCATGCTGCCTGCATACTGCCCATAACCAGTCCGAATTTCCATTTGGTTCTAACACTTCCAACATACACCAATTGGCCATAAATGACCATTGCTCACCTTAAACAAGGTCAAACACACCATTTGACCATTTCTCTAATTTTTGTCTTCCAAACCCTAGGTGCCAAACCCTAATTCCCAATTTTTTACATTCAACTACTACAATGCATACCAACATCACTTCCATACTCATACCAACTTACCTACACTTTGAATTCAATCAAATTCATGCATACACACATCAAAACCCTAGCTGACTGAAATTAAGGTTTGGTCCCTCACAATTGTTTTTATTCCATTTCTTTAATTTCTAAGTTACTTTAAGTAACTAAGCATGCATTTAACTAGAAATTAAAAGTTTAGCTTAATAACCTCACTTTGAATTTTCACCTCTTCAAGACTTCTTCCTTTATTCTTCTTTTTGTTTTCAAGTTCTCTATCAAAGCTTGAATTCAAGATTTAATGATGGAAGTTTAAATTTCTATGGTGGGATTTAGGGTTTGATCAAGCTCAAAATGAGCTTCCATGGAGTTTGGTGAGGGAGAGGGAAAGAGAGACGCCAAAGTGGAAGAGATGAAGACTTTTGCAAATTTTTTTTTCTTTTATAAATTAATCCCTTATGGAAGACCACAATTATCCAATTTTATTTATTTTTTTAATTAGTGTTTATTATGTCATGCATGATGTCATCAATTTTCACTTTTCCTTTTTCTTTTTTTTTTTCTATTTATTTTTCCATTAGTTCTTTAATTTAATTCCCAATTCCGAAATTTTCTTTTCTCTGATTTTATTTGACAATTAAGTCAAAAATCAGCTCTCGGGGTCAATTAACCAAATTGCCCCTCACTAGTTCGACCCGGTTTGCAAATAATTCAATATTTCTTTCGGATCCCTGACCTAATTATTTGAATGGCTTAACAGTTTTTGTTCATGATTTTCTCTTTTCCACTATGTTCGCAATAGTACTAAGGACCGTAGCATCACATTTTACAGTTCAAAATTTGAGTTTAAATTGACCTCGCAGTCCTTCCTGAGAAGGTCACCCATCGCTGTGACTCTCAGCTCGTTTAACTTCTTATGTTCTGGAAGTTTTACGTCACCAAATTTGGGTGGCTAAATGACTTGGTTAAATGCTTAATTTGGCTTTGTGTTCTTCATGAAAGTTTTAGGTCTATATCTTAGCTTTCCATTGGTAAAATTTCAGATCATTTAGACTTACCTAACCCAAGTTATGGCCAAATGAACAAACACTTATTCATTTAGTCATTTTTGTACAGGTCAGATTACCTAAGTCCGAATTTGGTCAATTTGTTCACTAGGTTTTGGTCACTTTTTAGGCATGAATCCTGAATTAAAATTGTGTCATTTTGTGTTTAGTTTCATTCCCAATTGGCCTCACACCAATTAGGCTTACAAATTTTCAGTTTTGGTCCCTGAAAGGGACCTTGGTCATCTTTGCTGCATCTTTGCCCATAACCAGTCCGAATTTCCATTTGGTTCTAACACTTCCAACATACACCAATTGGCCACAAATGACCATTTCTCACCTTAAACAAGGTCAAACACACCATTTGACCACTTTTCTAATTTTTGTCTTCCAAACCCTAGGTGCCAAACCCTAATTCCCAATTTGTTACATTCAACTACTACAATGCATACCAACATCACTTCCATACTCATACCAACTTACCTACACTTTGAATTCAATCAAATTCATGCATACACACATCAAAACCCTAGCTGACTGAAATTAAGGTTTGGTCCCTCACAATTGTTTTTATTCCATTTCTTTAATTTCTAAGTTACTTTAAGTAACTAAGCATGCATTTAACTAGAAATTAAAAGTTTAGCTTAATAACCTCACTTTGAATTTTCACCTCTTCAAGACTTCTTCCTTTATTCTTCTTTTTGTTTTCAAGTTCTCTATCAAAGCTTGAATTCAAGATTTAATGATGGAAGTTTAAATTTCTATGGTGGGATTTAGGGTTTGATCAAGCTCAAAATGAGCTTCCATGGAGTTTGGTGAGGGAGAGGGAAAGAGAGACGCCAAAGTGGAAGAGATGAAGACTTTTGCAAATTTTTTTTTTCTTTTATAAATTAATCCCTTATGGAAGACCACAATTATCCAATTTTATTTATTTTTTTAATTAGTGTTTATTACGTCATGCATGATGTCATCAATTTTCACTTTTCCTTTTTCTTTTTTTTTTCTATTTATTTTTCCATTAGTTCTTTAATTTAATTCCCGATTCCAAAATTTTCTTTTCTTCGATTTTATTTGACAATTAAGTCAGAAATCAGCTCTCGGGGTCAATTAACCAAATTGCCCCTCACTAGTTCGACCCGATTTACAAATAATTCAATATTTCTTTCGGATCCCTGACCTAGTTATTTGATCGGCTTAACAGTTTTTGTTCGTGATTTTCTCTTTTCCACTATGTTCGCAATAGTCCTAAGGACCGCAGCGTCACATTTTATAGTTCAAAATTTGAGTTTAAATTGACCTCGCAGTCCTTCCTGAGAAGGTCACCCATCGCTGTGACTCTCGGCTCGTTTAACTTCTTATGTTCTGTTTTTCTTATTTATACTTAACTAATTGGTAATTACTAATTATTTGTGTTCAGGGCTTAGCTAGTTGTCTTAAATGTAGTTCTAATCCTCTTAATTGTCCAGATCGACACAGGTCACCGGAATAGTGAAATATACCAGGCTATACAAACAGAGGTGTTACACTCAACACCTTCAGACAAAAGGAAGGTGAATCACTCTATGATGCATGGGAAAGATATAAGGACCTGCAGAGGCAATGTCCACACCATGGCATAGAGGATTGGCTACTAGTGCAAAATTGCTATAATGGGTTACTACCCTCTACAAGGAGCACAATAGATTCGGCTGCAGAAGGTGACCTAATGGAGAAAACAGTGACACAAGCACTTGAACTTCTAGAGATGGTTGCATATCATAATTATAAGTGGTCAAATAAAAGAGGAAATGCAAGGAGAACAGCAGGGGTCCTAGAAGTAGACGGCCTATGCATGATAAATGCTCAATTTGATCAGCTCACAAAGAGACTTGACAGAATACTGTCACACCTTACCCCTCTGTAAGGCATAACATAATCCCGTAGAATACCTAATGAACTATCGAACTTCACCTACCGATAATTCATTAAGTACACTACAAGGGATTTTAAAACCATTTTCTTACATTTTGGAAGTGGTGAGTGTTTTGGTAGGAATTAAAAACATTTAATTGAAGTCTCAAAATTAGTAAAAAATTTTGTCCATTTTTTTATTCCGCAAATTTTATAAAAATTTCAGCAGAGTGCCATCTGTATTTGGAGAAAATAGTTCTTCAAAGACCTGTAAAAACACTTCCAATAAATTTTTCCACAACTCCCAACCTCCAAATAATCTCAATTCAACATAACTCAAGTCAATTCCACTTCAAAATAATTTCACAATTTAATCCAAGTTTGTCATCTCAAAATATTACATCATTTCATTTAATAAAGCTAATTTACATTCACAAGTTTAATTTACAGATATTAAATACAAAAAATAATATTATTACAATTTATTATACAACTACTCAACTTTATATTGATACATAAAATATTACAATATTTATATCAATTAATTACAAGGGTATAAATAAATACCCGTACAAAAAGGATCAGTGAAGTCCTCAATATTAGTAGCAGCTCACTCTGCTGCTTTCTCCTTGCTCTTAACTGCGACAGCAAAATAAGCTATCACTGAGTATAAAAATACTCAGTGGTGCACAATAAAGAATTTGAAATACATTACATAAATCATTCATTGACAAAACACAATTTAAATGCTACACAATTACATTTCATAAATTATCAAAGCTCATTATAGAAAAATTTTGGGTTAAATAATTTAATAAACACAGCGTTGCCAATTCATACACAGCTTAAGCCATGACACAAAATTTCCGATCAATGTCGTGTTGTACACCACGACAAAGCAATCTACAACCCCACTAATCTAAATCAATGAGGGAGGTGGCTAGCTATCTAATGAGTATTCATCCGATCTACAACCTCAACTAGTAACCCAGAGAGGGAGGAAAATAATAGATCTCAACCCCATAATTGGGGGAGGAATAATAAGGCACTGTCATGCTAAGTGTGAATCAAAAATCCATTTCAAACATTTTATTCAAATATTGCATACAAAAATCAAATCAAGTTCCAAAGTTACAATTTCATCACAAAGTGGCAACACAAAAGTTCTTAAACTCATAATGCGTACTAAATCAATTTTTCAAGGATAATGATGGTTCCACAGCACTTTTACCAACGGTATCTGCTTGTTCCGTAGCTGCTTCTGTAGGAACAGAAGTGTGAACAACACAAGTTTATACCATTGAATTCAAAAAAAATTTCACCTAGGGTCACATGCATCATGCAAGATTTATTTTTTTTCTATTTGATTTCAATGATAAACAACATATTAAAACTCTTTTAATATGTTTTTGGGTCTGTATTTGCCATTTAAGATTTTAAAATTAATCAGATTAATTTTAGAACCCTAGATTAAATCTAGAACGATTACACTAAACTCTTAATGCAATCGCAGTATTTGCGCCTTTGAGATTCGTCTTCAGGACACTAAATATTGTCCCTCTAGCTTGTCCACACCAAGAACACCTATGGCAGCCCTTGAACAGCTTCTAAAGCTTTTTCTACTAATTAGAAATTCAAGTTCTGCCTTTTAAGAGATTAGAGATGTAAACAGGACACTAGAAACAATTTATAGTGTTCTTAATTCAAGAGATTGATGGCTAATCTCTTTGAATTGATGAGAGATGAAGAAGAATAGATGGATTATTTTTTCTCTTTCAAAATGGCGTGACAAAGGAGGAGTGGCTGCTGGTTGCATTATTTTTTCTCATAACAACACTTATATAGCTAAGTTAACACGTTGAACCCTTGCCACATGTCACCCTTTGATTAGCTCTAGGTTTAAGTGACCAAATCACATTGTGCCAAGTGCAAACCTATATTTAATCTTAATTTTAATCATCTTACATGATTAAAAGACATTTGGCAAGCTTATGTGTAATGCCATGTGTAACCATCTCATGGTGCCACGTGTCACACTGTGGAATGACCAAAATGCCCCTGTGCTTTAATTTTGAATTCTCAACCCAAAATAATTATTTTTCTTCTTCTAATTAATTTATATCAAATATAAATTAATTAGTTAATCTCTATTAATTAATTTCTTATTAATTAAATTCATATTTAAACACTTTAAATATAAATTTAACTTATACTATACATCCAATAATCTAGATTTTGTTTCAAGTCATGCTAAGGACTTTGTAATCTAATTGCAAACCATACCTATTTAATTAATCAATTAAACTCTTTAATTAATTAATTAAATCAGTTTTAAAAAGGTGATAACTTGTGTATGTGTGTGACTTACTAGGCTCATCACTAATTGGCAATGAGACATGATATCAACTCTTAATATCATCAGAACTCTTTCTTACCATAAATGATTTCTCTAAATCATTTTATGCACCTCGTAGACCATGGTTAATACCTAGCATAGCATGCCATGGACACCAAATTAGTAATAAGGTTTACCTTAAATGGAACTATAATCATATGTTACCATGTACTAAAATCTCTCTGTTACAAAATCCCAACTCAAGCTGGAGTCATGGTTTATGTCAAACTCTATTTGCTATGAATATTATGTTCTCTTTTAATTCCAGTTCTTGATTAAAAAGATTTTCTCATCAAAAACTCTTTTCTGATTAAATCTATCTGTCCTGGCCAGGAACTTGAAACATCAAGAACAATTAAATGAACATAGGATTTTATCTCTATTTACTTAGAGGAACAGATTCCATCTTGATCAACACCTACTTCCATATATAACTAGTAGGAGCCAACACATACCCATATACCCATACACAGTATAAGTATGAAAGCAGTATCAAACTCAAACTACCTATATACAAGATAACTGTGCTATCTCAGGTCTAAAGATTATATGCACTGATATGATTTATGACAAAATATTGACAAGAGTAAACTCTATGTGCTTGTCATAAGTGTCACTGGTTCGGCCTACTTATCATGTATAAGTGCCTATCATGTTTATTACATGGCATGAGACTCACCATTCCATCTTATTTATATCTCATATAAATAACTTGGGAACAAACATGAATACAATCTTTTTGGATAAGTCATGTCCTTATTATGAAGTATCCTCGATTGTGAACCTATTTATGATACTTTGTGCTAGAAATATTGTCACTCATATTCTTAATAACTTAAGAATAATATTTCTAACAAAATATCAATGGACCTTTTCTATTACACATAAATATATTATGTAAACGGAAAAGTGGAAATGCCTTTTATTAATAAAATATGTACAAGATACATACTAAATGATATGCTCTAGGGCATACTACTAACAATCTCTCACTAGCATTAGAGCCATTCATTATAATATCTTAGACCCATCTTCTCAAGATGACGGTCTAGCTGAGTTTGTGACATAGGCTTAGTGAATGGATTAGCTGGATTTTCAGCTGATCCTATTTTCTGCATGGCTATATCGCCTCGCCCAACTATTTCTCTGATAATGTGGTAGTGCCTTTCTATGTGTTTGGATTTTTGGTGAGACCTTAGTTCCTTAGCCTGTATGACTGCTCCATTGTTGTCATAGTGTAGTGGAACTACTGACTCAATGGAAGGAACTACTACAAGTTATTTTGACATCCATCTGCCAAATCTCATAATCATAGTATGCAGCTATTGCTAATAGAATCCTAATTGATTTAAGTATGGCAATAGGCGAGAAAGTCTCCTCATAGTCGATTCCTTGCCTTTGGCGAAACCCTTTCGCTACTAGCCTTGCCTTATAGGTCTCTACCTTTCCATCAGAACCAATTTTCTTCTTGAAAACCCATTTGTTCCCTATAAGTACAATACCTTTAGGTGGGTCAACAAGATCCCAAACTTGATTCTTATACATGGAATCAATCTCGGATTTCATAGCATCAATCCATTTTAAAGAGTCTATATCTGAAATAGCTTCTTCATAGGTGAGTGGATCATCTCCATGATCTACTTCTTCATGAGTAGACAACTCTTGTTCTTCTTCATGAAGGAAACCATATCTCACTGGTGGGTGAGATACCCTGGTTGTTCTACGAGGAATAGCTGTAGATGTTTCAACAATGGGTATAGGTTGACTAGATGGATCTATATCCATCTGATCTGTTGATTGGTCAGAATTCTCCAATTCCAACTCTATTTGCCTTCCTTTACCTCTTTCTTAAACAAAACGTTGTTCAAGAAATGTGGCATCTCTACTTATCACAACCTTTTGTGAAGTAGGCAAATAAAAATAATATCCAAAACTATCTTTTTCTGATCTGGTTTCCAATTTATCAGTGTTCAGCTTTTTGATATAAGCTGGACAACCCCAAATCTTAACATGCTTAAAACTTGGTTTTCTTTCATGCCATATCTCATAAGGTGTGGAAGAAACTGATTTTGATGGAATCCTATTCAGAATATACAAAGCTGATTCTAATGCAAATCCCCAAAAGGAGATTGGCATATCAGTATAGCTCATCATACTACGTACCATATCCAATAGGGTACGATTTCTCCTTTTAGATACCCCATTTAGCTGTGGCATTCCTGGAGAAGTCAGCTGGGAAACAATGTCGTGCTCTCTCAAGTATTCATCAAATTCAGTACTCAAATATTCACTTCCACAATCTGATCAAAGAGCTTTAATACTCTTTCTTGTTTGATTTTCTACTTCAGATTTAAATTCTTTAAGCTTTTCAAAGGATTCATGTTTGTATTTCATCAAATACAAATACCCAAACCTTGATTTATCATCAGTAAAGGTAATAAAATAATGAAAACCGCCTCTAGCCATTTCCTTACATGGACCACATGCATCACTATGTATTAGCTCCAAAATATTTTCAGCTCTTAGCCCTTATCCAACAAAGGGTGATCTAGTCATTTTGCCCTAAAGGCAAGATTCACAAGTAGGAGTAGGCTCAGAGCCCAATGAGGATAAAATCCCCATTTTCTCTAATTTTGCAATCCTATCTTCTGCAACATGACATAACCTTAAGTACCAAATATATTTTAAACTTGAGTTGGTTTTCACCATGGCATTGTATTCTTTTAGATCACTTGCATTCAATTTGTGTTTATCATTATTATCCAAATAATAAAGACCATCATTCATATAACCTGAACTAACATATTTATTTCCAAAATAAATATTGCAAACATCATCTGTGAACTGAAATTCATAGCCATTTCTAGTTAAACTGGATATAGAAATGATGTTCTTAAAAGCATCAGGTACATATAAAATATTATCCAAACACAAAACATGTCTAAACATGTAAAAAGATTTAGATCCTACGGCTAAAGCTTCAACAGTTGAGCCATTGTCAATCCGGACTCTAACATCTTGAGAACGCAAGCTTCTGCTACTTGATAGTTCCTGCATATCATTAGAAATATGAGAACTGGTGCCAATATCTAAAACCCAAGCTGTAGATGAACTATGAGTATCACCAGAATCTAAATAACAAGATATGGACATACCTTCCGAAGGTGTATCCTTCTTGTCCTTCAGAGAAGCAAGATACTCTGGGCAGTTCCTTTTCTAGTGCCCACCTTTCTAGCAGTGGAAACACTTTCCTTTGCCTCCTTTAGCTTTAGTCTTCCCTTTCTTTTTATCTATTTTCTTGGAAGGACCAGGAATTTAAGGTTTCTTTTTCTTATTGCCCTTCTTCTTGTTGGACTTTCCAGCAGAAGAAGATGCAATCAAAGCTACCTTTTTTCCTTTGTTGCCCGGCATATTCTTTTGAGCAATAACCAGTATGTTGAGTAAACTAGCTAAGGTGCATTCCTGTTGAGTCATATGAAAATTTGTCACAAAATTCCCAAAAGACTCAGGAAGGGACTGAAGGATCAAATCCGTCTGTAGTTGAAAATCTATGTTGCAGTCAAGATGTTCCAACTGCTCAATCAGCCGAATCATCTTGTGGACATGATCCCCAACATTCTGTCCCTCAGACATCCTCATATGGAATAGCTGTCTAGATATCTCATACCTAGCATTCCTGTTGTGTTCACCATACAGCTCTTGCAGGTGAAGGAGGATCTCACTCGCACTCTGCATGTTCTCATGTTGCTTCTATAACTCATTACTCATGGAAGCAAGCATGTAACACTTAGCTCTTATATCATGCTCCTTCCACTTGTCCAAAGTTTCATGTTCCTCTTGAGTGGCCTCTGGAAGGGACCAGGAACATTTGAATCTAGAACATATCCTATATGTTCAAGGTTCAGGACAAGTTTCAAATTTCTTAGCCAATCAGAGAGATTAGGTCCTGTCAACCTGTTGCGATCAAGTATGTTTGCAAGGATATTAGATGGCGGTGGTTGTTCTGTGCTCATTATTATCAAAAAATTAATTGCAGAAAATAACCATATTAATTAGTAAATGTATCAAGTAATTAACCAAAATGATTATGGTATTTTAATCAAATTGGTCCTCCCACTAACTTAGCGAATCCTACACTTCCAAAGTAGAAAACGGAAATCCTAGTTGGATGGATTTCTAGTGGGTAATTGAATTCTTATAATTCTATTGATCATCCTCAGGTACATCCGTTATTGGAATTATAATAAACTATAAGTGAGCAACTCCTTGCCCATCACATCTCATGTGAGGTTCAATCTTTTACTTAGCCCCTAATGCTCAAAATCTCAGGTACATCCATTATTGACTTATCTTGTATTAGTTAAGTTGATCCCATTAAGCCAGTAATTATGCAAATAATTTTAATGTCCTCAGGTACATCCAATATTGGCCACCAAACTATTTACATATTTACAACATCTCATGCTTAATAATTATTCTTAAGAAAATCTCTTAAATTAATTGCATCTTATGCAACTATTTAAAATTTCTTAAAATAATTGCCCCAATGGAGGGCCTATGTTATAATTACTTTAATTATAGCATTTCCAACTATATCATTTGTTTGGAAGATTTTATGGTCATCCTAATTACTATTTAGGTCTCACTTTTCACATTATCCATTTAGCATACATATATCATATAATTGCATACATCTCATGCATTCATAGATAAGCAGTAAATATGGTATGATCATGGACTTTCTAAGGGATTCAAATCTGAGCCACCAAGAATTGAATCAGGGCATTCCTAGGTGCATTTCATTCATTCATTTTACAAGAGTTGCTGAAGGAGTACATAATCAACACTTGATCTTGAATTCCTCCCACTGGTCCCACCAATGCTCTTGACCTCCTTGAACTTCTTGCAATCCAATTACATAGTAATCCTTGGTATATGAAGGCGAATTTACAAGAACTTAAATAAATGAAATTACAACCCAAAAATTATCACAAACTTAATAATACATGCCCAAAATAAATTAAAATAAATTAATTAATTTACAATCCCAAAGAAACATAAAAGAAATAAATCCAATCACATTGGTCTTTTATAGTCCATGATCATCCATCATGCATATCACTATTTAACAATTAAATAAAACATACATACTTGAATAAAATTGAATATCTCATATTCAACTTAAAAATCCAGATTTGAATATGATTCAAATAAATTTAAAAATTCATATTTGAATCTCATTCAAACAAATTTAAAAATTCAGATGTGAATCACATTCAAACAACCTTAAAAATTCAGATTTCAATCACATTCAAACATTTCTTAAAAAATCATATTTGAATCACATTCAAACATTTTTTAAAAAATCAAATCTGAATATTATTCAATCAACTTTAAAAATTCAGATTTGAATATGATTCAAACAACTTTAAAAATTCAGATTTGAATCACATTCAAACAACTTTTAAAATTTAGATTTGAATCACATTCAAATAATTTTTAAAAATTTTAATTTGAATCATAATTTAATTGTGTGATTAAAATTACTAATTAAACACTTTAATTAGTCAAAGAATAGGCCTTAGATCATACAACAATTGCAGAATTAAAAGCCAAACCTTGAACCACCCATAGAAGCCAAACCATGCGCACCATTGATGGTGTTTTTCAAGCATGCCGCCACACCTCCATTGCAACCAGCAATGGATAAATCATCTCATGATCAAAACACACAATTAAATCATATAATTAAGAATCTAAATGGCAAATATAGTAGCTCTGATACCAATTGTAGGAACAGAAGCGTGAAAAACACAAGTTTATACCATTGAATTTAAAAAAAAATTTCACCTAGGGTCACATGCATCATGCAAGATTTATTTTTATTTATTTGATTTCAATGATAAACAACATATTAAAACTCTTTTAATATGTTTTTGGATCTGTATTTGCCATTTAAGATTTTAAAATTAATCAGATTAATTTTAGAACCCTAGATTAAATCAAGAATGATTACATTAACCTTTTGATGCACTGCAGCGTATTTGCGCCTTTGAGATTCATCTTCAGGACACCAAATGTTGTCCATCTAGCTTGTCCACACCAAGAACGCCTATGGCAACCCTTGAATAGCTTCTAAAGCTTTTTTTATTAATTAGAAATTCAAGTTCTGCCTTTTAAAAGATTAGAGATGTAAACAGGACACTAGAAATAATTTCTAGTGTTCTTAATTCAAGAGATTGATGGCTAATCTCTTTGAATTGATGAGAGATGAAGAAGAATAGATGGAGAGCCTCAAAATGGCGTGACAAAGGAGGAGTGGCTGCTGGTTGCATTATTGTTTCTCATAACAACACTTATATAGCTAGGTTAACACGTTGAACCCTTGCCACATGTCACCCTTTGATTAGCTCTAGGTTTAAGTGACCCAATCACATTTGTGCCAAGTGTCAAACCTATATTTAATCTTAATTTTAATCATCTTACATGATTAAAAGACATTTGGTAAGCTTATGTGTAATGCCATGTGTCACCATCTCATGGTGCCACGTGTCACACTATGAAATGACCAAAATGCCATTGTGCCTTAATTTTGAGTTCTCAACCCAAAATAATTATTTTTCTTCTTCTAATTAATTTATATCAAATATAAATTAATTAATTAATCTCTATTAATTAATTTCTCATTAATTAAATTCATATTTAAACACTTTAAATATAAATTTAACTTATACTATACATTCAATAATCTAGATTTGGTTTTAAGTCATGCTAGGGACTTTGCAATCTAATTGCAAACTAAACCTATTTAATTAATTAATTAAACTCTTTAATTAATTAATTAAATTATATTTAAATAGGTGATAACTTGTGTATGTGTGTGACTTACTATGCTCATTACTAATTGGCAATGAGACATGATATCAACTCTTAATATCATCAGAACTCTTTCTTACCATAAATAATTTCTCTAAATCATTTTATGCACCTCATAGACCATGGTTAATACCTAGCATAGCATGCCATGGACACCCAATTAGTAATAAGGTTTACCTTAAATGAACCTATAATCATATGTTACCATGCGCTAAAATCTCTCTGTTACAAAATCCCAACTCAAGCTGGAGTCGTGGTTTATGTCAAACTCCATTTGATATGAATATTATATTCTCTTTTAATTCCAGTTCTTGATTAAAAAGATTTTCTCATCAGAAACTCTTTTCTGATTAAATCTATCTGTCCTGGCCAGGAACTTGAAACATCAAGAACAATTAAATGAACATAGGATTTTATCTCTATTTACTTAGAGGAACAGATTTCATCTTGATCATCACCTACCTCCATATATAACTAGTAGGAGCCAACACATGCCCATATACCCAAACACAGTACAAGTATGAAAGCAGTATCAAACTCAAACTACCTATATACAAGATAACTGTACTATTTTAGGTCTAAAGATTATATGCACTGATGTGATTTATGACAAAACATTGACAAGAGTAAACTCCATCTGCTTGTCATAAGTGTCACTGGTTCAGCTTACTTATCATGTATAAGTGCCTATCATGTTTATTATATGGCATGAGACTCACCATTCCATCTTATTTATATCTCATATAAATAACTTGGGAATAAACATAAATACAATCTTTCTGGATAAGTTATGTCCTTATTATGAAGTATCCTCGATTGTGAACCTATTTATGATACTTTGTGCTAGAAATATTATCACTCATATTCTTAACAACTTAAGAATAATATTTCTAACAAAATATCAATGTACCTTTTCTATTACACATAAATATATTATGCAAACGGAAAAGTGAAAATGCATTTTATTAATAAAATATGTACAAGATACATACTAAATGATATGCTCTAGGGCATACTACTAAAAGCTTCACCTCATAAGCCAGAATCTCTATGGGTTCTTCTTCATATGTGAGGTTTGGATTCACTTCGATTTCTTCCACTGGTAGTACATGAGATGGGTCTTATCGATACCTCCTCAACATGGACACATGAAAGACATTATGTATCTTATCCAACTCTGGAGGTAGTGCAAATCGATATGCTAAAGGACCCACTCTTTCTAGAACATCATATGGCCCAATGAAATGAGGACTCAGTTTCCTCTTTCTATCGAATCTCATAATCCTCTTCCAAGGGGAAACCTTGAGGAATACTTTGTCACTCACTGCATATTCAATATCCCTTCTCTTCAAATCAACATAGGACTTCTGACGGTCTGATGCAATCTTAAGTCGATCTTTGATCACCCTAATTTTCTCCTCAGTCTGATGAGTAATTTCAGGCCCAATCATCTTCCTTTCACCCACGTCATCCCAACATAACAGGGTTCTATATTTTCTGCCATACAAAGCTTCATATGGAGGCATCCCAATGCTTGATTGGTAGCTGTTGTTGTAAGCAAACTCAATCAAAGGCAAGTGTGTGTCTCAACTACCCTCAAACTCAATCACACAAGCCCGTAGCATGTCCTCCAAGATCTGAATTAGCCTCTTAGATTGGCCATCTGTCTGTGGGTGGAATGCAGTACTGAAGTTCAATCTAGTTCCTAGGGCTCTCTGCAGACTACCCCAGAATCTAGAAGTGAACCTAGGATCTCTGTCAGATACGATGGATACTGGCACTCTATGCAATCTTACTATCTCATCAATGTACAACTTGGTCAATCTTTCTAAACTGTAGTCCATCCGGACTGGCAGAAAATGAGCAGACTTGGTCAGTCTGTCAACAATGACCCAAACTGCATCATGACTCTTCTGTGTCCTTGGAAGCCTCATCACAAAATCCATAGTTATTCTCTCCCATTTCCATTCTGGCGCTGGTATTGGATGTAATAACCCAGTTGGTACTTGATGCTCTGCCTTCACTTGCTGATAAGTTAGGCATTTGGAAACAAATTCTGCCACATCTCTTTTCATACCCATCCACCAGTAATGCTCCTTTAGCCCTCTATACATTTTTGTACCACCAGGGTGCATGGCAAAAGGAGACTCATGTGCTTCCTTTAAAATGATCTGCCTCAAATCAACATAATTAGAAACACACATTCTGCCCTGGTGTAGCAATAGACCATCATCTCTTATTGAGAATTCTGGTTTCTTGCCCTACTGGACTTCTTCCAATAGCCTCTGATACTTCTGATCATTCTGAGCAGCCATTCTGATCTGATCAATCAACACTAGCTGTACATGCCATGCAACTACTGTCTACCCCTCATCCTTAATCTCTAAGTTGGCATGTAATGATCTCAACTCATGTACCATAGACAAAGGAGTAACCCGTAGACTTGCCATAGTCTTGCGACTTAAGGCGTCAGCCACCACATTAGCTCTCCCTAGCTAATAGTCTATCAGACAATCATAGTCTTTTATCAACTCTAACCATCTCCTCTGTCTCAAATTCAACTCTTTTTGGGTGCCTAAATACTTCAAACTCTTATGATCTATGTAGATGTAGCACTTCTCCCCATACAAATAATGTCTCCAGATCTTAAGAGCGAACACAATGGCTGTAAGCTCCAAGTCATGTGTCGGATAATTCCTCTCATGCGGTTTTAACTGGCGTGATGCATAGGCAATGACATTCCGATCTTGCATCAACACACAACCTAACCCATTGTGAGAAGCATCGCTGTAAGCTGTATATTCTTTACCTGGTGTAGGTAAAGTCAGGACTGGAGCCTCTGTCAAACATTTCTTCAATTTATCAAAACTCTGCTGGCATTTATCCTTCTACTGAAATTTCACATCTTTCCTAAGCAGCTTGGTCAATGGAGATGCCAACATGGAGAATCCTTTCACAAAACGATGGTAGTATCCAGCTAAACCCAGAAAACTGTGAATCTCTGTGATATTTCTGGGTGGCTTCCAATTAAGGATAGCTTCTATCTTACTACGATCTACCTTAATACCCTCTACTGATACTATGTGCCCTAAAAAAGATATTTCTTTCAGCCAAAATTCACACTTCGACAATTTGGCGTATAGCTATTTCTCCCTCAAAGTTTGCAGTACAATACGCAGATGTCTATCATGCTCTTCTGCATTCCTCGAATGGACCAATATATCATCTATGAATACCACAACAAACTAGTCGAGGTATGGTCTGAAGATAGCGTTCATCAGATCCATAAAAGCAGCCGAAGCATTAGTTAACCCGAATGGCATGACCAATAACTCATAATGGCCATAGCGGGTTCTAAAGGCAGTTTTAGGAATACTCTGCTCTTGTACTTTCAGCTGATAATAACCTGATCTTAGGTCAATTTTTGAGAACACAGCTGCACCCCTCAACTGATCAAATAAGTCATCAATGTGGGACAATAGGTATCTATTCTTTATTGTCACCTTATTCAACTGACAATAGTCAATGCATAACCGAAGAGTGCCATCTTTCTTCTTTACAAACAACACTGGTGCTCCCCAAGGTGACACACTCAGGCGGATAAAGCCCTTGTCAAGCAGCTCTTGCAACTGTACTTTCAATTCTTTTAGTTCTGCCGGTGCCATTCTGTATGGAGTTATGGAGATTGGGTCCACACCAGGCATAACATCAATCTCAAACTGCACTTCTCTTTCTGAAGGTAATCCTAGCAATTCATTAGGAAATACATCCGGAAAGTCACATACCGTAGGGATGTCCCTCAATGCTGGACTACCCACTTGGGTGTCTATCACATGTGCCAAGTACGCCTCACACCCCCTTCCTAATCATTTTTTTGGCTAGTGCAGCTGAAATGATGTTTGAAGACAATAACTGCCTCTCCCCATGTATTACTATAGCACCATACTGAGGAAGACCAAAAGTGACTGTCTTCAGTCTACAGTCAATCGTTGCATGATGCCTGGCTAACCAATCCATGCCCAAGATAATGTCATAATCTCTGAAGGGCGTTTCAATCAAATTAGATAAAAAAGTGTGTCCTTGGATCACCAAAGGACAGTCCCTATATAGTTTATTTACCCTGACCTCCTTGCTTAATGGACTAGTTACTAGCACATCATAGTCCATTGGTACACACTGAATAGCAGTAGAACACATCACACTAGTACTAACATACGAATGTGTGGAGCCAGGATCAAATAACACATATACATCTTGGTCAAGGATGGAGAAAATGCCAGCTACTACGTCTGATGTTTCAGCCTCCTCCCTTTGACGCATGGTATACACTCTGACTGGTGCACCACTGGGTACTGGCTGGTTAACAGTGCTTTGACTTTCAGGAGTGTTACCATGACCCCTACCTCTACCTCTACCTCTAGCAGCTGACTGTGACCCTCTAGGTGCAGAGACTTGGGTTGATCCCTCTGATGTAGTAGAAGGTCCAAACCGGCGCGAACTAGTACAATCCTTAGCGAAATGTCTGCTCCCTCCACAATTATAGCATGCACCTATGGCCTTGAAACACACCCCACCGTGTGTTCTACCACAGGTTTCACATTGCCGGACTGATAAAGATCCTCGAGAAGCTTGTTGGGTCGGTTGACCAGACCAGGGTGGTCTTTGGCCAGAGAATCTGCCTCTGCCAGATCTGCGAGAGCTAGATCCCCCAGACTGTTTCCTCTTCCCTGAACCACTGTTAGGTGCTTGACCAGTAGTCTTTTCAGTCTTCTCTTTCTCTTGTGTACCCTTCTTTATTGCCCCTTCTGATTCTATCCTTTCCAATTCCAGGGCCTGAGAGATCAACTCAGAGAAATTCTGATGTCGAAAACCAACAACTTGCATTCTCAGATTCGACCTCAAACCTCTTACATCTATCTCTGGGGGTGGAGACTAAGCTTCCAGCGTAGTGACTCAGTCGAGAGAAGTCTCTCTCATATTCTGCTATGGTTATGTTCCCTTGTTTCAAACTCAGGAATTCTTGAAACTTCATATCCACATATGCATCGAGGACCCACTTCTGTCGAAACTCCCTCAAAAAGTCTGACCAAGTAAGGACTGGAGGTTCTACCAGGCTGTGGGGGATGGTCTTCCACCATTCATACGCATCCCTTTGCAACAAAGAAACAGAATACTCGAACTTCAGCTCTTCTGCACACTACAGCTTCCTGAAAACCTATTCCATTCGCTCTAACCATTATTCTGCCTCCAGTGGATCCACAGTGCCCTTAAACTCGGTGGCCCCAAATTTCATCAATTTTTCATATTGTCGAGCCGAGGACTGTGGTTGTGCTACAGGTGCTTGCATCTAAGCTTGGAGTGGCACATTTCCCGCCATTTGTTGGAAAAACACAGCCATCTATTGTGCAAACTGAGCAGGAAACTGCGGTGCTGGAGTAGGAGTTGGAGTGGCTGACCCACTCACGTTCTGGAGTGCTGGGGCTTCCCCATTAACCTCAGCCTCAACAGATTGTTCCACGGAATGATCTCCCTCTTCCATTCCGTTTCCAAAAAAAATTTCTACTTCTTGAGATTAAACACAAGGAGGTTGACCTCCGTTAGTGCATATTCAGGATGTAAATATGTCGTATGTATCAATTAAAGACTCTTGAGTAGTTGTACTTATCAAAGAAATATTCACATACATAGTGAAAATTTATTGTAAAACCATGCTCTAATACCACTAAAACATGTCACACCTTACCCCTCTGTAAGGCATAACATGATCCTGTAGAATACCTAATAAACTACCAAACTTCACCTACCGATAATTCATTAAGTACACTACTAGGGATTTTAAAACCATTTTCTTACATTTTGGAAGTGGTGAGCATTTTGGTAGGAATTAAAAACATTGAATTGAAGTCTCAAAATTAGTAAAAATTTTTGTCCATTTTATTCTTCCGCAAATTTTATAAAAATTTCGGCAGAGTGCCGTCTGTATTTGGACAAAATAGTTCTTCAAAAACCTATAAAAACACTTCCAATAAAATTTTCCACAACTCCCAACCTCCAAATAATCTCAATTCAACATAACTCAAGTCAATTCCACTTCAAAATAATTCCACAATTTAATCCTAGTTTGTCATCTCAAAATATTTCATCATTTCATTCAATAAAGCTAATTTACATTCACAAGTTTAATTTACAGATATTAAATACAAAAAATAATATTATTAAAATTTATTATACAACTGCTCAACTTTACATTGATACATAAAACATTACAATATTTACATCAATTAATTACAAGGGTATAAATAAATACCCGTACAAAAAGGATCAGTGAAGTCCTCAATATCAGTAGCAGTTCACTATGCTGCTTTCTCCTTGCTCTTAACTACAACAGCAAAATAAGCTATCGCTGAGTATAAAAATACTCAGTGGTGCACAATAAAGAATTTGAAATACATTACATAAATCATTCATTGACAAAACACAATTTAAATGCTACACAATTACATTTCACAAATTATCAAAGCTCATTATAGAAAAATTTTGGGTCAAATAATTTAATAAACACAGTGTTGCCAATTCATACACAACTTAAGCCATGACACAAAATTTCCAATCAATGTCGTGTTGTACACCACGACAAAGCAATCTACAACCCCACTAATCGAAATCAATGAGGGAGGTGGCTAGCTAGCTAATGAGTACTCATTCGATCTACAACCTCAACTGGTAACCCAGAGAGGGAGGAAAATAATTGGTCTCAACCCCATAATTGGGGGAGGAATATAAGGCACTGTCATGCTAAGTGTGAATCAAAAATCCATTTCAAACATTTTATTCAAATATTGCATACAAAAATCAAATCAATTTCCAAAGTTATAATTTCATCACAAAATGGCAACACAAAAGTTCTTAAACTCATAATGCGTACTAAATCAATTTTTCAAGGATAAAATGCTTAAATAGGATTTATTGTGCACAAATCTAACATGAGTCGCCTCTAGGCCTTGACTCAGTCTCTCAGACATTCCAAGTCTTTTTCAACTGAAACACAAAATTTATAGTGTCTTAGTATCTTTACTTCATAACAATTCCAATAATTAATTCCAATATGTTTAAACTTACATTCTTGCAAATTTCATATTGAGGTTACCATTCATGGTACTATCCAAGTCAATTTGTTGACTTTCTAAGGCTTAATAGGTATGGGAACTCCAACTTCACCCACATACCACATTTCGGTTACCAAGCTTGTTGGTTTTGGTCATTTTCTCAAAACTTAGGTCTTTTAGGCAAAATTGCAAATTTTCAGTTTTGGTGTCTTACGTTGCACTGTTCCATTGGTCATTTTACTGTTAGAATTTGGCAAAATTTTCTTCATAGAAAATGTTTTCTATTGTCTTAAATTTATTCTCCTTTTTGAATCACTCCAATTGGAGTTTTTTAGCTCAAGTTATAGCCATTTGAATCATGGCTGCCGGATTGGACTTAACCCATATTTCTGAGCAAATTCTGGTTCTGGCAGTTTTAGGTCACCAATTTTGGGTGGCTAAATGACTTGGTTAAGGGCATAATTTAGATTGGTGTTCTTCATGAAAGTTGTTGGTCTATATCTCAGCTTTCTACTGGTAAAATTTCAGGTCATTTATACCTGCCTAACCCAAGTTTTGGCCAAATGAACAAATACTGTTCATTTGGTCATTTTTGTACATGTCAGACTGCAAAAATCTGGATTTGGTCAATTTTTTCACTAGGTTTTGGTCACTTTTTGGGCATGATTCCTCAATAAAAATTGTGTAATTTTGTGTCTATTTTCTTTCCCAAGTGGTCTCATACCAATTGGACTTGTAAATTTTCAGTTTTGGTCCCTCAAAGGGACCTTGGTCCTGCTGCCTGCAGAATGACCTTAAACAATCCGAATTTGCAATTGGTTCCAACACTTCTAACATACTCCAGTTGGTCACAAATGACCATTTCTCACCTCAAACCAAGTCCAACACACCATTTAACACATTCCCACATTTTTTTCTCCAAAACCCTAGATGCCAAACCCTAGTTCACATTTTTGTTACATTGACTTGATTCAAAGCATACGAACATCATTCATCAACTCAATTAATCTTCCTAACATATTTAATTCCATCAAATTCATGCATTACCATGGCAAACCCTCGCTGACTGAAATCTCTACCTAGGCCTCCAAAACTTGTTTTCATTTCATTTTAATCATATTTCTAAGTTAATGCAACTATAAACACAATAATTAAACAAAAAAAATTGAAGTTTGAATTGCTAACCTTATGTAGAATTTTCTCTCCCTTCAAATCTCTTCTTTTCTTTTTTCTTTCTTCTTCAAACTTCTTTTCTAGTTGAGATAGCAAGTTTTCTTAAGGTTTAGGGTTAAACTTATGGGGCAAAACTAAGTTTTTCAAGCTTTAAAAGCATATTAATGGTGGAACAATGGAGAAAGAGAGAGGTAGGGAGAGATGGACATTTTTCTAACTTTGAAGAAGAAGAATGAATTTTATTTTTTTTTTCTTTTCTTTTATGTGTATTAGGACGACCACAAATTAAATTAAATAAATTTTTAATTATAATTGTCACAAGGGGTTTTGCGGTCGCCTGGACAAACACTCACCGAAGTGGGAAAAGTGAGGAGTCGCCACTTTAATTTTGAGGGAAATTAAGAAAATCATTTATGAAAGTAAGTTAGAATGAAACCACTTTAAAAAAAGAGATTCTAGGTTCCGGGTCCATGAACGGGTGGGGAAGGTGTTAGGCACCCCACCTCGTCCCTCAACGAGGGTAAGCAGATTTAACTTCACGTTCTTCATAGTTAGGAGGGTTTGAATGGAAATGTTAATCCTTTAGACCGAAAGGAATGTTTGATTTTTCACTAATCCTGGTTACCCAGATACATAAGTAAATGAGACGACCTTAGTGAGTTGCGGTTGCGTATTAATTTTATTTTAGGGGGAATCATCTTACGTATTTGTTGAAATTTAATTTGGAAATCGGATAAGAACTCTCCTCCGATCTCCTTTAAATATTTATTAAAATTTTTAAGCTTGAGAATCGGATAAGAACTCTCCTCCGATCTCCTTTTAAATATTTATTAAAATTTTTAAATGGAAACCGGATAAGAACTCTCCTCCGATCTCCTTTTAAATATTTATTAAAATTTTTAAGTGGAAACCGGATAAGAACTCTCCTCCGATCTCCTTTTATTTTAATAGGGATCGGATAAGGACTTTTTCGATCTCTCGAAGCTTGATTACAGCTGCTCGTCACGAAATCCTAGAACTAAAGGTTTTGGCATTTAAAGATGCAGGGGCTCAGAATAAGGCTTCTTTTAATTCATTGGTACCTCGTATCTAGTCAGGAGATACCAAACCGAATTTTTCGACCTTCCTATGTGGTCGCCTTACCAGTACCTTTTGATACCCGATCTATCCCATTTATCTATCTTAAAGTTCGGTTTTACTCTGTCTTGTGCTGTCTTACTCAATTGTCTTTTGCATTATTCTAGTGATTCGGCCTTACTATTTTCCCAACTCATTGTTTAGACCTTTTATTATTTTTAAAGAGACCCTTTAGATACGGTTACCTACATTTTACCCAACCCCTTATTCATTACTCGAGACTAAAAGACTTGCATTCAGAAATAACAAAGGTTAATAAAAAGAATGGACTGATCAACAAAGAAGTAAACCCGAGAGTAACCTTTTAGTATTCTTTAGCGTAATATAAACTTAGAAAAAAAAAACTACGTACATAAAAGAACAAAGGAAATACAAAAAATGCAAACGAGCACTTAATAAAAGGGCAATACGAGCACTCACCTGTAGGGAGCCAAATCTACTAAACTAAGTATTGAATCACAAAGCTTAATAGAACTGCAGGTTGGTAACCGGAAGATTAAGGTTCGCCTTGAAACGAAGGATGCTTCGCTAAAATGCAATCGGGTCAAAATAATACCCGAGTTCAAATTGAGGTTGAGCCTGAACAATGGGAGTGGAACTAAATAAAACAAAGAGCTGAAAATGAGAGCACCACAGGATAATGAACGAACTGAAAATAGAGAGTTTTAGTATTCAAGAATCCCTTTTACAAGAAAATACTTTAGAAAACTGGTTTCAAAAGTTTTTCTTGTGAAAGCTTCAAAAATAGCAGAGTAACGAGCTGAATTGAGTTTCAGAGTCCTTTCGCTATATTCACTATCCCTTTTTTTTTCGTCCTCCTTGAACAGTTTTTCATGCAGGTATTTATAGGAACCGGGTGCTCCCCATGAAGAGTCAGGATCTGTTTTGGGGGAAATGGAGGGTTAAGATTTTGAAGGACATGATCTAAGGGCTCGGGAATTAAAGAGAATCAGAACGGACGACTGGGATCCCTTCCAGAGTATTTGTCCTTTTCTTTCTCCTAATCTGACGGCCCCAAAATTTCTTGTCAAGAGCGATCCGAGGGCTAGGAGTGAAAGGCGCTGATCTTGTCGTTTTCTTCTTCGATCTGAGGGCTTCGAGCTCGCCCTTACAAGTAAGATCAACGGTGGAGATTAGGATGTACAGCGCTGTCCTGATGTACTCTGGCACATGTCAGTAATGCGGGCGATTCTGGGGCGTGCGGTTGAGATTTCACTTGCGATGCTTCAACTACCTCGGCTCTGATTATGACGATAATCGACAGGATCAGTCTTATTCTCTTTATCTTCCGACCTCCCCTCCTTTCCGGTCTTTTCAATGTGATCCTTTTTTGATCTCTCATACCGGGTTCCTCTCTTCCGATCTCTCTTGACATGTTCTCTTCCGATCTTTCATGCCGGTCTCCCTTCTATCGATCTTTACCACACCAGTCTTCCTTTTATCGGGTTCGGTCCAGTCAAAGCATTTATTTCCCTCAATTCTCGAAGCGTCCGCTTCATTTTCTGCTTGCAATAAATGCTTAAATTTTCCTATATATACCTTCAATTGGGAAACCCTACCTCACTTGACTTTCTCCCTTATTCTCTTCATTTTCCTTGTTCTAGCTACTCCGGCAACAATCCCAGACAAAATGACCGCCTTTAATCTTTTTCCGGTTGTCCTCTTTGTTCCTTGCCTGAAAATTTACGATCCCGGTGATCGAAAAATTATGATGACCTTAACTGATGACAGTGAGAGAACTAGACTAATTAACCGATCTGGATCGAGGACCCCAATGATGCCGATCACGAATCGTTCACCCTATATAATCGGCGAACTAGTTTCGGGCGAGAAGACTGCTAATATTCCCCTCAACACCAGTAACTGCTCTTTAGCGTTCATCTGGCTCCTCTCCACACTGGGTGTTCCGACAGCGGCTCAGTTTCGAGCGGTAACTTTGATGACGAGCTCTCTCATTCTCATGAGAGTCATTGTCCCCCTAGCCGATCTCCTGGTCAAACACATCTTTTGACTCAGCCACGAGACTAGGCTTTGACATAGGCCTTTTAGATAGGATGTTCCGCCGATCTCTAAAGATCGCCCTTATGATGTAATCAGACCTTTAATGTAATCCGATCTTTAGAGATCGCCCAAATGATGTAATTACACCTTTAATGTAATTCGATCTCCAGAGATCGCCCAAATGATGTAATCAGATCTTTTCGGAAATAAAATTTATTTTAACAACTGTTGTTTTATTATTATTGCATTGATTATTTTCCGATCTCTGAAGTATTTATCCGATCCGACTCTTAATTTGAATCACACTTATCCGATCTGTAATTCAAAACACCTTAATCTGCCGCTCTATAGTTAACCGATCTCTTTATGGAATCTCCGGAATATTCGTGAGACGTGTCAGAATAGCCGGCGAGTCCCGCTATCCGATGCACTACCTGGAACATCGTGAGCATTAAATGCTCGGACGAGTATAAATAGGGATGGGGTTAGCCAGTTACTCCTTTATGTCATTTTCAGTCTCTCGCAAACAACTTCCAAATTCTCTCACTTTCTCAAGTTCCTCCGACACCGATCAAGCTCCGGTAAGGGTTTTGATCTTTCTTTTAGTTTAAATTTTCTGTTTCCTTTGAAAATGAGCGGTGCCGAGGGTCAGAGAGCAGTAAGCCCCCCTTCCATTCAGTTCTCATGGTCGTCCGATGAGGTAGAGGTGGTCGGACAAAGCACGCAGCCTGACCTTCCTAGGGTCTTCGTTCCAGCTCGGGGACAATCAGCACCATCAAGGCATGTGCTTTCTTCAGGGAGGGAAAATCTTCCCATGGACGAGCTGCCATCAATCTTGCAAGAAACCGACCTGCAGTCATTCAACCAGGAGTACAACATCCGGCCTGATTCCTATGAATTGATTAAGTGTGACGGTGATCTTTGTGCCGATCACTTCTTCGAGGAGAACGATATGATTGTGGTCTACGAAGAACAATTAAAGGCCGGTCTGCGGTTCCCTTTGGACGACTTCTTCAAAGAAGTTTTGAAATATCACCAAGTGTGCATCGCTCAAGTTCACCCGAACTCGTGGCGGATCTTGGTAGCCTTTCGAGCCCTATGCCGAGCTAAAGGGCTCCGACCCATGGCTAAGGTGTTCGCTGAACTGCATCGGCTAACTCATCGCAAGGACGACGAGTATTGGTTCTTCCAGGCGAAACCCCATTGTGGGCTTTTTACCGATCTACCTTCCTCCCTGAAGAATTGGAAGAACCGCTTCTTTATCCTGAGGAGCAAAACTTCGAACAGCTTTGAGGGCTTCCCTCGGAGCTGGCTGCATCAGGGTCCTTTGCTTACGAAGCACATCACCCTAAATAGGGAAGAGGGTGCAATGGTGATGGAGTTGAAGGAACAGGCATCCAGAGAGAAGTTCTCTTGTTTGGATGCAGTGACGGCCGAGCTACAACATTGGACTATGCAGCTGGTCACCGGTCAAGATTGTGGGCTTCAGCTCTTTGATCTCGGCATCGGTATTTTCCATATCTCAGATCTTTAGACCTTAGCGATCTCACTGACCTCTTCTTTGTGCAAGTATGGTAAGCGGCGAAGCTTCTGAGGAGAGCCGGAAGTGGAAGAGAGAGATATCCTGGAAGGTACGAGAGATGAAGCGTTCCGAGTTGCTTCAAACACCTGGTCATGAGCCCGGGGAAATACAGGGAGGCTCGTCTCAACCTTCTGGGACTCCGGTTATAGAAGTGGTCCGATCTCCTCCTTGCCGAGAAGAGCCGCCTCCACCTCCTCCAGTCGCTCCAAGTGCGGAAGGGGGTCCTTCTCAAACTACTGTGAGGCCTCTTTCCCGCAGTGCTCAAGTGCTTATCCACTCACTGGAGAAGAATCACACGGTTCGAGAAAACCCTGGTTTCGCTAAGATCTTGGCATCCTCCATCTGTCTTCAAGAAGATCGGGATAGGCTGTCTCCGGATAACCTTGATGATATCTTGACCAGATCTATGAGCCTGAACGTGGAGTGTTTGGTGAACCAGCACATGGTCCAGGAGAAGGCTCATCGCCTGGGTAAGGAAGTCGAGAGGATGGGTCATGAGGTGTCTTCTCTCCGCTCCCAACTTTCGTCCGCTCAGGACTATATATCTCAAATTGAGGGACGAATGAAGTTCTATGAGGACAAGCTGGCCGAGCAAGCTCATGTTCTGGCCGAGCGAGATAGTGTTCTCGAGGGAGTTCAGGCGCTTCGAGCTGATGAAGCTGCTCAACTCGCTCATCTTGCTGAGGAGATCAAGGCGAAAGAAGAAGAAATGGTGACTGGAGTGGCCGGCGCTTATGTGAATGCTCACAGAGATCTCCTGGCTGAGCTCAAGAAGCGTTATCCTGAGGAGGACTTCTCCTGGATGGCCAACCTGGCTCCCGAGAATGAAGGTGAGGATAGCGAAGAGGAGGCTGAAAGTGAGAGAGAAAATGAACAACATGTAGTTCCGGCTGGGGGCGATCCCCCAGCCGAATGACTTGTATAAATTTTGAAATGAAATGAAATGAAAGTTTCCCTTTTGTTCAATGATTGATTGTGATCGAAAAGTTTCTAAATTGCGTAAGCACTTGATTGTTTGAACATATTAGAATGACAACTGAAAGTGATTTTTAATCTAAGTATAAGAGATCGGAAAACACAATATGCATGAGATCAGCTACGAAATGGGACTTAATTAAAGTTAGAAATTCGGCTTTGAACACTTAAGATCGGGATCATCTTTAAACCGAGTCGAAACCTTTATCATTCTCAAATTTTTAAATGAGAGACCGGCAACAAGACTGGTGGTACGAAGGCCTTATGTTGGTTCAATCTTATTTGACAAGAAAGATCGAAAATATAATTAAATGATCAGGGGACTCGAGAATTGGTTTGAGGGATCGGTGAGGCTTTAAATGACCTGGAGACTTGGTATTAATTAAATTCTTTTTGAGGGGAGATCAGAAGTATGGTCGGTTGGCAAAGAGGACTGTGTTGGGGATCGGCTTCAAAGTTTATAAATTTCGGGGGATTGGCCAAAATATGGTGTCGACAGCTGCCCCTCTTTACATAATTTCTATTGAAGGGAAAAATTTTCCCGTGTAGGAATTATGTAAAGGTTCAGACCCGTATTTTGGACGATTTAAAGTTTGAAATTTGAAATTAAAGTCCGGAGGCTAAAACCCACTTGGGTCGAAACCTTGAGGTTTGTTACAGGAAATTAAAATGCTAGAAAATTAAAATCAACTTAGATCAAGGAACCAGAGGTTGATAACAGGAAATTTAAATGCATGAAATTAAAATCAACTTAGATCAAGGAACCAGAGGTTGATAACAGGAAATTTAAATGGCGAAATTAAAATCAACTTAGATTAAGGAACCAGAGGTTAATAACAGGAAATTTAAATGCAGGAAATTAAAATCAACTTAGATCAAGGAACGAGAGGTTGATAACAGGAAATTTAAATGCAGGAAATTAAAATCAACTTAGATCAAGGAACCAGAGGTTGATAACAGGAAATTTAAATGCAGGAAATTTAAATCAACTTAGATCAAGGAACCAGAGGTTGATAACAGGAAATTTAAAATCAACTTAGATCAAGGAACCAGAGGTTGATAACAAGAAATTTAAATGCAGGAAATTAAAATCAACTTAGATCAAGGAACCAGAGGTTGATAACAGGAAATTTAAATGCAGGAAATTAAAATCAACTTAGATCAAGGAACCAGAGGTTGATAACAGGAAATTTAAATGGCGAAATTAAAATCAACTTAGATCAAGGAACCAGAGGTTGATAACAGGAAATTTAAATGCAGGAAATTAAAATCAACTTAGATCAAGGAACCAGAGGTTGATAACATGAAATTTAAATGGCGAAATTAAAATCAACTTAGATCAAGGAACCAGAGGTTGATAACAGGAAATTTAAATGCACTTACAAAGCAAGCCTAATCTGGACACAAGAAGTTCTTTCCCGATGAAGTGTACTTAACAGGATCCCGAGGGCCAATGATTAATGGAGGATGAGTTACAAGACTTGACCTACGACTTCATTTCTTCAGATGCCCCTTTTCTGTTCTTGACTTTCTCCTTACTTTTCGAAAAGCGCCCTTGCGGGTTTTCACTTTCTGTCCATTTGACTATAAGCGCCCTTCCAGGTTTTTACCTCTAGTTTTTTTTTTTTTGGCAAATCCCTGCAAATCTCATAGTAAAGTACGTGAGATTATCAATTTCAAATCCAAATCTTATAGCAAAATTTTAAATGATTAATAGCGCATCTGGTAAAAAGATTAAAGAAAGACAATGTTAAAGAAGGAAAGATAAATGCAAAGAGATAGAAAAAATATGACTTTATTATGGTTTTAGGAAACAAAGGTACAGTGTCAAAGGAGAAGGGTACAAGGACAGATCTCACATATTCCTTGTAGTTAGCTTTGAAGTCTTTTAACTGCCATTATTTCAAGTATTCTGAAGCCTCATGCCACGACGGTTTATTTCCATCCCCGGTTTCATTGCCCCGTTCCTTATTTCTCCCTTTTGGTTCTTGGGATGCCCTTTTGGGTTTTCACCCCTAGATTTTTTTTTTAGCTCGCTTTTTCAGGACGCCCTTTCGGGTTTTCGTCCTTCACTCATTTTGCTAGGAGCGCCCTTTTGGGTTTTCACCCCTACTCTTTTTTTTTTTTTTTTTTTAGGCATAGTATCTCTTGACGGTGTCAGTATTCACAGGTCTTGGAAATTCTTCGCCGTCCATGTGGGTCAAGATTAAGGCCCCACCAGAAAATGCCTTTTTAACCACATAGGGACCCTCGTAGGTTGGTGACCATTTGCCCCGGGGATCATTTTGAGTTGGCAACACTTTCTTCAGAACTAGGTCCCCAGGTTGAAATTCGCGTAGGCGAACACCTTTGTTAAATGCCCTGGTCATTCTTCTTTGGTACAGCTGTCCGTGACATGCCGCCGTTAGCCTCTTCTCATCTAGCAAATTTAATTGGACCAACCTTGACTGGATCCATTCTGACTCATCAATCCCCGATTCTTTTAGAATTCTTAGAGAAGGAATTTCTACCTCAATAGGTAATACAGCCTCCATCCCATAAACCAATGAATAAGGAGTTGCACCAGTTGAGGTCCTTACAGAAATCCGGTATGCGTGAAGAGCGTAGGGAAGCATATCATGCCAATCCCTATATGTGACCGTCATTTTCCGAATTATCCTCTTGAGATTTTTGTTTGCGGCTTCCACTGCTCCATTCATCTGGGGACGGTATGGGGAGGAATTGAGATGTCGAATCTTGTATTGATCACATAACTTCTGGATCTTTGGGCCATTCAAGTTCTTGGCATTGTCAGTGACAATTTCATTGGGGAGACCGTGCCGGCAGATAATATAATTTCTGAGGAATTTGAGAAATGTGTTCTGCGTAATGTGAGCATATGATGTTGCTTCGACCCATTTAGAGAAATAATCGATAGCCACCAGGATAAATCTATGCCCATTGGATGCCTTAGGGTTGATGGGACCAATCACATCAATGCCCCACATTGCGAAAGGCCATGGTGAAACGAGGTTGAACAGTTGGTGAGGTGGAACATTTATCGGATCCGCATAGATTTGACACTTATGGCACCTTCGGAAATACTTGATGCAGTCCTTTTCCATGGTAGTCCAAAAATATCCCCGTCGCATGATTTGCTTAGCCATCATATGCCCATTAGCATGGGTGGCACAGTTCCCTTCATGAGTCTCGAAAAGGATTTTCTTTGCCTCTTTTGCATCCACACATCTCAACAATTCGCCATTGGAGCTCCTTTTGTATAGGATTTCTCCACTGGGGAAGTATCCCAATGCTAATCTCCGAATCATCCTCTTTTCGTTTTTGCTTGCCCCAGAGGGGAATTCTCTAGTTCTGATATAGAGCAAGATGTCATGGTACCAAGGTTTACCATCAGGTTCTTCTTCGATCATGAAGCAGTAAACCAGCTCGCTTCTTGCTTTAATCTTTAGCACTTGGGTCGTCTGTCCTTCTTCCATCTGAGTCATAACAGCCAGGGTGGCTAAGGCGTCTGCAAATTGATTCTTGTCTCGACTAAGGTGAGTGAAAGAGATTTCCTCAAATTTCTTAGTCAGCTCCAGTAAGTACTTCTGATATGGGATTAGTTTCGGGTCCTTAGTTTGCCATTTTCCCTTGACTTGATAAATGATCAGGGCTGAGTCTCCATACACCTCCAACTTTCTGACTTTCATTTCGATGGCCGCTTATAAACCCATTACACAAGCTTCATATTCTGCGACGTTGTTGGTGCAGTCCAATAACTTGATAGCTCTCGGAAAGTGTTTCCCATTCGGGGATACTAATACAGCTCCGATTCCATTACCGGACAAATTGACAGCTCCGTCGAAATACATTTCCCAAACATCAGCTGGCTCTTCTTCTCCGCAGTCTACTTCATTAATATGCTCATCGAGGAACTCAAAATCCAGAGCTTCATAATCCTAGATGGGGTTTTCTGCTAAGAGATCAGTGATCACGCTACCCTTCACCACTTTCCGGGTCATATATACAATGTCATATTGGGATAGTATGACCTGCCACTTGGCTATCCTTCCCGGCATGAATGGGCTTTCGAATACATACTTGATAGGATCCATTCTAGAAATGAGCCATGTCTTGTGATTCAACATGGAGTGCTTGAGGCGATTCGCTGTCCAGGCTAGTGCGCAGCAAGTTTTCTCTAGGAAAGAATACCTTGACTCACAATCATTGAACTTTTTGCTTAGGTAATAAATTGCTCTTTCCTTCCGGCCGGTATCATCATGTTTCCCCAAAACAAATCCCATTGACCTTTGCTGGACTGCCATATACAGAATCAGAGGCCTTCCAGCCACTGGTGGAACCAATACTGGTGGGTTTGATAGGTACTGCTTGATTTTCTCAAAAGCCACTTGGCAAACTGAATCCCATTGAGTGGTGTTATTCTTTCGGAGTAGTCTAAAGATAGGCTCAGCCTTAGCGGTGAGATTGGAGATAAACCTTGATATGTAGTTCAATTTCCCCAAGAAACTGCGTACCTCTCTTTCTGTTTTTGGGGATGACATCTCTTGAATGGCTAGGACTTTGTCCGGATCAACTTCTATTCCCTTTTCGCTCACTATGAATCCCAACAATTTCCCAGATCAAGCTCCGAATATGCATTTGGCAGGGTTCAGTTTTAGCTGATATTTCCTGAGTCTCTCGAATACTTTCCTCATCACCTGCACATGGCTCTCCTCTCCCCGGGATTTGATAATCATATCATCCACGTAGACCTCCACTTCTTTATGCATCATATCGTGGAATAATGTGACCATGGCGCATTGGTAGGTGGATCCAACATTTTTTAATCCGAAAGGCATGACCCGATAGCAAAATACCCCCCATTGAGTGATAAAGGCAGTTTTCTCCTTATCTCCCTCATCCATTGGGATTTGATTGTACCCTGATGCCCCATCGATGCACGAACATCTGCCCAATCCCGCAGCATTGTCTACTAACACATCAATGTGAGGGAGAGGGAAATCATCTTTCAAGCTTGCTTTATTAAGATCCCTGTAGTCAACACATACCCTAACTCTCCCGTCCTTCTTCATTACTGGGACAACGTTAGCTATCCATTGGGGATATTTGACTACTTCTAGGAATCTAGCATCATACTGTTTCTTGACCTCATCCCTAACTTTGAGCAGTGTGTCAGGATTCATTCTTCTTAACTTCTGCTTTACCGGGACTGTCCCCGGAATTAGGGGAATTTTATGCGTCACTATCTGGGGGTCCAAACCAACCATATCATCATAGCTCTATGAAAATACATCTAGGAATTCCCTGAGCAAACTGATCATATCTTCCAATTCTTCACTTTCCACTACCTTAAGTTCCCTTTTCACTTCTTCCGTGCCTAAGTTTATGGTACGTGTTTTGTCTCCACAAGGCACTAGGGAAGGTTCATCCCTTTCATCCCTTTCTTCTGTGAGCTCCACCTCAGAATCACTTGAAGTAATGGCAGTTATGGGGATTTCAAAGTTAACTAGAGGAATTTCTGAGTCTATTGAATTATTAGGTGTTAATTGATGAATGGTCCTGAATGAACGAAAATAGAATATATTATAAGGATGGAATTCAAATGGAGAAAAAAAAAAGAATTGGAAATAAATGCGCTATTAATTTATTAAAAATTTATGACATAAGAAAAGGGTCCATTTACAATGTTACACTTGTCATCATGGACAAAATGATCAAGTGTAGATAACCAAAGGTACTTTACTCGAAATTAAGTACAGGGATGTCCTCTGCTGTCCAGTTGTCTAGTTCTTGCCCCTCAACTATTGGCGAGACCAGAGCCTCATACAAGGAATCCAAGTGGATGACGTCGATGGATGGTTCATCAGGTGATTCTTCAACCTCTGTCGGATTTTCGATGACCGGTTTAGTGAAGACCTCTGTGATTCTCGGGACTAGTTTCATTTTCCCAATTTTCTGGTCAAATCTCTGATCCCAAAGTCTGTTCCTCATCCAGAATCGCCCATCCATGAGGGCGTCCTCCTCATAACCCAAACCGCAACGGCCTATCTTCTGGATAGCCGGTATAGGTTCAACAATCCCTTGTAATGTGGCGCCTAGGCCTTTGCCTTCTTCATACCCATTCTTCGACATTATCTTGGCTACCATAGCCATAGCCCCTTCATTTCTAGTTTCTTGTAGTTCAAGGGCCTGGAAGGAGCTTTCCAACGACTCCTTAGCCGCTTCCACATAAGGAAGTGATTGTGGCTTGGTGACCAAAATGGCTTCTTCCCCTCTCACAGTGATGATTTTGCCGTCCATGATGTACTTTATCTTCTGATTCAAGGTTGAAGGAACGACATTCGCTGAATGGATCCACGGCCTCCCCAACAACATAGTGTAGGCCGGTTCAATGTTCATCACCTGGAATGTGACGTTGAAGGTGCATGCGCCAATTTGGAGTGGCAAGTTGATATCTCCCAACACTTCTCTTCTTGTACCGTCAAAGGCTCTTACTACCATAGCACTTTGACGTATATCCAATCGGTTAACTGGAAGCCTAGCCAAGGTAGCACTAGGCAGTACATTGAGGGCTGATCCATTATCAATAAGGACCTTGGCCACTATACAACCTTTACATTTCACTGTCACATGGAAGCTTTAGTGTGTGCCAAGCCTACAGGATCTATCTCTTCTTCAGAAAAAGTGACAAAACTGGATGCCTGGATTTGTCCCACTATCTTCTCGAATTGGCCCGGTGTGATGTCGGGGTTTACAAAGGCCTGATCCAAGATTTTCTGCAAGGCATGACGGTGCACCTCAGAGCTCAAAATCAACGATAACAGTGATATTCGGGCAGGTGTCTTTCTCAACTGTTCCACCACATCGTACTCACTCTGCTTCATTATTTGGAGCAACAGCTCCTCCTCTTCTTTAGGCCCGGGGGGCTCTACTTCCCCCATTTTCTCAATCTCCTCTTCTGTGTTCTTCTGTAATTCTCCCATTTTTACTTTCACCTTCTTCTTTTCTTTCTCTTCGTTCCCGTAACATCTCCCACTTCGAGTTATAAACTCGACTTCTTGCTCAGGTGGGGAGGATTTTGTGGCAGCGACGGGCTGAGGATTAGGTTACGGAGTAGTATTGCTGGTAGGTCTGGCGTAAGTCATTCTGAAGTGCTCATGGGGGGTGAAGCACAGTTTTGGAGGTGCCGAAGGTGAAGTAAGATTAGGAGCCTGCATACTGCTCGATGCTCCTTGGGTGAAAACTTGGAAATTGTAGTTCCAAGGGACAGCATGAGTATTTGTGACTGGGAGCTGAGGCGGGGTTCGGATAATCGTTACTGGTGGTGAGGGCATTGGGGCATTGGGGACAGAGAAGGTTAATCTAGGATTGGGGGTAGAGGTATTCTGGCCAAACCTAGCGATATTTACTTCGCCCTCCACTTTTGATCTCCTTTGGCATCTTAAAATTTTGAGGGACAGCAAATTCTGGACCTTTTGCCGGAATCCCTCACAGTTTTGCAGCTCATGATCAGCTGCCCCTCCATGGTAAGGACATCCCGTACCTTTTTCTGATTCCGATACCTGAGGGTAAAGGTAACCTTCCCTCATCACCATGGCAAAGATTTCCTCAAAGTGAGGAATTAGCTCTTCTACCTCTGGTGCCAACCTCTCTCCATCCGGTTCTATCATATTTACTCCATTGCCCGCATTATGATCGGGCAACGGGTTTGAGTAACATTGGGGAGGGAACCATTTCCCTTAATCTTCAACCACCCATTCCGGATTAAAGCGTGCACTCTCCCTCTGAGTGCCCCGCAGTTGTCAGTTGAATGCCCTTGTGCCCCTCCATAATTTTCACAACGGGCAGTGGCATCATACCACCTGGGGTATGGTGGCTAAATTGGGTCTAGGGGAACTGGTACAATCTGGTTTATACCGACGAGGTATCGGTATATTTCACTGAGTGGGAGGGGAAGAGGTGGATCAGGATTTCTTGGTGGTCTGGGGTTATTTTGTGGTGGTCTGGGTTGAGTAGGTGGAGGAGGAGGTCTAGGCTGGTAATTTATAGGTGGTGGGTATTGCGGGCATAGGTGTGGATAATTTGGAAAAGGAGGTGGAATGTTTGCAACTGTTTGGCCATGAGGGGGAGGACATGGCCGGTAGTTATTTTGGGGAAATGGGGAGTAATTATTTTGACGGGTGATGGAATGCACATCACCCTCCTTCTTTTTGCCAAAACTGGCAGTTTTCTTCGCACGATTCTCAGTCAACTCCTGCAGCCGTCCCATCCTTAAATTAGCTTCTATCCTTTCACTGGCTTGGATGATGTCAGAGAAGCTGTTGGAGGTATTCCCAATCATCATGTTGAAGTAAGGAGCCTTCAGTGTTTCGATGAATAGGGAGCAAAGTTCATTGTCGGTCACCGGAGGATATACTTATGCAGCCTTCTCCCTCCATCTTTGGGCATACTCTTTGAAGCTTTCCCTATCCCTTTGCACCAAGTTTTGGAGATCTCTCCTCGTGGGGGCCACGTCGCAGTTGAACTTATATTGCTTCAGGAAAGCATCAGCTAAATCCTTCCAGGAGCGGAGTTTGCTTCTATCCAACTGAATGCACCATCTCTGGGCTGCTCCGGAGAGGCTCTCATGAAAGAAGTGAATTAGAAGTCTGTCATCTTCTGTCAAGGCAGACATTTTGGCAATGTAGGTTGCCAGGAGAATGCAGGGGTCTGAGTTCCCGGTGTACTTGTCGAAGTCCGGGACTTTGAATTTGGGTGGCACCACCACATCTGGCACCAATCTCAGTGACGCCACATCAACTGAACCATACATGTTCAGTCCCTCTATTGCTCTTAGTCTTTCCTCTAGAGCAGAAAGTTTTTCATTTTCCCTGGTCTTATTTTCTCCTCCTACTGCAAAAGATACTCCCCCAGCTGGGAAATGAGGGGTGGAGTGAACCGGAGGGATTACTATTGAAGGGTATGGGTCAGCATTTGAGACGGCTGGGTAATGGGAGAAAGGTAGGTCATTATTTATGGCAGCTGGGTTGACAGTGACTATCGGATCCGGGATAGGTGACTGAAAGATGAAAGAGGTTAAAGCTTGGTAAGGATCCATTATTACAGGTGGTGGGGGAGGTAATGATAGGTTAGGTTCTGAAGTGGGTTTATTTTGGGACATCTCCCTCATTAGTCTCATAAGTTCTGAGACCTAATCCTTTAATTCGGAAACCTGTCCTTGTAGGTTCTGTACTTGTTCCTGATCTTCCATTATCTTCTTTGTTTGGGATCTTATTAAGTACACTCGTTTGGGTTGAATCGTGTGCTTGGTCAGACTTGCCTTGTTTGAAGCAATGTTGATTTTCTGTAGGGAAATAAATAAAAGCTTTTAGTGAATTTTGAATTTCGTAAAAAAAAAAAAAAAAAAAATTAAAGGTCTTGGTTCGGACAAAGGATACAGTGGCATTTGGGAGCCAAAATGAAATCTGCTGAAGGATGATTGCATTAATTTTATCATGGCATCATTCGATAGTCTGACTGTGAATGGCAGGATTGAATGCGCGTCTTATGATACCTGTCCATATGGCACATCCAATTTTTCACATAACCCTAGCGAGGGGGTTCCTACGGGAGTTATACTATTCATTCATCATTTTGCTAAACAATGGCCCAAAAAGTTTTTCATTAATTGAATATTTATACACAGCATTCTTTACATCGGCCTAGGCTCGGGGAGGCTCTTTATAATGAGATGACATTTTCTGAGATACTCGTATAACCTTTCTTCTTGTTTGGTTTGGTCGAATGCTTTTAGAGCATACTCGGATTCAGGAAGGAGTTCTTGTTTTCCCTGTGCTATCGTTCTCTCCAGCTGGTTAACATTCTCTTTCAGCTCTTGATAGAGAGCAGCTTGTCTTTCTTTTTCCTTCCTTTCCTTAGCACATTCTTTCAGGATATCGTTGATGAGCAGTGCCTGTTCCTTTAATTCAAGCTTCTTTTTTTTGTTTTCTTGTTTATACTCTTCTATGAGTATCTCTTGGTATTTCATTTTTTCCTGAAGCTTTCTATTCTGCACTTCTACTTCCCTTACCACAGCTTGGAGAGAGCCTTTTTCCTCTTCCCACCGTGCCTCTTTCTCTTCGAAGCTCATCTTTTCGACCCTTACCTCTTCCCTGAGTCTTCTCACTTTTCTTTTAAGGTTCTGCTGTTGATCCTCCAACTGTTTTATTTGTTCTTGCAGTTGCGAGTTCTCAATGTTTGCCTTCTGTAGTGAGTCAGTCATATGATTATGAGCTTCCTCTGATAGGGCATTTTGGCGAGGGTTGCTGTCTTCGCATTTTGTTGAACCTGTAGTTAAGTGTTCCTAGTCCCTGTTAGCCCTCCATTTAAGATAATCGCCCGTGGCACTCGGACCTTTAGGCGACCTCTCCACCAGAGTGATGTTTTCCCAAGATTTGCGAGCTATTTTCAACCCTTCCTCTTCCTCGAGCTCATGGTAGAAGTGACCTTGGTGGCATTCTTCTTCATTGATTCTGAACTGTGTTGAGCTGAATTGCCTCATTACTAAGGCCAGAGTGTAACTTGTGTACCCAGTCACTCCGATTAGGGATACTGATTGATTGTTCCCCGTGCTGATCAAAATGGATTGACTTGACGTCCATAATTTCTTCCAAAAATAGTTATGGCTATTGAAGCTCAAAATCCGTTCTTGCCACTGCGGCTCATTCTTCGGGCTGATTACCAATCGAGTCATTTTCTCGATGAGAGGCTGGTCAAGATACCAAGTTAATCCCTTCGTCTCCACAGGACAAATATGACTGATAATCCAGAGGTGCAACAGCTGAGAACAACACTTAATGGATCCCTTGCCTTGCTGTCTACAGTGAGGGTTAAGAAGGTCTCGGCAAGTATTGCCGATACTGGATTGACTTTCTGTTTCTCTACCGCCCAGAACATTTCCACAACACCGTAGTTTATGATTCCGGAAGGCCCAGGGAACAAGATCAAGCCGTAAATTGCTAAAGCGAGCATCAACGAAGCTTGATCCCACTGTTGATCTTGGATGCATTGATCCAACCCTTTCTTGAGGTAAGTCCAATACCATCCATGCGTGTTTCCTTTAATGGTTTCTCTCACCTTTGCTTCTTCTGGTGAGATCCCCAACATATGTGCGAGCCGTTTCCAGGTTTGCCTATGTTCAAGGTGTAGGTAAATCCGATTCTGCGCCGCATAAGGGATTTCTAGCAATGCTTGATATTCTTCCATAGTGGGAGCAGTATCGATATCGTTGAAAGAGAACACTCCAAACTTAGGGTTCCAAACTGACAACATGGCCTTCAGTGCCGGGACTTGAACTTTAACTTGTATCAAGGTTGCAATCCTCCCATATTTCTTCTCAAATTGTGCTTTGACCTGATCTGGAAATGACTTCCAACCGTTGACCAGACCTTCGAGACTGTTCATCCTGACTTCAAACTTGCTCAGGTCCAATGGAGGTAATGAGCTAATATACCTTTGTGGGGGTACTGAGCTATGAAACGATTCGGGCCATGGTTTAGCATTCTGTTCTGATTTAAGAATTTCTTCTGCCGACTGACTCGAGGATGCCATGTTAAAAAATGATGCTTATCCTTTTACAGACCTTATTTTAGTGATGCCTGTAGGAAAAACTGGTTAGCGGGATAAATTCAGGTAATCTTGAATTATACTGTTGGCAGAGTGACGCCTACACATTTATCAAAGTAGGAAAATGTGTAGGTTTTCTTAACAGTATGATTCGAGATTACTCTTTAAAATAAGAACAAAATAAAATAAACAGAATAAGGTAAGAATAAGTATGCCCCCCTTTGTCTTAAAGTAAAGGAAAGTCCTAATACCGGCTGGGTGCTATCTAGTTGGACAGTTCTATCTTACAAGGTAGCTCGCTACGGCTTCCAACTATCGTGATAGTTTAGCTCAGGGTCTAATTTTCTAAAAGCCACAGGTTCCCAAATTGCCCCTACTGTACACAGTAGAGCCCCATTCTATCCCCCACAATACTATCGGGAAAATTCCACGAGTATCACGGTGAATAGAACGAGTTTCAATTTGAGCAGAAGCCTTCACGGATACTAACGGGGTAAAACCCACAGGTACCGCTACATGACTCCCTCCTACTTTCCTAAAAGGGTAAGAAAGCCCGAGTATAGGGCTGAAGTGTGTGAGGACATCGTGTGAGTATTCAGTGTGTGAAGGGACACCTTTACCTCTTCCCAATTCAGGGGGATTTTTATTTTTCCTATTTTTTTTCCTTTTAAATGAAGAGCGCTGTAGAAAGTAAACAAGCAAGGACAAGCAAAATGGTTAGCAGAGATAACAATAATTAATATATAGAATTTTGCGGAGTGAGCCTATTTAACTATGATTTGATCACAAAATTAGATCTACTTTTGGACCACTAGACCGGGGTTAAGTTAGTCTCGTCCCCAGTAGAGTCGCCAAGCTGTCGCAAGGGGTTTTGCGGTCGCCTGGACGAACACTCACCGAAGTGGGAAAAGTGAGGAGTCGCCACTTTAATTTTGAGGGAAATTAAAGAAAACCATTTGTGAAAGTAAGTTAGAATGAAACCACTTTAAAAATAGAGATTTTAGGTTCGGGGTCCATGAATGGGTGGGGAAGGTGTTAGGCACCCCACCTCGTCCCTCAACGAGGGTAAGCAGATTTAACTTCACGTTCTTCATAGTTAGGAGAGTTTGAATGGAAATGTTAATCCTTTTGACCGAAAGGAATGTTTGATTTTTCACTAATCCTGGTTACCCAGATACATAAGAAATGAGACGACCTTAGTTAGTTGCGGTTGCGTATTAATTTATTTTAGGGGGAATCATCTTACATATTTGTTGAAATTTAATTTGGAAATCGGATAAGAACTCTCCTCCGATCTCTTTTAAATATTTATTAAAATTTTTAAGCTTGAGAATCGAATAAGAACTCTCCTCTAATCTCCTTTTAAATATCTATTAAAATTTTTAAATGGAAACCGGATAAGAACTCTCCTCCGATCTCCTTTTAAATATTTATTAAAATTTTTAAGTGGAAACCGGATAAGAACTCTCCTCCGATCTCCTTTTAATTTAATAGGGATCAGATAAGGACTTTTCTGATCTCTCGAAGCTTGACTACAGCTGCCCATCACGAAATCCTAGAACTAAGGGTTTTGGCATTTAAAGATGCAGGGGCTCAGAATAAGGCTTCTTTTAATTCATTGGTACCTCGTATCTAGTCAGGAGATACCAAACCGAATTTTCTGACCTTCCTATGTGGTCGCCTTACCAGTACCTTTTGATACCCGATCTATCCCATTTATCTATCTTAAAGTTCGATTTTACTCTGCCTTGTGCTGTCTTACTCAATTGTCTTTTGCATTATTCTAGTGATTCGACCTTACTATTTTCCCGACTCATTGTTTAGACCTTTTATTATTTTTAAAGAGACCCTTTAGATACGGTTACCTACATTTTACCCAACCCCTTATTCATTACTCGAGACTATAAGACTTGCATTCAGAAATAACAAGTGTTAATAAAAAGAATGGACTGATCAACAAAGAAGTAAACTCGAGAGTAACCTTTTATTATTATTTAGCGCAATATAAATTTAGAAAAAAAAAACTACGTACATAAAAGAACAAAGGAAATACGAAAAATGCAAACGAGCACTTAATAAAAGGGCAATACGAGCACTCACCTGTAGGGAGCCAAATCTACTAAACTAAGTATTGAATCACAAAGCTTAATAGAACTGCAGGTTGGTAACCGGAAGATTAAGGTCCGCCTTGAAACGAAGGATGCTTCGCTAAAATGCAATCGGGTCGAAATAATACCCGAGTTTAAATGAGGTTGAGCCTGGACAATGGGAGTGGAACTAAATAAAACAAAGAGCTGAAAATGAGAGCACCACAGGATAATGAACGAACTGAAAATAGAGAGTTTCAGTATTCAAGAATCCCTTTTGCAAGAAAATACTTTAGAAAACTAGTTTCAAAAGTTTTTCTTGTGAAAGCTTCAAAAATAGCAGAGTAACGAGCTGAATTGAGTTTCAGAGTCCTTCCGCTATATTCACTATCCTTTTTTTTTTCGCCCTCCTTGAACAGTTTTTCATGCAGGTATTTATAGGAACCGGGTGCTCCCCATGAAGGGTCAGGATCTGTTTTGGGGTAAATGGAGGGTTAAGATTTTGAAGGACATGATCTAAGGGCTCGGGAATTAAAGAGAATCAGAACGGACGACTGGGATCCCTTCCGGAGTATTTGTCCTTTTCTTTCTCCTAATCTGACGGCCCCAAAATTTTCTTCTTCGATCAGAGGGCTTCGAGCTCGTCCTTACAAGTAAGATCAACGGTGGAGATTAGGATGTACAGCGCTGTCATGACGTACTCTGGCACATGTCAGTAATGCGGACGATTCTGGGGCGTGCGGTTGAGATTTCACTTGCGATGCTTCAACTACCTCGGCTCTGATTATGACGATAATCGACAGGAGCTGTCTTATTCTCTTTGTCTTCCGACCTCCCCTCCTTTCCATTCTTTTCAATGTGATCCTTTTCCGATCTCTCATACCGGGTTCCTCTCTTTCGATCTCTCCTGACACGCTCTCTTCCGATCTTTCATGCCGGTCTCCCTTCTACTGATCTTTACCACACCAGTCTTCCTTTTATCGGGTTCAGTCCAGTCAAAGCATTTATTTCCCTCAATTCTCCAGGCGTCCGCTTCATTTTCTGCTTGCAATAAATGCTCAAATTTTCCTATATATACCTTCAACCGAGAAACCCTACCTCACTTGACTTTCTCCCTTATTTTCTTCATTTTCCTTGTTCTAGCTGCTCCGGCAACAATCCCGGACAAAATGATCGCCTTTAATCTTTTTCCGGTTGTCCTCTTTGTTCCTTGCCTGAAAATTTACGATCCCGGTGATCGAAAAATTATGATGACCTTAACTGATGACAGTGAGAGAACTGGACTAATTAACCGATATGGATCGAGGACCCCGATCATGCCGATCTCGAATCATTCGCCCGATATAATCGGCGAACTGGTTTCGGGCGAGAAGACTGCTAATATTCTCCTCAACACTGGTGACTGCTCTTTGGCGTTCATCTGGCTCCTCTCCACACTGGGTGTTTCGACAGCGGCTCAGTTTCGAGTGGTAACTTTGATGACGACCTCTCTCATTCTCATGAGAGTCATTGTCCCCCCAGCTGGTCTCCTGGTCAAACACATCTTTTGACTCAGCCATGAGACTAGGCTTTGACATAGGCCTTTTAGATAGGATGTTCTGCCGGTCTCTAAAGATCACCCGTATGATGTAATCAGACCTTTAATGTAATCCGATCTTTAGAGATCGCCCAAATGATGTAATTAGACCTTTAATGTAATCCGATCTCCAGAGATCGCCCAAATGATGTAATCAGATCTTTTCGGAAATAAAATTTATTTTGACAACTGTTGCTTTATTATTATTGCATTGATTATTTTTCGATCTCTGAAGTATTTATCTGATCCGACTCTTAATTTGAATGACACTTATCCGATCCGTAATTCAAAACACCTTAATCTGCCGCTCTATAGTTAACCGATCTCTTTATGGAATCTCTGGAATATTCGTGAGACGTGTCGTAATACCGCGAGTCCCACTATCCGATGCACTACCTGGAACATCGTGAGCATTAAATGCTCGGACGAGTATAAATAGGGGTGGGGTTAGCCAGTTGCTCCTTTATGTCATTTTCAGTCTCTCGCAAATAACTTCCAAATTCTCTCGTTTTCTCAAGTTCCTCCGACACCGATCAAGCTCCGGTAAGGGTTTTGATCTTTCTTTTAGTTTAAATTTTATGTTTCCTTTGAAAATGAGCGGTGCCGAGGGTCAGAGAGCAGTAAGCCCCCCTTCCATTCAGTTCTCGTGGTCGTCCGATGAGGTAGAGGTGGTCGGACCAAGCACGTAGCCTGACCTTCCTAGGGTCTCCGTTCCAGCTCGGGGACAATCAGCACCATCAAGGTATGTGCCTTCTTCGGGGAGGGAAAATCTTCCCATGGATGAGCTACCATCAATCTTGCAAGAAACTGACCTGCAGTCGTTCAGCCAGGAGTACAACATCCGACCTGATTCCTACGAATTGATTAAGTGTCACGGCGATCTTCGTGCCGATCACTTCTTCGAGGAGAACGATATGATCGTGGTCTACGAAGAACAATTAAAGGCCGGTCTGCGGTTCCCTTTGGACGACTTCTTCAAGGAAGTTTTGAAATATCACCAAGTGTGCATCGCTCAAGTTCACCCGAACTCGTGGCGGATCTTGGTAGCCTTCCGAGGCCTATGCCGAGCTAAAGGGCTCCGACCCACGGCTAAGGTGTTCGCTGAACTGCACCGGCTAACTCGTCGCAAGGACGACAAATATTGGTTCTTCCAGGCGAAACCCCGTGGGCTTTTTACCGATCTACCTTCCTCCCTAAAGAATTGGAAGAACCGCTTCTTTATCCTGAGGAGCAAAACTCTGAATAGCTTTGAGGGCTTCCCTCGGAGCTGGCTGCATCAGGGTCCTTTGCTTACGAAGCACATCGCCCTAAATAGGGAAGAGGGTGCAATGGTGATGGAGTTGAAGGAACAGGCGTCCAGAGAGAAGTTCTCTTGTTTGGATGCAGTGACAGCCGAGCTACACCATTGGACTATGCAGCTGGTCACCGGTCAAGATCGCGGGCTTCAGCTCTCTGATCTCGGCATCGGTATTTTCCATATCTCAGATCTTTAGACCTTAGCGATCTCACTGATCTCTTCTTTGTGCAGGTATGGCAAGCGGCAAAGCTTCTAAGGAGAGCCGGAAGCAGAAGAGAGAGATCTCCCGGAAGGTACGAGCGATGAAGCGTTCCGAGCTGCTTCAAACACCTAGTCATGAGCCCGGGGAAATACAGGGAGGCTCGTCTCAACCTTCTGGGCCTCCGGTTATAGAAGTGGTCCGATCTCCTCCTCGCTGAGAAGAGCTGCCTCAACCTCCTCCAGTTGCTCCAAGTGCGGAAGGGGGTCCTTCTCAAACTACTGTGAGGCCTCTTTCCCGCGGTGCTCAAGTGCTGATCCACTCACTGGAGAAGAATCGCATGGTTTGAGAAAACCCTGGTTTCGCTAAGGTCTTGGCATCCTCCATCTATCTTCGAAAAGATCGGGATAGGCTGTCTCCAGATAACCTTAATGATATCTTGACCAGATCTACGAGCCTAAACGTGGAGTGTTTGGTGAACCAGCAAATGGTCCGGGAGAAGGCTCATCGCCTGGGTAAGGAAGTCGAGAGGATGGGTCATGAGGTGTCTTCTCTCCGATCCCAACTTTCGTCCGCTCAGGACTACATATCTTAAATTGAGGGATGAATGAAGTTCTATGAGGACAAGCTGGCCGAGCAAGCTCATGTTCTGGCGGAGCGAGATCATGTTCTCGAGGGAGTTCAGGCGCTCCGAGCTGATGAAGCTGCTCAACTCGCTCATCTTGCTGAGGAGCTCAAGGTGAAAGAAGAAGAAATGGTGACTGGAGTGGCCGGCGCTTATGTGAATGCTCACAGAGATCTCCTGGCTGAGCTCAAGAAGCGTTATCCTGAGGAGGACTTCTCCTGGATGGCCAACCTGGCTCCCGAGGACGAAGGTGAGGATAGCGAAGAGGAGGCTGAAGGTGAGAGAGAAAATGAACAACATGTAGTTCCGGCTGGGGGCGATCCCCCAGCCGAATGACTTGTATAAATTTTGAAATGAAATGAAATGAAAGTTCCCCTTTTGTTCAATGATTGATTGTGATCGGAAAGTTTCTAAATTGCGTAAGCACTTGATTGTTTGAACATATTAGAATGACAACTGAAAGTGATTTTTAATCTAAGTATAGGAGATCGGAAAACACAATATGCATGAGATCAGTTACGAAACGGGACTTAATTAAAATTTGAAATTTGGCTTTGAACACTTAAGATCGGGATCATCTTTAAACCGAGTTGAAACCTTTATCATTCTCAAATTTTTAAATGAGAGACCGGCAACAAGACTGGTGGTACGAAGGCCTTATGTTGGTTCAATCTTATTTGACAAGAAAGATCGGAAATATAATTAAATGATCAGGGGACTCGAGAATTGGTTTGAGGGATCGGTGAGGCTTTAAATGACCTGGAGACTTGGTATTAATTAAATTCTTTTTGAGGGGAGATCAGAAGTATGGTCGGTTGGCAAAGAGGACTATGTTGGGGATCGGCTTCAAAGTTTATTAATTTCGGGGGATCGGCTTCAAAGTTTATTACTTTCAGGGGATCGGCCAAAATATGGTGTCGACAATAATATTTATGGCATCATGCATGATGTCATGCATGATGTCATCTCTTTTCACTTTTTCATTTTCTTTTTTTTTATTTATTTATTTTTCCATTAATTCTTTAATTTAATTTCCAATTCCTAATTTTTCTTTTCTCTGATTTTATTTGACAGTTAGGTCAGGAGTTAGCTCTCGGGGTTAATTGACCAAATTGCCCCTCGCTAGTTCGACTTGGTTTGCAAATAATTCAATATTTCTTCCGGCTCTCTGACCTAATTATTTGACTGACTTAACAATTCTTTTTCGTGATTTTCTCTTTTCCATTGTGTTCATAATGATCCTAAGGACCGCGGCATCACATTTTACAGTTCGCAATTTGAGTTTAAATCGACTTTGCAATCCTTCCCGAGAAGGTCACCCATCACTGTGACTCTCGGCTCATTTAACTTTTTATATTCTATTTTTCTTATTTATACTTAACTAATTGACAATTACTAATTATTTGTGTTTATAGCTTATCTAGTTTTCTTAAGTGTGGTTCTAATCCCCTTAATTATCCGAACTGACACCGGTCACCGGAATAGCGAAATATACCAGGCTATGCAAATAGGGGTATTACAAATACAATCCAACGCAGTTGGTACAAACAGTCAACATGAGGATAGCTATAGAGGAGGATACATGAGTTCTGAATATAACAGTTTCAATGAACCTCCCACAGAATAGATGAACTATGTGAATAATGGAAGAAACTTCAACCAGAGGTAGCCCAACAATCCATATTCAAACACTTACAACCATGGATGGAGGAACCACCTAAATTTCTCATGGTCAAACCTACAGAATCAGCCAATAAACAAGCAATAGGGGTACAAACCACCAGCACCCCCTGGATTTCAGAACAGAGGCCAAAACTTTGCACGACCACCGCTGCCTCCTCAACTTCAGCAACCTGAACCAAAGATTACCATGGAATCCATGATGGAAGGTTTCCTAGCAGCTCGACAACAACAAAATGAGTTGATTAAACAGCTGACTTCCAGTGTAACACCCCTAAGTTCGGTAGTGCGTTCTACTGCTCCGGTGACCAGTGTTGTCCGGACAGCTAGGATGCCTAGAACTACAATTTGACATGAGTGAGGAGACATAAAATAATGAAATACAAGAAAAGAAAATACAAGAAAAACAAAGAAAAAAATAATAGCAAAGAAATGTGATCAAGTTAAGCGAGCCGGGAAACCTAGCGATGGGTGACCGCACCGGGAAGTCACGGCGTGGACCGTTGACTAGCCCTGGACTGTGGGGAACCCTGGAAAACATTTTTAGGACTTAAATAGACCCTTATTGAAGAATAAATATCATTAGAAAGATCAAAGGAAAATTAAATAATTAGTACAAAGAAAAGTGAGAAATCGAAAAACGGACAAAACCCGGTGATACCGAAAAATCGGGAATGCAACCCGAACAGGGGCATTATGGTCATTTGAATTCCCGAATTGTCTTTTGACCTAAATGTCCATTAAAAATAAATAATATTACACTTAGAAAATAAAATGAAAAATTAATTTGGTGGTACTTAAAGAAAATAGCAAAAACTATGGGTTTAATGTGGAATAAATGAAAATTAAACATATAAAATCAATTTCTTATGTGAGTGGACCACTAAGGGATTATAATATTCACTAATGGGCAGATTTAAACCCACCAAATACTTCATCATCTTCATTTCTTCTCCCATGCCGAAGTGAACTCCATTAAAGACTCCATAGCCAAAATTTGAGAAAGCTCCATTAACTCCTTTATTTCACCTCTAATCACTTAGGTTTCTTCATTAAGTTTTATCCTCACATCACAAGGAAGAGTTTGATACCAATTTTAAGAAGTTTAATCAAGGTTTGGCAAGTTTCAACCATAAGGTAAGTTAGCATTTTTGAAGATTTCTTTGATAAACTTTGTATACATGTTATGGGTGTTGGTTTTGTGAAGGAAATTTTTAAGTTTGAAGAGTATTGAGATATCCATTTTTGGGCAGCCATATAATCATGTATTGATGGAATATTTGTACATATAATTGATGAGAATTATGTTGGTTGTGATGCTTTAATAACCTAGTGAATTACTTCATATTTATATGGTGATTTTTGGCACTTGGATGGGAATTGATGAATTGTAGGACAATTTGGTGTTGAAGAAGATTTTCGGCAGCTTGGGGACACTTGAATAAATGTATGTATTTATGGAAGTGTTGGCAGAATATTGACATAGAAGGATTGATGGATATGTATATGAACTTGTTGTGTAAAGAGTATGTAAAAACTAGTAATGTTATGTGTATGTGTAATGGTATTTGAACTTTGGGAATTAGAGTTATATTTGGTATGTTGAGGATATTTGTAATCTGCCCAAAGTGATGTTAATGTAAAGTAATATATAGTTTTGGTAATGTACCAAAACAGATTTGGTAGGGAAGTAAACATATTGCAAGGTAAATGTGTGTAATTGATGCGTGTTAAGCAAAGTAACCAAGGGCAGTGTACATTTTAGCCAATAAGTTTAAATGTGTAACCTCAATTGGTATGAGACCAATTGGAGGTGTAACTAGGCACAAAATGTGCCAACTTTCATTGAGAAAACATACCAAAATTCTGCTTGCAAGGTGACCTAAGAAAATGACCAATTCGGATTAGGTGCAATTAAGACCTGAAAAATGACCAATTGGGCAGCAGTGAGTTTTTAAGCCATAACTCACTCAAAATAGGTCCAATTGAACTGAAATTTTAACCACGAATATTTAAGACCCATACCTACAAGTCTTATGAAGACACCAAAATCCAGAAATGATCAGAAGCAAGTCAAAATGCTTGCACAAGTTCGGGTCCAAAAACTGGCCGAACCAAAGTTGACCAAATTGACCTAAAATTGACCTAACTTGGTGCCATTTGACCAGCAATAGTATAATGACCATAACTTGGTCTACTTAACTTGGATTGACCTAAAATTTTGCCCCGCGTGCAATAAGACATAGATCTACAAGTTTGTAGTTTTGACCGAAACCCGAAAACCGAGGGAACTAGGTCGTCCGGTTAGGTCAAACTAGTATCCCAGAATCCAGCAAATTGCAAGAAAATGCACTAAACAAGGAAATGAGTTTGGTAAAATGTACCAACCCTAAAACCCTATCGAATGTGACATATTAAGGACACCAAAACCTAATTTACCTTAAACGCATCGAGGGTCGGTATATTAGGTAATTGAGCAAATAATAGCCTTCAGTGAATTACTTATCGAACATTATCGTTAGAGACAGTTTAATTTAGTACTGAAACACTTCAAATTGTGTTTCGCTACCAAAGACTCGTGGAAAGGGAAGGAAACACCGAGTCCGGACCAGAGACGATCATCAGAGGTTTGTGCACAACTAGTTTTTAACTGATTTTATTCTGAATATTTTATATGATTAAATGACATATTTTCTTATGAACTATGTTTAACGGGCATTGGATGTAATTCAATTATTATTGAAATTGCTATAGTATGTATGATTTTAGCTTTGTGAAATGGTATTTCCACAAGTATTAAGCATTGTTATGGATTGAACAAAATATGTTTTGGAAAATTGTGATAGAACATGTTTTGAATTGTGAAGGTAATTTTCATGGAAAAATGCAAATTTATGATTTGAATTGTGATGAGCATAAAAATTATTGGATATTAGAATTGACTTTGAATCGAATTATATTGTGATTTATGCTCACTAAATGGATTGTAATATTGTTTTATATCTCACTATAGATGCTTGACTAGGTTATTACCCATCTCTCTCATTTGTTGAGAAGACAATGGAGTTAGTTGTGTTTTGATTACCATGGTATTGCACAGCTTAGATTTTCCTCTGATTTGAGGTTAGATCTAAGTTTATTTTATCGTTATGGCCCTTGCGGAAGATTCATTATTGTGATGGTACTGTGCACGATGATTCGACCTCCCCGACCATAAGGAGTTAGAATCTGATTCGACCTCCCCGACCATAGGGAGTTAGAATCACATCGAATATGGCCCCTTTCGGATTAGTCTTGCATAGTTAGTGAGATAAAGAATGATTTTTTAGATAAAGAATGAGTATTGAGATACAAAGATGATTTTTGAGATACAAAGATAATTTTTGAGATACAGTATGATTTTTGAGATACAGTATGATTTTTGAAATACATAATGATTTTTGAGATACAGAATGGCTTTTGAATGGTAAGGAATTTTGATTTCAATTATGGTTTATGTATAATTGATTTCATTAGAATTATTTAAATGGATAGTCATGATTTGATAAATTGAATTTTGTGATCAAAGTCATTTATACAAATGATTTACATTATTGGCAATGAATATTTTGAGTTGTGGAATTTGATGAGTATTCAGATTTCCAAATTATTTATCAGAAATTTTGTCAATGTATATTGCACTATGTTTTAAATTATAGTTGTGCACCACTGAGTTCACCACTCAGCGATAGCTTTGTATGCTGTCGCAGGTAAGAAGAGCATAGAGCAATGAGTAAATTTCCTTGAAGATACATTCAGATCAGCTCCAGGTATATCATAGATATACCAATGTACATAGGTTTTGATGTATGCATGTAATAATATGTATGTAAATTATTTGAGCAGTTGTAAATTAAAATTGTACATTGAAGTTGTAAAAGGAATTATGAGTTATTTTGACTTGTAAAAATTTGTATTATATTTCCTTTATCTCATCCTTTGAAAATACTGAAAAATTGTTGTGGATTGAGTTGAGAAAAATATTGTGTTGAATTTTGTTAGAGTTGATATTTGGAAAAATATTGAAGTGTTTTTTACAGGTTTTCTGAAGAACTGTTTCATCCAAAATACAGATGGCACTCTACCAAAATTTTTACAGAAAATTTCTAATGGTCCAAATGAGTTAGTTGTTTCACTTGCCTCAAAAGTTTTTAACACCTGTAAATAGTGCTCACCACTGTAAAAGAAGTAAGAAAAGTTTTTAAAATCCCTTGTAGTGTATTTAATGGGTTATCAGTAGACGGAGTTGGTAATTCATTAGGTATACTACGGGATCATGTTATGCCTTACAGAGGGGTAGGGTGTGACATGTTTTAGTGGTATCAGAGCAATGGTTTTAAAGTGAATTTCAAACTGTGAATTTGAAATCTTTTTGTCGGTAACTACAACTGCTCAAATGTTTGATACATATAGTACATTTACATCATAAATGTGAACTAATGGAGAGGAATCTCCTTGTGTTGGTTGTACAGGAATAGAAAATTCTGTGAGAAAAATGGAAGAGAAGAATGAGATACTAGAACAGTCTGTAATGGCAGAAGACCAAGTTGAAGCCCCACCCACAAAATGTCGAAGGCGATCAGTATCAGCTTTACCGGTACAAATTATCGCACAAATGGCCCAACAAATGGCCACTTTCTTTCAACAAATGGTCGATAATCACACCAAGCCCAATTACACTCCAACCCCACAAGGGCGGTGTGAAATGGAAAAGAGGGAGAAACCTATGGGTCGAGTTCAACAAGAATTTAGGGAAGAGAAAAGAATTTGAGGAACCTCGAACACAGAAATATGATAGAGGCGGATCATCAGGGCAGAGACCACTAAGATCTAGTCGTCGAACAACTAGAAGTTCCTACCCTTCCCGCCAATGTGAAACTTGTAGAAGATATCATGGAGGTATTTGTCGTAAGGCCTCTGGAGCTTGTTACAATTGTGGAAAACTTGGACACTTTGCTAAAGATTGTGCTAAACCACCTCGATCTGCTCTCTGGAGTTCACAGACCCTCGACGAGTCAAGATAGAAATAGAGTTGGTACTCCTCACCATTATAACACGTTGAATCAACCTGAATATAGTAGCGCACTCAATGAGTGTCCACTACGCGCCAAGTAAAAGGAGCAGAAACTTCAGATGTAGCTGCTGGTAAGTTCTTAATTTTAGTTATTATTTGATCCCAGCACTACTTAGTTGTGTGTTAGTGTCAGAACTATATGTTCTGTTGTCATTCCTTTACATGGGAACGAATTTTGATGTATTAGTGACTAGTCCTTTAGGATAATAACTATAATAACAAGTATGGTTGACATTAATTTTGGAAGAATTGTTAGCTAAAAGTATTTTCTAACATACCGTAAATTATAAAGCTAATTGGCGAGCCTACTAATGTATGGCAAGAGAACCTAAAAGTAAGTTACAGTAATAGAATTGCTCTAGATGAGGGCAAAAATGTTACTGTTAGTAATTGTCAAAGGAAATTGTAATCAGAATCGGTTTGGGATATTAGTGGATTCGAGAAGGATAAGATGTTAGAAAACCTAGTCCATGAGGTTATAACGTAGTGACTATATAATGTTCTCGATGTTTGTATTGTAAGCTATAGATTACAGTACCGACACTGGATTATTGTGTAGAGCTACGTGTTTCCTCGTGGTACAATAAGTAAGAATATTTGTAAGTAATCTATAAATTGATACAGTTACACCCTAATAGAGTACTAGTACTGGAAATAAATATGAAAATTTTAGTCAGAAATTTAAGACTTCAGAACTAGCCTATCAAACGACTACACTTGTAAGGTAGCTAGAGTCAGTGACTCGGTTACATTAATGTGAATTACCTGTACCCCAGTAATTGCTATAAGCTTAGAGGTATCAGTACGACTTATCATCCTCAGATGGATGGACAGTCAAAACGAGTGATTCAGGTAAATTTTGAAACTCATTGAGTTTCTATAAATAATGAAATGAAATGATAATAATAACCTGTAAAATGTAATAAACCCTAGAGAATATACTGAGAACTTCTGTCCTTGAATCCGAGGGGATATGGGACAGATACATCCCACTAACAGAATTTGTATATAATAATAAGTGTCGAGCTAGCATACAAATGGCACCCTATGAAACATTGTAAGGGAACAGATAACTATGGATGTTGTGATGAGACTTCCGAGGACACAGAATAGTCAAGATGCAGTATAGGTCATAATTGACAGACTAACCAAGTCTGCTCACTTTTTGCCTGTCCGGATGGACTATAGCCTGGAAAGATTGGCCAGATTGTACATATATGAGATTGTAAAATTGCATGGAGTGCCAGTATCAATTGTATCTGACAGGGATCCTAGGTTCACTTCTAGATTCTGGGGTAGTCTTCAGAGAGCCCTAAGAACTAGATTGAACTTCAAAGACAAGATTCCACCCACGCATGATGGCCAATCTGAAAGGTTTATTCAGACATCGGAGGATATGCTACGGGCTTGTGTGATTGAATTTGAAGGTAGTTGGGATACACACTTGCCTTTGATTGAGTTTGCTTATAACAACAGCTACCAATCAAGCATTGGGATGCCTCCATATGAAGCATTGTATGGCAGGAAGTGCAGAACACCCTTATGTTGGGATGAAATAGGTGAAAGGAAGATGATTGGGCCAGAAATTGTTCAGCAGACAGAGGAAAAGATCAGATTGATTAGAGATAGACTCAAGGCTGCATCAGACCGTCAGAAGTCCCATGTTGATCTGAAGAGAAGAGATATTAAATATGCAGTGGGTGATAAAGTATTCCTCAAAGTTTCTCCTTGGAAGAGGATTATGAGATTTGGCAGAAAGGGGAAACTGAGTCCTCGTTTCATCGGACCATATGAGGTTCTGGAAAGAGTGGGTCCTTTGGCATATCGGTTGGCATTACCTCTAGAGTTAGCAAGGATACACAGTGTCTTCCATGTGTCCATGTTAAAGAGGTACAGATCAGACCCATCTCATGTACTATCATTTGAAGAGATTGAAGTAAATCCAAACCTTTCATATGAGGAAGAACCCATAGAAATTCTGGCTTATGAGGTGAAGCAGCTGAGGAACAAACAGATACACCTGGTTAAAGTACTGTGGAACCATCATTCAGGCCAGGAAGCTACTTGGGAACGTGAAGAGGATATGAGGAGACAGCACCCACAGCTGTTCAGAGACTAATGCCAGGTAAAATTTCGAGACGAAATTTATTTTAAGGGGGAGAGAATTGTAACACCCCTAAGTTCGGTAGTGCGTTCTACTGCTCCAGTGACCAGTGTTGTCCGGACAGCTAGGATGCCTAGAACTACACTTTTACATGAGTGAGGAGACATAAAATAATGAAATACAAGAAAAGAAAATACAAGAAAAACAAAGAAAAAAATAATAGCAAAGAAATGTGATCAAGTTAAGCGAGCCGGGAAACCTAGCGATGGGTGACCGCACCGGGAAGTCACGGCGTGGACCATTGACTAGCCCTGGACTGCGGGGAACCCTGGAAAACATTTTTAGGACTTAAATAGACCCTTATTGAAGAATAAATATCATTAGAAAGATCAAAGAAAAATTAAAAAATTAGTACAAAGAAAAGTGAGAAATCGAAAAACGAACAAAACCCGGTGATACCGAAAAATCGGGAATGCAACCCGAACAGGGGCATTATGGTCATTTGAATTCCCGAATTGTCTTTTGACCTTAATGTCCATTAAAAATAAATAATATTATACTTAGAAAATAAAATGAAAAATTAATTTGGTGGTACTTAAAGAAAATAGCAAAAACTATGGGTTTAATGTGCAATAAATGAAAATTAAACATATAAAATCAATTTCTTATGTGAGTGGACCACTAAGGGATTATAATATTCACTAATGGGCAGATTTAAACCCACCAAATACTTCATCATCTTCATTTCTTCTCCCATGCCGAAGTGAACTTCATTAAAGACTCCATAGCCAAAATTTGAGAAAGCTCCATTAACTCCTTTATTTCACCTCTAATCACTTAGGTTTCTTCATTAAGTTTTATCCTCACATCACAAGGAAGAGTTTGATACCAATTTTAAGAAGTTTAATCAAGGTTTGGCAAGTTTCAACCATAAGGTAAGTTAGCATTTTTGAAGATTTCTTTGATAAACTTTGTATACATGTTATGGGTGTTGGTTTTGTGAAGGAAATTTTTAAGTTTGAAGAGTATTGAGATATCCATTTTTGGGCAGCCATATAATCATGTATTGATGGAATATTTGTACATATAATTGATGAGAATTATGTTGGTTGTGATGCCTTAATAACCTAGTGAATTACTTCATATTTATATGGTGATTTTTGGCACTTGGATGGGAATTGATGAATTGTAGGACAATTTGGTGTTGAAGAAGATTTTCGGCAGCTTGGGGACACTTGAATAAATGTATGTATTTATGGAAGTGTTGGCAGAATATTGACATAGAAGGATTGATGGATATGTATATGAACTTGTTGTGTAAAGAGTATGTAAAAACTAGTAATGTTATGTGTATGTGTAATGGTATTTGAACTTTGGGAATTAGAGTTATATTTGGTATGTTGAGGATAATTGTAATCTGCCCAAAGTGATGTTAATGTAAAGTAATATATAGTTTTGGTAATGTACCAAAACAGATTTGGTAGGGAAGTAAACATATTGCAAGGTAAATGTGTGTAATTGATGCGTGTTAAGCAAAGTAACCAAGGGCAGTGTACATTTTAGCCAATAAGTTTAAATGTGTAACCTCAATTGGTATGAGACCAATTGGAGGTGTAACTAGGCACAAAATGTGCCAACTTTCATTGAGAAAACATACCAAAATTCTGCATGCAAGGTGACCTAAGAAAATGACCAATTCGGATTAGGTGCAATTAAGACCTGAAAAATGACCAATTGGGCAGCAGTGAGTTTTTAAGCCATAACTCACTCAAAACAGGTCCAATTGACCTGAACTTTTAACCACGAATAGTTAAGACCCATACCTACAAGTCTTATGAAGAGACCAAAACCCAGAAATGACCAGAAGCAAGTCAAAAAGCTTGCACAAGTTCGGGTCCAAAAACTGGCCGAACCAGAGTTGACCAAATTGACCTAAAATTGACCTAACTTGGTGCCATTTGACCAGCAATAGTATAATGACCATAACTTGGTCTACTTAACTCGGATTGACCTAAAATTTTGCCCCGCGTGCAATAAGACATAGATCTACAAGTTTGTAGTTTTGACCGAAACCCGAAAACCGAGGAAACTAGGTCGTCCGGTTAGGTCAAACTAGTATCCCGAAATCCAGCAAATTGCAAGAAAATGCACTAAACAAGGAAATGAGTTTAGTAAAATGTACCAACCCTAAAACCCTATCGAATGTGACATATTAAGGACACCAAAACCTAACTTACCTTAAACGCATCGAGGGTCGGTATATTAGGTAATTGAGCAAATAATAGCCTTCAGTGAATTACTTATCGAACATTATCGTTAGAGACAGTTTAATTTAGTACTGAAACACTTCAAATTGTGTTTCTCAGTTACCAAAGACTCGAGGAAAGGAAGGAAACACTGAGTCCGGACAGAGACGATCAGAGGTTTGTGCACAACTAGTTTTTAACTGATTTTGTTCTGAATATTTTATATGATTAAATGACATATTTTCTTATGAACTATGTTTAACGGGCATTGGATGTAATTCAATTATTATTGAAATTGCTATAGTATGTATGATTTTAGCTTTGTGAAATGGTATTTCCACAAGTATTAAGCATTGTTATGGATTGAACAAAATATGTTTTGGAAAATTGTGATAGAACATGTTTTGAATTGTGAAGGTAATTTTCATGGAAAAATGCAAATTTATGATTTGAATTGTGATGAGCATAAAAATTATTGGATATTAGAATTGACTTTGAATCGAATTATATTGTGATTTATGCTCACTAAATGGATTGTAATATTGTTTTATATCTCACTATAGATGCTTGACTAGGTTATTACCCATCTCTCTCATTTGTTGAGAAGACAATGGAGTTAGTTGTGTTTTGATTACCATGGTACGTGCACAGGCTTAGATTTTCCTCTGATTTGAGGTTAGATCTAAGTTTATTTTATCGTTATGGCCCTTGCGGAAGATTCATTATTGTGATGGTACTGTGCACGATGATTCGACCTCCCCGACCATAGGGAGTTAGAATCTGATTCGACCTCCCCGACCATAGGGAGTTAGAATCACATCGAATATGGCCCCTTTCGGATTAGTCTTGCATAGTTAGTGAGATAAAGAATGATTTTTTAGATAAAGAATGAGTTTTGAGATACAGTATGATTTTTGAGATACAGTATAATTTTTGAGATACAGTATGATTTTTGAGATACAGTATGATTTTTGAAATACATAATGATTTTTGAGATACAGAATGGCTTTTGAATGGTAAGGAATTTTGATTTCAATTATGGTTTATGTATAATTGATTTCATTAGAATTATTTAAATGGATAGTCATGATTTGATAAATTGAATTTTGTGATCAAAGTCATTTATACAAATGATTTACATTATTGGCAATGAATATTTTGAGTTGTGGAATTTGATGAGTATTCAGATTTCCAAATTATTTACTGTAAATTTTGTCAATGTATATTGCACTATGTTTTAAATTATAGTTGTGCACCACTGAGTTCACCACTCAGCGATAGCTTTGTATGCTGTCGCAGGTAAGAAGAGCATAGAGCAGTGAGTAAATTTCCTTGAAGATACATTCAGATCAGCTCCAGGTATATCATAGATATACCAATGTACATAGGTTTTGATGTATGCATGTAATAATATGTATGTAAATTATTTGAGCAGTTGTAAATTAAAATTGTACATTGAAGTTGTAAAAGGAATTATGAGTTATTTTGACTTGTAAAAATTTGTATTATATTTCCTTTATCTCATCCTTTGAAAATACTGAAAAATTGTTGTGGATTGAGTTGAGAAAAATATTGTGTTGAATTTTGTTAGAGTTGATATTTGGAAAAATATTGAAGTGTTTTTTACAGGTTTTCTGAAGAACTATTTTATCCAAAATACAGATGGCACTCTACCAAAATTTTTACAGAAAATTTCTAATGGTCCAAATGAGTTAGCTGTTTCACTTCAGTTCCCAAAAGTTTTTAACACCTGTAAATAGTGCTCACCACTGTAAAAGAAGTAAGAAAAGTTTTTAAAATCCCTTATAGTGTATTTAATGGGTTATCAGTAGACGAAGTTGGTAATTCATTAGGTATACTACGGGATCATGTTATGCCTTACAGAGGGGTAGGGTGTGACTTGTTTTAGTGGTATCAGAGCAATGGTTTTAAAGTGAATTTCGAACTGTGAATTTGAAATCTTTTTGTCGGTAACTACAACTGCTCAAATGTTTGATACATATAGTACATTTACATCATAAATGTGAACTAATGGAGAGGAATCTCCTTGTGTTGGTTGTACAGGAATAGAAAATTCTGTGAGAAAAATGGAAGAGAAGAATGAGATAATAGAACAGTCTGTGATGGCAGAAGAACAAGTTGAAGCCCCAGCTCCACAAAATGTCGAAGGCCTGACTGTACCAGTTTTACCGGTACAAATTACTGCACAAATGGCCCAGCAAATGGCCACTTTCTTTCAACAAATGGCTGATAATGTCAACCCAAGCCCAATTACTGCACTCCAACCCCCACAAGGGCAGTGTGAAATGGAAAAGAGGGAGAAACCTATGGGTCAGAGTTCGAACAGTAATTTAGGGAAGAGAAAAGAATTTGAGGAACCCCGAACACAGAAATATGATAGAGGCGGATCATCAGGGCAGAGACCACTAAGATCTAGTCGTCGAACAACTAGAAGTTCCTACCCTTCCCGCCAATGTGAAACTTGTAGAAGATATCATGGAGGTATTTGTCGTAAGGCCTCTGGAGCCTGTTACAATTGTGGAAAACTTGGACACTTTGCTAAAGATTGTGCTAAACCACCTCGATCTGCTCTCCGGAGTTCACAGACCGTCAGTCAGAGTCAAGATAGAAATAGAGTTGGTACTCCTCACCATTATAACACAGTGAATCAACCCGAATATAGTAGCGCACCAGTCGGAGTGTCCACTATGCGCCAAGTAAAAGGAGCAGAAACTTGGATGTAGTCTGGTAAGTTCTTAATTTTAGTTATTATTTGATCCCAGCACTACTTAGTTGTGTGTTAGTGTCAGAACTATATGTTCTGTTGTCATTCCTTTACATGGGAACGAATTTTGATGTATTAGTGACTAGTCCTTTAGGATAATAACTATAATAACAAGTATGGTTGACATTAATTTTGGAAGAATTGTTAGCTAAAAGTATTTTCTAACATACCGTAAATTATAAAGCTAATTGGCGAGCCTACTAATGTATGGCAAGAGAACCTAAAAGTAAGTTACAGTAATAGAATTGCTCTAGATGAGGGCAAAAATGTTACAGTTAGTAATTGTCAAAGGAAATTGTAATCAGAATCGGTTTGGGATATTAGTGGATTCGAGAAGGATAAGATGTTAGAAAACCTAGTCCATGAGGTTATAACGTAGTGACTATATAATGTTCTCGATGTTTGTATTGTAAGCTACAGATTACAGTACCGACACTGGATTATTGTGTAGAGCTACGTGTTTCCTCGTGGTACAATAAGTAAGAATATTTGTAAGTAATCTATAAATTGATACAGTTACACCCGAATAGAGTACTAGTACTGGAAATAACTATGAAAATTTTAGTCAAAAATTTAAGACTTCAGAACTAGCCTATCAAACGACTACACTTGTAAGGTAGCTAGAGTCAGTGACTCGGTTACATTAATGTGAATTACCTGTACCCCAGTAATTGCTATAAGCTTAGAGGTATCAGTACGAGTTATCATCCTCAGATGGATGGACAGTCGAAACGAGTGATTCAGGTAAATTTTGAAACTCATTGAGTTTCTATAAATAATGAAATGAAATGATAATAATAACCTGTAAAATGTAATAAACCCTCGAGAATATACTGAGAACTTCTGTCCTTGAATCCGAGGGGAGATGGGATAGATACATCCCACTAACAGAATTTGTATATAATAATAAGTGTCGAGCTAGCATACAAATGGCACCCTATGAAACATTGTAAGGGAACAGATAACTATGGATGTTGTGATGAGACTTCCGAGGACACAGAATAGTCAAGATGCAGTATAGGTCATAATTGACAGACTAACCAAGTCTGCTCACTTTTTGCCTGTCCGGATGGACTATAGCCTGGAAAGATTGGCCAGATTGTACATATATGAGATTGTAAAATTGCATGGAGTGCCAGTATCAATTGTATCTGACAGGGATCCTACGTTCACTTCTAGATTCTGGGGTAGTCTTCAGAGAGCCCTAAGAACTAGATTGAACTTCAGCACAGCATTCCACCCACAGACAGATGGCCAATCTGAAAGGTTTATTCAGACATCGGAGGATATGCTACGGGCTTGTGTGATTGAATTTGAAGGTAGTTGGGATACACACTTGCCTTTGATTGAGTTTGCTTATAACAACAGCTACCAATCAAGCGTTGGGATGCCTCCATATGAAGCATTGTATGGCAGGAAGTGCAGAACTCCCTCATGTTGGGATGAAATAGGTGAAAGGAAGATGATTGGGCCAGAAATTGTTCAGCAGACAGAGGAAAAGATCAGATTGATTAGAGATAGACTCAAGGCTGCATCAGACCATCAGAAGTCCCATGTTGATCTGAAGAGAAGAGATATTAAATATGCAGTGGGTGATAAAGTATTCCTCAAAGTTTCTCCTTGGAAGAGGATTATGAGATTTGGCAGAAAGGGGAAACTGAGTCCTCGTTTCATCGGACCATATGAGGTTCTGGAAAGAGTGGGTCCTTTGGCATATCGGTTGGCATTACCTCCGGAGTTAGCAAGGATACACAGTGTCTTCCATGTGTCCATGTTAAAGAGGTACAGATCAGACCCATCTCATGTACTATCATTTGAAAAGATTGAAGTAAATCCAAGCCTTTCATATGAGGAAGAACCCATAGAAATTCTGGCATATGAGGTGAAGCAGCTGAGGAACAAACAGATACACCTGGTTAAAGTACTGTGGAACCATCATTCAGGCCAGGAAGCTACTTGGGAACGTGAAGAGGATATGAGGAGACAGCACCCACAGCTGTTCAGAGACTAATGCCAGGTAAAATTTCGAGACGAAATTTATTTTAAGGGGGAGAGAATTGTAACACCGCTAAGTTCGGTAGTGCGTTCTACTGCTTCGATGACCAGTGTTGTCCGGACAGCTAGGATGCCTAGAACTACACTTTGACATGAGTGAGGAGACATAAAATAATGAAATACAAGAAAAGAAAATACAAGAAAAACAAAGAAAAAAATAATAGCAAAGAAATGTGATCAAGTTAAGCGAGCCGGGAAACCTAGCGATAGGTGACCGCACCGGGAAGTCACGGCGTGGACCGTTGACTAGCCCTGGACTGCGGGGAATCCTGGAAAACATTTTTAGGACTTAAGTAGACCTTTATTGAAGAATAAATATCATTAGAAAGATCAAAGAAAAATTAAATAATTAGTATAAAGAAAAGTGAGAAATCGAAAAACGGACAAAACCCGGTGATACCGAAAAATCGGGAATGCAACCCGAATAGGGGCATTATGGTCATTTCAATTCCCGAATTGTCTTTTGACCTAAATGTCCATTAAAAATAAATAATATTACACTTAGAAAATAAAATGAAAAATTAATTTGGTGGTACTTAAAGAAAATAGCAAAAACTATGGGTTTAATGTGCAATAAATGAAAATTAAACATATAAAATCAATTTCTTATGTGAGTGGACCACTAAGGGATTATAATATTCACTAATGGGCAGATTTAAACCCACCAAATACTTCATCATCTTCATTTCTTCTCCCATGCCGAAGTGAACTCCATTAAAGACTCCATAGCCAAAATTTGAGAAAGCTCCATTAACTCCTTTATTTCACCTCTAATCACTTAGGTTTCTTCATTAAGTTTTATCCTCACATCACAAGGAAGAGTTTGATACCAATTTTAAGAAGTTTAATCAAGGTTTGGCAAGTTTCAACCATAAGGTAAGTTAGCATTTTTGAAGATTTCTTTGATAAACTTTGTATACATGTTATGGGTGTTGGTTTTGTGAAGGAAATTTTTAAGTTTGAAGAGTATTGAGATATCCATTTTTGGGCAGCCATATAGTCATGTATTGATGGAATATTTGTACATATAATTGATGAGAATTATGTTGGTTGTGATGCTTTAATAACCTAGTGAATTACTTCATATTTATATGGTGATTTTTGGCACTTGGATGGGAATTGATGAATTGTAGGACAATTTGGTGTTGAAGAAGATTTTCGGCAGCTTGGGGACACTTGAATAAATGTATGTATTTATGGAAGTGTTGGCAGAATATTGACATAGAAGGATTGATGGATATGTATATGAACTTGTTGTGTAAAGAGTATGTAAAAACTAGTAATGTTATGTGTATGTGTAATGGTATTTGAACTTTGGGAATTAGAGTTATATTTGATATGTTGAGGATAATTGTAATCTGCCCAAAGTGATGTTAATGTAAAGTAATATATAGTTTTGGTAATGTACCAAAACAGATTTGGTAGGGAAGTAAACATATTGCAAGGTAAATGTGTGTAATTGATGCGTGTTAAGCAAAGTAACCAAGGGCAGTGTACATTTTAGCCAATACGTTTAAATGTATAACCTCAATTGGTGTGAGACCAATTGGAGGTGTAACTAGGCACAAAATGTTCCAACTTTCATTGAGAAAACATACCAAAATTCTGCTTGCAAGGTGACCTAAGAAAATGACCAATTCGGATTAGGTGCAATTAAGACCTGAAAAATGACCAATTGGGCAGCAGTGAGTGTTTAAGCCATAACTCACTCAAAACAGGTCCAATTGACCTGAAATTTTAACCATGAATATTTAAGACCCATACCTACAAGTCTTATGAAGACACCAAAACCCAGAAAAGACCAGAAGCAAGTCAAAAAGCTTGCACAAGTTCGGGTCCAAAAACTGGCCGAACCAGAGTTGACCAAATTGACCTAAAATTGACCTAACTTGGTGCCATTTGACCAGCAATAGTATAATGACCATAACTTGGTCTACTTAACTCGGATTGACCTAAAATATTGCCCCGCATGCAATAAGACATAGATCTACAAGTTTGTAGTTTTGACCGAAACCCGAAAACCGAGGGAACTAGGTCGTCCGGTTAGGTCAAACTAGTATCCCGAAATCCAGCAAATTGCAAGAAAATGCACTAAATAAGGAAATGAGTTTGGTAAAATGTACCAACCCTAAAACCCTATCGAATGTGACATATTAAGGACACCAAAACCTAATTTACCTTAAACGCATCGAGGGTCGGTATATTAGGTAATTGAGCAAATAATAGCCTTCAGTGAATTACTTATCGAACATTATCGTTAGAGACAGTTTAATTTAGTACTGAAACACTTCAAATTGTGTTTCTCAGTTACCAAAGACTCAGGGAAAGGGAAGGAAACACTGAGTCCAGACCAGGAGACAGTCATCAGAGGTTTGTGCACAACTAGTTTTTAACTGATTTTGTTCTGAATATTTTATATGATTAAATGACATATTTTCTTATGAACTATGTTTAACGGGCATTGGATGTAATTCAATTATTATTGAAATTGCTATAGTATGTATGATTTTAGCTTTGTGAAATGGTATTTCCACAAATATTAAGCATTGTTATGGATTGAACAAAATATGTTTTGGAAAATTGTGATAGAACATGTTTTGAATTGTGAAGGTAATTTTCATGGAAAAATGCAAATTTATGATTTGAATTGTGATGAGCATAAAAATTATTGGATATTAGAATTGACTTTGAATCGAATTATATTGTGATTTATGCTCACTAAATGGATTGTAATATTGTTTTATATCTCACTATAGATGCTTGACTAGGTTATTACCCATCTCTCTCATTTGTTGAGAAGACAATGGAGTTAGTTGTGTTTTGATTACCATGGTACGTGCACAGGCTTAGATTTTCCTCTGATTTGAGGTTAGATCTAAGTTTATTTTATCGTTATGGCCCTTGCGGAAGATTCATTATTGTGATGGTACTGTGCACGATGATTCGACCTCCCCGACCATAGGGAGTTAGAATCTGATTCGACCTCCCCGACCATAGGGAGTTAGAATCACATCGAATATGGCCCCTTTTGGATTAGTCTTGCATAGTTGGTGAGATAAAGAATGATTTTTGAGATAAAGAATGAGTTTTGAGATACAGTATGATTTTTGAGATACAGTATAATTTTTGAGATCAGTATGATTTTTGAAATACATAATGATTTTTGAGATACAGAATGGCTTTTGAATGGTAAGGAATTTTGATTTCAATTATGGTTTATGTATAATTGATTTCGTTAGAATTATTTAAATGGATAGTCATGATTTGATAAATTGAATTTTGTGATCAAAGTCATTTATACAAATGATTTACATTATTGGCAATGAATATTTTGAGTTGTGGAATTTGATGAGTATTCAGATTTCCAAATTATTTACTGTAAATTTTGTCAATGTATATTGCACTATGTTTTAAATTATAGTTGTGCACCACTGAGTTCACCACTCAGTGATAGCTTTGTATGCTGTCGCAGGTAAGAAGAGCATAGAGCAGTGAGTAAATTTCCTTGAAGATACATTCAGATCAGCTCCAAGTATATCATAGATATACCAATGTACATAGGTTTTGATGTATGCATGTAATAATATGTATGTAAATTATTTGAGCAGTTGTAAATTAAAATTGTACATTGAAGTTGTAAAGGGAATTATGAGTTATTTTGACTTGTAAAAATTTGTATTATATTTCCTTTATCTCATCCTTTGAAAATACTGAAAAATTGTTGTGGATTGAGTTGAGAAAAATATTGTGTTGAATTTTGTTAGAGTTGATATTTGGAAAAATATTGAAGTGTTTTTTACAGGTTTTCTGAAGAACTATTTTATCCAAAATACAGATGGCACTCTGCCAAAATTTTTACAAAAAATTTCTAATGGTCCAAATGAGTTAGCTGTTTCACTTCAGTTCACAAAAGTTTTTAACACCTGTAAATACTGCTTACCACTGTAAAAGAAGTAAGAAAAGTTTTTAAAATCCCTTGTAGTGTATTTAATGGGTTATCAGTAGACGGAGTTGGTAATTCATTAGGTATACTACGGGATCATGTTATGCCTTACAGAGGGGTAGGGTGTGACATCCAGAATGGGCCAACTTGCTACCCATAACAAGATGCTAGAAAACCAAATTGCTCAGCAAGCAAGTTCTTAAAGTAAGGCTGCTGGTAAACTGCCTAGTCAACCAGAGATGATCCCAAGGGAGCATTGTAAGGCAGTTACATTGAGGAGTGGGAGAACTCTAGTACAACCAGAGGAAGAACCGACAGTGGAAACCTAAGAAAAATTTGAAAGCTAAGCAAAGAAAAAGGAAGAATAAGCCAAGAAAGATCAAGAAGAGGAAGCAGGGAAGAAAAAGAAGTTACCAGAGTCATATCAGCCTCCCCTATCTTTTCCTCAGAGATTTTAGAAAGTCAAATTGGACAAGTAGTTTGAATAGTTTTCAGAAGTTTTACAGAAACTTTATATCAACATTCCCTTCACTGAAGCACTTTCTCAGATGCCATCTTATGCCAAATTTCTTAAGGAAATTCTGTCAAAGAAAAGAAAACTGGAAGACTATAGATAGTTGCTCTAACAGAGGAATGCAGTGCCATATTGCAAAACAAACTACCTCCAAAGTTGAAAGATCTAGAAAACTTTTGCATACCCTACCTCATTGGCAACAAGAAAATAAACAAGGCTCTTTGCAATCTTGGGGCAAGTGTGAGTTTAATGCCTTTATCAATATGCAAAAAGCTGGAGATCGGAGAACTAAAGCCAACGACAATTTCACTGCAATTGGCTGATAGATCTGTTAAATATTCTGTGGGCATACTTGAGAACATCCCCATTAAAGTGGGCAAATTCTTCATTCTAGCAGACTTTGTTGTCCTTGAGATGGAAGAAGATGTTCAGATCCCTATCATCTTGGGAAGACCATTCTTGGCAACCGTCGGAGCAATCATAGACATAAAAAATGGGCGACTAACCCTCAAGGTAGGAGAAGAAGAAGTGGAATTCAACTTGTTCGACATAATGAAACACAAATTTGAACCTGACGAATGCTTCAAGGTTGACATAATTGACAAATAAGTTGAAGAGGAATTTCATAGGATACATCCTAAAGATCCTCTTGAAGCATGCATTGTGCACAGCCACACAGCGAATAATGAAAACACAAAAATAGCAGTCTGTGCACAACAGTTAGCAGCTCATCCACCCCTACCCTTAGCTCAAGCTTCTGAAATGGAGAAATTGAAGGAGGAACAGCCCAAGGGCAAGCTCCAGGAAAACACCAAACAGGTAGAACTGAAACCTCTCCCCTCCTCACTAAGGTACACATTTCTAGACTCAAACTCTAAATATCCTATTATAATCAATGCTAGCCTATCTAAAATAGAAGAGTAAAAATTGCTAAGAGAACTTAGGACCCATAATAAGGCCATAGGGTATAAAATATAAAACCTGAAAGGGATTAACCCCTCGATTTGTGTAACACCCCAACTTTTGAGAAAACATTTAATATAGTTATTATTAGAAATAAAAATAAAAATTATAAAGTTTTGGGGAGAAACAAATTTAATGTGAACTTGGACTTGAAAAAAAAAGTAATAGAAGTTTTGGGGTGGAAAATAAGATTTTTGGAAAGTTAGGGGACCAAAATGAAATTGGAATAAAAAAAAAAGTGGACAGCAGCTGCACATCCATTTGAGCTGGTTTCTCCAGCAGTTTCTATAAATAAATAAATATATAAAAGAGAAGAAGAGGACAGCAGAATCGGGAAATAGGAGAGGAGGAAAAAGAAAGGAAAAGAAAGAAAGAAAGGAAGAAGGAGGAGAAGAAAAGAAGGGAAGAGGGAGTTGGTGCTGAGTTTTTTTTTCTGAGTTTTTCTAGCAAGAAAGAACACTAACAAGGGGAAAAGAAGGGTTTTGGTCTAAGATACAAGAATTAAAAAGAGAGGAATAAAGAAGTAAGTGAACAGTAGCTGAAGTAGGGGTTCAGCAGGGGCAGCATATTTCTCTTCCATCCAGGTGAGTTTGGCTCAACTTATACCATTGATTTTTTGAATATGTTTGAGGTATGTATGTGTAAAAGTTATGGTTAAAATTTGGTGATTGTTCAATGGTTAGATTTGGACAAATATATTGTTCAATGGTTAGAAAATTATGAAATATGGTACAAATGATATTTAGGATGTTGAGGCTGTTGTGTTAACATTTGGTGAATTTTAGACTTGTGGTTTATGAGATATAAATTGTTTTGCATGAGCTGTCTGAGTAAGACTGATTTCTGCAAAAATTCAGATTTTAAAGGGTTGAATGAATATTTTGATATCTCATGATATAGAGATGATTTGATGCCAAAATTTTTACTGATATTGTATAGGGATGCCTTGAATATATGGTTAAAATTTGGGATTTATCTGACTGTTGGATCATTATATATAAATTCAAATGCACAAGCTGCCAGATTGGATATTAATGGTTTGTGGATTTGAGATTTATGATAGGAGTTTAGTCCAATTTAAGGGGAAATGCTATTGAATTTTTATTGGGTATTTAATTTGGGAAAGTGAAGTTATAATTGATTATGATTATTATGATTCTAGGAGAAATCTTGAAGATTAACAAGCTCAAGTTTGGTTTCAAAAAGGTTAGTGCTAATTTTACCTTTCTCCTTCTTCTAACTTTGAAATGTAGTAGAATTATAAGGAAATTACTTGAAAAACCAAAGAAAATGTCCATGAAGAAACAACATAAAAATTTCGGCCAGCCTTGGTATGTGGCTAGTTTGATGTGTTTGATGAGTTTATATATGTTTATGAATGATGAAGGATGCTTATATATGCATTAGAAGGGAAGATTGAATAAGTTGCATGAATTAGGGGAGAAGGTGAGTTAGGGTTTGGGGCAAAATTAGGGTTTTGCTCATGTGTTGGTGAATGAAAGTCCTAATGGTCAATTAATGACCATTTGGCTGTGTTTTATGAGGAATTGAAGTGAATTATGGCTTTGGATTTAAGGTTGGGTATGCTGCCTCATAGGACCTGCAGGGCTAGATGTGAGTCTAACAAGTTTGGGCAACTGTAACTTGAGTGGTGTAGGTTCAATTAGTGCAAAGCCAATTGGACATGAAAGTAGACACATAATGGCACAACTTTTATGAAGAAATCTTGCCCAAAAAATAAACTTAGAATACCCTAAAAATTGACCAAATCTGGGTAACACACAAGCTGTCCCTGGAAAATGACCAAATAAACAGTGTTTGTTCAAATGGTCATAACTTAGTGTAGAAATATCCAATTGACCTAAATTTTATACCAATGGAAAGCTCAGACAATTTAGAACAACCTTTACATAGAACACAAACTCAAATTCTAGACTTAACCTAATGGAATTGTCCACCAAAATCAAGACACCAAATCTGGCAGAACCAATTCTGCCTAGAATTCTGGGTACAAGTCAATCCGGCCAGTTATGGTAAAATGGCCATAACTTGAGCTACAAAACTCCAAATGGAGTGATTCAAAAAGAGATTTAAAGAAGACACATAAAGGAACAACTTTGATGAAGAAAAGTTTGCCAACTTCTCACTGTAGCTTAGACCAATGGAATAGAAAACATAAGAGACAAAAACTGAAAATTTGGAAATACTTCTAGGAGGCTTTGAATTGCAAGTGGCAATCAATGCCAACAAACTTAGAACCCAAAATGTAGTATAATTATATATCTAAAATTTGTATACATATTATGTATGAAAAAGTCAAGAATTGGAGTGAATAGTAATATGTAAATAGTAATCTCAAAGACATAAGAAATAATAATATAAATTAAAGAAGCCATTATAATTACTAATATATATATTATGATTAGAAAATTGTGATTTTTGAATTTGAGTGACCATAAAACATAGAAGAATGTTTTAAATATAATGGTACATGAGAACCATTGATGTGAATGGTGATCAATAAGAATGTATAAATTATGATGAGTGCATAAACTATGTATAATTGTGATTTAGAAATTATGCTTCCATCTTAACTAGAATTAAAATGTTATAAAATATAAATAGAAAATATAATGAAATAATAAAACATAAGAACATTTAATGGTACTAGAGTGCCCATGTATTGCCTAGACACGTGTGTCAGATTGGATAGATTGCCATGCTAATAGGGTGTTGTTTTGGCAGTACTGTGTAAGGCTTTATACCTGTATTCATAGCTTTATGCCTGTACTCATGGCTTTTATGCCCGATTATATGTTATCATGGCTTTTAGACATACTAATATGTTATCATGGCTTTTTAGCCATTTTGACGGCATACGTGGTTGACGTTCCGCATTTCACGTCCCATGGTATGACGGCCCGAGGCACCACGGTGTCTAGTGCCAATAACCCGTTATCCAGTTTAGTTTGCCTGTCATAGGTTACTTGGGCAGTGAAATTTATTGAAATGAGTCAAGAATAATAGAAACTGAAAATATTAGCAATTAAATAAAAGAATAAGAATATTTAAAATAAATTAGATTAGTTATTTAGTAGAAAGAATTGAAATGAATTGGAACAATATTAAAATTTAATTATTATGAAATAATCTGCGATAACCTAAAAAGTATTAAATGAAATGATAAAAAGATTTGTAAAAGAGATATAAGTATATTACTACTATGAATTTAGGAATAAATTGCTTCTTAAGAGGAATAAATTAGAACGAAAAATAATTGATACTAGAAGTATTATATTAAATTAGATTAAATTCCAGAGTATCCAAAGTATAATCCATTTCTTTCTTTATTTGTATATTATTTTCTTTGTCATATTATCGCACTACTAAGCAGCAATGCTTAGTGCGATGGATTTGTTTCCTCGCACAGGTACTGAAGATAAAGCCCAGAGGATATTAGACTGGGATTTTGGAGTCCAGATCTGCAGAAGTGTCAGAAGCGTTTAAGGTTGTCACCTCCTCAGCAATGCATATAGCTATGCCCCATGTAGATCACATTATGTATTTTGTATGTAAAAATATTTTGTATGTTGTAATGTAAACTAAGAATTTGTAAGAAATAGTTACGTGATGTAAATTAATAAATTGATTAATTCATATGTAATTAATTTATATATCATGTAAATTATGAAATTATGTAAATTAATGAATATGTATGGAAATGAATGAATTTGAACAAATGAGTATGTGATTTGCAAGAATTAAATGTGAGATGACTATGATGAGTATAAATCATATTTTCATTGAAAATATATTATCGAAAATTTCAAGCAGGTGAATAGTGAATCACATTAAATGATAATAAAATAGGAGAAACTCCGCTGGTTTCTCCATAGAAAAATAATTGATATTAAAATATAACGAGTTCAAAATTATTAAAAGAATAAAGTAAGATAAGTTAGAGTGCTTCGGTACATACCTTGCTCAGCTACACTGTAGACGGGTGAGGGGTGTTACAATTTGCATGTATAGGATACCTATGGAAGAAAACAGTAAACCCACTATTGAGCACTAATGAAGACTTAACCCAAACATGAAAGAAGTAGTCAAGAAAGAAATTTTGGAACTATTAGATGCAGGTATCATTTACCTAATTTCTGATAGTAAATGGGTTAGTCTAGTACATGTAGTTCTTAAGAAGGGTGGGACAACTGTTATCCAAAATGCAAACAATGAACTGATCCCTACTAGGGTGGTCACTGATTGGCGAATGTGCATAGATTATAGAAAATTGAACAGTGCCACCAAAAAAGACCATTTTCCTCTCCCTTTCGTTGACCAAATGTTAGAGAGGCTAGTGAAACACTCTTATTTTTGTTATCTAGATGGGTACTCGGGATTCTTTCATATTCCCATTCACCTAGAAAACCAAGAAAAAACCACATTCACTTGCCTTTATGGAACCTTTGGATATAGGAGAATGCCCCTTGGTCTTTGTAATGCTCCTGCTACCTTTCAAAGATGCATGATGGCTATTTTTTCTGATTATATTGAAAATATCATGAAAGTTTTTATGGATGATTTTTCTGTCTATGGAACTACTTTTGATGATTGCCTAGCTAATTTATCTAAGGTGTTGCAAAGATGTAAAGAATCAAACCTGGTCCTAAATTGGGGAAAAGGCCACTTCATGGTAAGGGAAGGTATAGTTCTGGGACATTTGATATCATAAAGAGGAATTAAGGTTGATAAGGCAAAAATTCAGATCATTGAAAACATGAGTAGGGGCGGGGGGCGTGAGGCGAAATATCATCCATTAGAATTATATAAAATGCACCAGGTAATGCCCAGGAAAGATGGTGGAGTCACAATGGTCTCACTTAAGTACCACCTCCTTAGACAGCATTTCCTAGACATGCACTTCATACAATCCTAATAGAATCAAACCACTGGTAAGTACCGTCTTCCCATAACACTACCACGGTACTAAGGATTTATGCCACGAAGGCATAGATAGACAGGAGTCGCCACCCGGGTAATAACCGGGACATATTCAGTGTTTCTTTCGAGGGTCATGGATGGCAACTTACTCCTTGCAGAGTTTCCACAACTGTCATTACCATAGCCCAATGTCTAGGTTCGGGATAGTGGGTGCGTAAGGGGAAGGTGTTAGGCACCCCTTACGCCTGGTCTAACCTCGTTAATTCGAGTGCCAGTCCTCTACTAATGTTTCTAGAAGTCTTGTTTATTATTCCTTTATTAAACTTTATCCTAAAAAATGCAATTCTAATCCTACACATGCAAGTAATTCACAAAAAGGGTTGTTGTTTACACACAATTTTCATGCACAAGTAATTCCTATCTATGGGGTTGCTAATTATTTAAATGATATTTACCAGATGACTAAAATTAATTTATTATTGGGAATTTAATTTACAGACAAATTCAATTTCAAATAATCCTATGTTTTTATTTAACCTAATTAATTAATTTTCACCAAGTTACCCTAAGGATAATTGAACTAAGTTAATTATGTACATGTGTAATTTATTCTAATATCACATAAGTCCCAAACAATCACAACCTAATAAAGATTTCTAACATGCAAATTTATTTTACAATTACCAAGTATTAAATTAAATTTATTTTACATGCCAATATTAGTTTAATTTACAAACAAGATTAATTTTAATTTATAAAGAATTTATTTAAATTAATTACATGCAAAAGTCAGTTAAATTAAAAACAAAGTTAATTTTTAATTTACCAAATGAAAGTTCTATTATTACTATAATTTCATGCCAATAGTTATTCGAGAAGTTTAGAGCTACTTACTTGTTGGTAAATGCAGTTGCCATTGGGGCAAGCTACCCTTAAAAAAGGGTCTTCTCTTCTAGTATGGCAATGATATCCCTGGCTTACTCCCGTTTAGCTCCATATAAGCTCCGCGCAAATGCCCTCTTTGGTACTTACCTTAGGGCTTCTAGAAAACTTGTATGAAAATCTTCTTGAAGAAAAAAATAAGGAAGAACTCAAAGAGTTTTAAATATCTCTAAATTTCTTATAACTCTGAATTTTCTCTACCTCTTTCCTCCCATCCTCCCCTTCTTCTCTTCTCTAGTAGGGTATTTATAGGATTTTGGGAGAGAGGTGTGATAGGGTTTAGAGTCTTAGGATGATAAAGTTTAGATGACTTGAACAACTACAATTGTAGAATTCGAATAAGACTGGAAAATGGGTGAGGTGTTTCAACCAATAGGAAGACAGGAAAAAATGGAAGGCACCAATAGGGAATGAGGAAGAGGTGTGGTAGGATTTGGAGTCTTAGGGTGATAAAGTTTAGATGACTTAAACAACTACAATTGCAGAATTTGAATAAGACTGGGATATGGGTGAGGTGTTTCAACCAATAGGAAGACAGGAAAAAATGGAAGGCACCAATAGGGAATGAGGAAGAGGTGTGGTAGGATTTGGAGTCTTAGGGTGATAAAGTTTAGATGACTTAAACAACTATAATTACATAATTTGAATAAGACTGGGATATAGGTGAGGTGTTTCAACCAATAGGAAGACAGGAAAAAATGGAAGGCACCAATAGGGAATGAGGAAGAGGTGTGGTAGGATTTGGAGTCTTAGGGTGATAAAGTTTAGATGACTTAAACAACTGCGATTGCAGAATTCGAATAAGACTAGGATATGGGTGAGGTGTTTCAACCAATACGAAGACAGGAAAAAATGGAAGGCACCAATAGGGAGTGAGGAAAAGAGTGGGGCCAAGGAGGAGAGAGATATTTTGTTATTTTAATTTTTAGAAAATAATTAAATGGGTCCCATTTAAAATTCCTAACTAGGCTTTCTTAGGCCCATGGAGCCCAATTAAACTTAATTAGATCCATTTAAAAAACTACCCATATTAAATTTAAACAAAATAAAATTTTATTTAAATTTAATTAAATTAATTTTCCCAAAACTTTATTATTATTTTTATTTTTTCAAGATCATGCCACGAAATTAATAATTCAGCTCAATGCCTCCAATTACATCTTACAGTCATATAATTTTTCATCATCGGGTTTCCCACGGCCTCAATGCACATACTCATCACAAAATAAGGGTCTACAGGTTGACCCCCACTTTGGCGAAAGTTGAAATCAATGCGAAAGCATTGCTCAAGTTTCGTCAAAGTGAAACTCGAATTTCTAATAACTATGAAACATTGGCTATGAGGATCAAGTATATCTTGCTCGGTCGACATACTCTATATTATGAGACTAGCTACGGTCTCATAACAGTAATAACTGTGTCATGTGAAAAATGAGTGTATCTTGCTCTGTCGATACACTCTGCGTCATGAGACTAGCTACGGTCTCATAACAGTGATAACTGTGTCATGTGAAAATTGAGTGCATCTTGCTCTGTCGATACACTCTGTGTAATGAGACTAGCTATGGTCTCATGACAATGGCAACTGTGTGATTTGAAATGTTGTGGATTCGTATTTAGGACCGCAGTCCTAAACTGCCTACGTATCCCCCTCATTATCCTGAGGAAGAATCAGACCCACTCGTAGTTCGACACTTGAAACTGTGGTGATGTATGTTCTTCTACGCCTTACACACCTACAGGTGACATGTTGATGCGTGTTCTTCTATGCCTTACACAACTATGGCATATGCCCTAAACAACGTCTAAGGACTTACCAAAAAAAATATCTGTCATGAAATGTTGTGGGTTCGTATTTAGGACCGCGGTCCTAAACTACCTACGTATCCCCCTCGCTATCCTAAGGATTCGACACTTGAAACTGTGGTGATGCATGTTATTCTACGCCTTACACACCTACAGGTGGCATGTTGATGCGTGTTCTTCTACGCCTTACACAACTATGTCGTGCGCCCTAAACAACGTCTAAGGACTTACCAAAAAATATCTAATTCATGATTTGAAAAAATTGGGATGACTGAGTCTCAAAATTCTCTCTAATTTTTATGTTTCCTATATGCTACTTCCTATTATGGGCATGCTGATTTTACTAAAGATTCTAAAAAAAAAACTTAGTCTCTAGGGGACCTCTTTTTGCAAAAACTTTCTTATAACCTCAAAAAAAATTTTTTAGAAGAACTGTTCACCAAAAAAAAAAAGACTTCCTTAAGGTCACAATACTATTTCCCTCTGATTTTTCTTTTTCTTCTCTCCCCCCATGATTTCTGCCTTGACTCATTCCTCTTCCATGAACTCCATTCTCTATGCCCTAACTTTTGCCTGAAATGCCCTTTTGGGTTTTCATCTCAGTGGGCTTGCTCTAACTTTTGCCTAAGCGGCCCTTTCAGGTTTTCCACTTAGCGAGCTCTCTTTTTTTCTTTTCTTTTTCTTGTTCTTTTTCTCTCTCTCTGTTTTTTTTTTTGAAATTAGACAATTACCAAGATATTCATATCAAGAATCTATTCTATCATGCTCACAAGACAATAGGTTAAATCAAAACAATGCAGTTCAATTACTTAATCTTTTGATGTATCCCTCAAGACACAAAACATTCACAATCATAATTAAATAAAACCTATTCTTGGTTAATGCAATAAAAACTTCTTTATTTATTCAGGTACACCATTACTCCCTCTTACATTTAGTTTTGCCAAATTTCTAACCTTCCAAAGTTAGAAATAAGATTTATAACCTGCCGAATGGCCTTTTCAGGTTTTCCATCCAGATCTTCTCTCATCTCTCCTTTTACCTAGACTACCTTTTGCAGATTTTCAATCTAGCATTTTTTTCTTTTTTTTTTTTCTTTGACCCTTACTTTTGCCTAGACCGCCTTTTGCAGGTTTTCACCCTAGCGGGCCTATCTCACACAAAGTACCATTTGAGCCTGTCTAAATTGACTGGTTCTTGAAGTTCATTCCCATCCAAGTCTGAAATTCTTAGAGTAGCAAGATCTTTTTTAACTATGTATGGACCATCCTAGCTTGGGTTAAACTTTCCTCTTAAATCAAAAGGGATGGGCCGAGCTTGTTTCAAAACTATGTCTTCCTCTTTGATCTTTCTTGGCTTCACCTTCTTATTAAAGGCCCTAGCTATCTTCCTCTGATAAGCCTGCATATGATACAAGGCTCACATTTTCTTTTCATCAATCAAAACTGGTTCTTCATATCTCTTCTAGACCCACTCATTTTCTAGGATCTTAGCTTCTAGCATCACTCTTAAGGATTTGACCTCTTACTTAATGGATAGCACTACATTAGTTCCATACACTAAAGAGAAAGGGGTTGCCCTCGTAGATGTCCTTGTAGTACTACGATAATCTTAAAGAACATAAGGGAGTTTTTCAGGCCAATCCTTATATGTTTTGAACATTTTTTTTCCAACTAGAACATTTCCATTCATATGGGGACCACACATTTTCTGCATGTATTTCTTTCATTATTTGCTCAGCCTATTTTTCAATCACACATAATAGTTCATAGAATTGCCCCCTAGCTAAAATAAGTTGAGTGGCTAATCTATGAATTGTTGCTCTATCTCTTTTGTAGGCTTATTGCGAGTATTCTCTCACTTCCAGAGACCTTCTTATGTCTTCATATCATTTTCCTTCTCCCTCTAGGTCCACATGTGCTACTACTAATCCTTCATAGCATAAAATTTTACTCCTCATTAGGATAACTAGCTAAGTCAACTTTTGATTACTCTTTTCTTATAGCGACACCAGCGTGGCTTGGGAATCGACCATCGGATTTTAAGCTCGAGGCATGTGCTTCTTGGTACTTTGTTAATAAGGCTATAAATTTATCTCTTTCTTCTTGGGTTAAATCTTCAGCTAACTTAATGTCTTTAGGATTATTTGGTGTACCCAAATTAATAGAGATCGATTTTGATGCATTAACAAAAATAAATTCTAAATGATTATGAATGCCATGCATATGCCCATTAGAATAAACATCAAACAAGTAAGCAGAAGGACTGGGAATGTTATTGATCTTTGCCTCGAAATCTTTATCAAGTACATCAGAATTGGAAACATCAATATCACTACTGTGAGCATTACAAAAGACAAACTCAAACTTAGGAGTGTAACTTTAGGTTCTTGGCTTCTATGCAGTCTTTAGATCAATGGTGCTGATTTTCTGCTCTAATTCTTTCACATGTGATAACCCCTAATCATATGTTCAGGTAATTGTCCCCTCTTTCAGGGACTTCAGAGGCTTTGGTTTTTCTTTCTCTTCAGTTGGCTCATAGCCCAAACCATAACTTGTGATCTGCCCCTTCATCTCAAGAAAAGTCTCCAGGCCATCTATACTTTTTCGTAGGCCTATGCTAGGAAAATACTTCATCCCTTTCTTCATAGTAGCCACTTTTAGATCCATCTAATTTTCATAGATCCCAACAACTTAAAAATCAGACACTAGTGGAACTGAACCATCTAGTTATAATGTAACTATGTCCTCATCAGAATCAGTCCAGACTTCCAAAGGACCCTCATCGTAGCTAGAATTATCACAAATGTCAACAACCATTATAGACTGAGGTTCATTGGGCTTTTGGATGGGTTGGATAGGTTCACTGGGCTTTTGGATGGGTTAGATAAGTTCATTGGGCTTTTGGATGGGTTGGATAAAGTCAATAATTCTGTTAGGGTTATTTGGGATGATGGAGATCATGTAGAGACTTGGTGTAGGTAGAAATTTTGGCTAGGCATGGAGCTTTTGGGTTGATTTTCTAGGTCAATTATCCTTTTGGCATCAATTAGGTCTTAGATATCATGCTTAAGTTGAAAGCATCAGTCGGTGTCATGACTGTGGGCTTGGTAGAACCGGCAACATTGGTTGATATCATAGCTAAGTGGGAGTGGATTTGGTAGTATTCTGGGTGCTAAGAGCTATAGGAGGTCTTGAGCTTTGAGACGCTCCAAAACTTTAGATAAGGGTTGGCTGAATTGGAAAAATCTCCTTGGGGTGTGAGACACAATTTGAACCTCAATAACTTTAATGCCACTTAATTGGCCTACTTTGGGGCCTCTTTCTAAAGTTGACCACAATTGTCTCTTCTAGCTCAAACATCTTGGCATTCAATATTTCATCAAGCACGGCCATAATTTCTTCCATCCTAAGTAATGCAGGTGAAATCCTTACTAGTCTCTTCCCTTCCCTAACCCAAGTGACCTGATTGGAAGTCTCTTCCCTTCCCTAACCCAAGTGACCTGATTGGAAGTCTCTTTGGTGTATTTTGAGGCTATGTTTGCTCAAAAAAATAGGATTCAAGGGTTAACCTAAGCATGCTATATACATGAATGCAATGCATGAATGGACCATTTTTTCTTTTTTTTTTTCTTTTTTTTGCCTTTACTTTTACAAAACCAAAATCGAACCATACCACTAGAATCAAAATTGAATCAAAACCAGACCATATAAACTGAACTAAAATCGGACCAAAGATTGAATCAAAACCGAAAAAAAAATTTCCAGAACTGAATCTTTGCTCCCTTATACCTTCAACTCTCACGTGAAGGGTAAGAAAAAATTTTATCCTAGGCTATGGTACACTGGACACACCAACGGGAGGTGGTCCAGGACGACCTTTCCTCTATAAATAAATGATTTGTATCCTTAAAGTTTAACCATAAGTAAGCATCCTCTTGCTTAACATGGGTATTAAAATGGACTTGGGCCTATACACACATTGGGTTTATGCATAGGCCTAGGTTCATCTCAACTACCACTAGAACTTATGGTTTGAACAGTAAGGATACGAATCCAGCACAATAAAAATCTACGGGGTACCTAGGGTTAAAATCTATGGCTCATGGGCTTCATTGGGTAGGAAAAGGATCACCCATGCGAGAGCTTATCCATTAAGCACAACGGCAGGAGCTGTGGCTCTTTTATATTTGAAGAACTGTTTTCTTAAAATACAGACTGCACTCTCCCGAAATTTCTATAAAATTTGCGAAAAAATAAAATGGTACAAAATTTTTACTAGTTTTAAAATTTCGAATAAATGATTTTAATATCTATTTGAAAATGCTCACCACTTATAAAAGTAAGAAAATTGTTTTAAAATCCCTTGTAGGGTACTTAATGAGTTATCGGTAGGTGAAGTTCGGTAGTTCATTAGGTATTCTACGAGATCATGTTATGCCTTACAGAGGGGTAAGTTGTGACATTTGAGAAGCTAGTCATAGCAAAAAGAAGAGAAAGGATTGAAGTTTTGTTACCTAGAAATTCTACTCAGAGAGTTTAGTGTCCAATCTCCTATCTCTTTTACTTAATTCATGTTTATTGGCATGAGATAAGTGGAAAAGTGTAAGAAAAACAAAATAAAACTTATGTATATTCATCCCTACAATTTGGGCAGCCTCGGGATGGTTAGGGTTTGATGAATTTACTTGAAGTAAAGTGTTTATGAGCTACCCATAGCATGAGATGAGTGATTGAACATGTAAGAGTAAGTGAAATGCAAGTGTGATGCATGAATGAATCTTGAAAATGTGGACACTTGAGCAACATTAGGGTTTGCTCATGTGATGGTTCATTAACCTTGTAATGGTCAATTAGTGACCATTTGAATGTGTATGATGAGGAAATGAAGTGAGTTGAGGCTTGGAATTTGAGTGTGGGTGAGCTGCCTTGGCTGACCTGCAGGACTGAGCATGAGTCCAGCAGGTTTGGGCAGTTATAAATGGAATTGTAGAGGTTTAATTGGTACAAGGACAATTAGACATGAAACTAGACACATAATGGCACAACTTTGTTATAGAAACCCTACCAAGAAAACTAAACCAAGTTGACCTTAAAATTGCCCTAATCCAGGTGACTTGCATTCTGCCTAGGCAAAATGACCAAATGAATAGTATCTATTCATTGGCCATAACTCAGTGTAGAAAGGTCTAATTGACCTGAAATATTACCAGCAGAAATCTGAGATATAGACCTACAACTTTCACTAAGAAACCTAACCCAAATTTTGACCATAACATGTTCAAAAAGTGATCTGCAATCACTGCACAAAACACTGTAGATTTGGTCAGTCCAGAAAATCTGGAAAATTTGTAATCCGGCCAGTTATAGTGTTTAGGCCATAACATGAGCTACAAAACTCTAAATGGAGTGATTCAAAAAAAGAAATATAACTAGACACAATAAGGAACAACTTTCATGCAGACAACTTTGCCAAATTCCTACTGTACAAATGACTAATGGTATAGTAAAAAAAATGCTTAAAATCTAAAAATTTTGAATAACTATCACTAAGCTTAGAAATTGTATTGGCAACCAATACCAACAATTCTAGAATGCAAAATGTGGTATGTTGGAAGTATTAGAACCAATGTACCTATTATCTATGCAAAAGTCAATATTTTAGTTGACTAATGAAATGAATAGTAACACCTAAACATAAATTTCAAGAATTGTAAAGTTTAAAAGTGTAACATGCCCTAGTACACCTAGCAATATTAGTTTGGATAGGTTGGCATGCCAATAGGGTTCAATTAGCAGTACTGCACATGGCATTATGCCATTCTGTGATTTTATGGCTTTTAGCCATTCTGACATTGTGTTGAGACTTGGCCTTATGCCTAATATTATTACAGCTTATTAGTTGTTCTGTTGCACACTGGGAGATACATATATGACCGATGGTGTGACGGTCCGAGGTGCTTGATACCTAGTGCCAGTTTACCCGTTTATCCAGTCTAGTCATCCAGTATAGGTTACTTGGGCAACCAAAAATGAAAGTGGATAAATTTAATGAAATTATGAATATAACAAGTACATAATAAATAAGATTACCAATAATGATCGAAAAATGGTCTGCGTAAGACATCAGAACATGCACTGCATATTTATTTTCTGTTATTTTTTTTTATTCTATTATTGGCACCACTAAGCATTATTTCTTAGCGCGTTGCTTTTGCCACGCGTAGGTTCTGGAGAGACTGACCGAGAGCCCAGTAGACCACAGACTGGGTGAGACCTTCTGCAGCTCTGCATAGTGTCCATGTCACCTCACTGACATTAGTGCATTAGGAGGACACTAGGTTTCATTTTGGGTATTTTGTAATTAATTTTTATTTTCTCATGTGTAATTAAGACTTATGTAATGTATTTTGGTATTGATGTAAATAGTGGAAATTGTGCTTCTGAATGAAAAAGTGAATATTTATTGATGACTTTTTCATAAATATCATATGAAATGAATGATTGAGAAATGGAAATGTTGTTAAAAAATATTGAGATTTTGTTGATGAAATGGAGTTTGGGATTGATTGATTGAAAATTTTGGAAGTGTTTTCACAGGTTCCGAAGAACTATTTTCTCCATTTTTAGCCGGTACCCTTCTGGATTTTCTATAAAATTTCCAGAATCTCAAATAAATTGATGTTTTCCATAAATGACTTAAATAAATTATACTTCACTAATTGTACTTCATAACTATGATAAAGATAAATAAGGAAGGATAAAAAGGATTAAAATAAAATAGGGTGTTCCGGTACACTGTGTGACATATCTTACTTGGCTATACTATAGACGGGTAAGGGGCGTCACATTTAGTGGTATCAGAGCATAGTTTAGGCGTTTCTGGGTCTAGAACGAGTCCATACCATGCATTGCATTTGTAAGAGTCGAGGTGACACTAATGCAGATTTATTTGTCTTTGTTATTTTGAATAGGATATGGACCCCACATCATAAAGGGCGGTTAAGGAGGAAGTGGAGAGTCATGCTCCACCTACAGCAGCTGAGATTGGGGGTAGAGGAGAACCTGCTCCACCAGCTCCAGTAGAGCCTGCTCAGCCTCCACAGGCCATGTTTTAGCAAATGGTTGAGTTTTTCAGACAAATGGCTGGGGTAATGCCACCACCACCACCTCCATAGTAGAAATTACATATGGAAAGATTAAGAAAATTTGGAGCAGTAGATTTCTTTGGCAAGAGAGAAGATGATTCTGTTATAGCCGAAAACTGGTTGAACTGAACAGGAAGGGTTTTAAAGCAACTCCACTGCACTCTAAAGCAAAATCTAGAAGCTACTGTATCTCTGTTGCAAGATGATGCCTACCAATGGTGGGATACAGTGTCTAGTGAAATGCAGCCAGAATTAATAACTTGGGACTTCTTCCTCTCAGAATTCAAGAAGAAGTATGTGGGTAGTGTATACCTTGAAGAGAGAAGAAGAGAGTTCATTAACCTGAGGTAGAGACAGCTGACAGTGGCAGAGTATGAAAAGGAATTTATCAGACTGAGCTGCTACGAAAGGGAGATAGTCCCTAATGAAACCGAAAGGTGTAAGAGATTTGAAGAGGGATTAAATGAAAACATAAAGATCATGATTACTGCCTTGGGAATCACAAACTTCACCAAGTTAGTGGAAGCTGCAATAAAAGTTAAAAAGGTTAGAATAAGTGAGCAGACTAGAAGGGAGAGGCAGTAGAAGAGGGGCCCGAGTCAGTCTAGTTCATCTCCTGCACCTGGGAAGAAGTTCAAAGGTCCACTTGCACAGAGTTCAGGTCAACCACAATGTCAGGGTCAGTCCCAGGGGCCCAGGCCATAGTTCACCCCTAGGAGAGGTTAGTCCACACCATCAGTGGGCAGCTCTTCAGGGACGGGGTTCAGGGTACCAACCCTAGTATCTTCTGCATGTCCACATTACCTGAAGTGACATAAAGGGGAGTGTTGGAGAATGACTAGTGCCTGCTTAAGGTGTGGGTCGACAGAGCATCAGTTGAGAAACCGTCCACACAGAACTGCTATAGCTGCTCCAACACAAGCAGACAGACCTGCTCCTGCACCACAAAGGGGTAGGAAATCTGGAAAATCTAAGGCAGTAGGACTATCACAGAGGCCTGCATCTAAGCCAGTAGAGAGGCCTGAGGGCAGAGCACCTGCCAGAGCCTATGCCATAAGAGCTCAGGAGGAGCAAGATGCCCCGGACGTCATCAGGGGTACGTTTTCCCTCTACAATACATCTATGCATGCATTGGTGGATCCAGAATCCACTCATTCATGCATCTGCATCAACCTCCCCATAGAAAGGGGGATATTAGTAGGGGAGATTGACCAAGACATCCTGGTCACTAATCCATTGGGCCACAGTGTAGTGGTGAACAAGGTGTACAAAGGTTGTCCGTTAAGGATTTAGGAGTATGAATTCTTGGCAGACCTGATTGAGTTGCCTTTCCATGAGTTTGATGTGATTTTGGGAATGGACTGGTTATCACGTTATCAAGCAATGGTTGATTGTAAACTGAAGAGGATTTCTCTAAAAATTCCTGAGGGTAATGAGATCACAGTTGTGGGGGAAAGGATAGATTTCTTGTCCAATGTCATCTCAGCCACAGTTGCAAGAAAACTAATGAGAAAAGGCTATGAAGCCTACCTAGCACATGTGGTGGATACTAGGCAGGCTAAGCCAGATCTGTGTGACATACCCATAGTAAGAGACTTCCCAGATGTGTTCCCTGAGCAATTGCCAGGCTTGCCACCAGAAAGGGAAGTTGAATTTGCTATTGAGATACTGCCGGGTACAGCACCAATCTCTATTGCTCCTTATAAGATGGCACCCACAGAATTGGAGGAACTGAAGATCCAGTTGCAAGAGTTACTGGATAAGGGGTTCATATGCCGCAGTGTATCACCATGAGGAGCTCTAGTGCTGTTTGTAAAAAAGAAGGATGGGACTTTGAGGTTATGCATCGATTACCGACAGTTGAATAAAGTGACAGTGAAGAATAAATATCCGTTGCCTAGAATTGATGATCTGTTTGATCAGTTGAAGGGAGCAGGAGTATTTTTCAAAATTGATCTCAGATCAAGGTATCATCAGCTAAGGTTGAAGGATGTAGATGTGCCAAAGACTGCATTCAGGACCTGGTATGGGCATTCTCAGTTCCTGGTGATGCCCTTTGGCCTAACAAATGCACCAGTGGCATTCATGGACCTTATAATTGTATCTTCTATCCATACCTAGATCGGTTCGTAGTGGTCTTTATTGATGATATTTTTGTGTATTCTAAGACCAGTGAAGAACATAATGAGCATTTGAGGATTGTTCTGCAAACCCTAAGAGAAAAGAAGCTGTATGCTAAGTTGTCCAAGTGTGACTTTTGGTTGAATGAGATTACATTTCTTGGACACATAGTGTCAGCTGATGGGAGTAGGGTGGATCCCAAGAAAATAGAAGCAGTGATGGAATGGAAGCCTCCTAGAAATACAACTGAGGTCAGAAGTTTCTTGGGGCTAGTTGGGTATTACAGAAGATTTGTGAAGGGATTTTCTTTAATAACTGCTCCAATGACCAAGTTGTTACATAAGAATGTCAGATTTGACTGGAATGACAAGTGTCAGGCTAGTTTTGAGAAGTTGAAGGCTATGTTGACAGAGGCACCAGTGTTAACACAGCCAGTGTCGAGAAAGGACTTTGTGGTCTACAGTGATGCCTCTCATAATGGGTTAGGATGTGTATTGATGCAAGAGGGGATGGTGGTCGCCTATGCTTCCAGGTAGCTAAGGCCACATGAACAGAATTACCCTACCCATGATCTAGAACTTGCAGCAATTATCTTCGCACTGAAGATATGGAGGCACTACTTGTATGGTGAAAAGTGCTACTTTTACACAGACCACAAAAGTTTGAAATATTTTCCAACCCAGAAGGAGCTCAACCTTAGACAGAGGCGATGGATTGAGTTCCTGAAGGACTATAATTGTGTGATTGACTACCATCCTGGGAAGGCAAATGTAGTTGCTGATGCTTTGAGCAGAAAATCCATCACAGCCTTGAGATCATTGAATGCCCGTCTATCCTTGGCTCGAGATGGAGCTATTTTGGCTGAGTTGCAAGTGAGGCCAAACATGTTACAGCAGATTTTAGATGGGTAGAAGGTAGATGAGAAGCTAAAGGCTATTATGAGTAAAATCTCAGAAGGGAAAGCAACTGATTATGAGGTGAAAGCAGATGGGTGTCTGTACTACAAAGGAAGAGTATGTGTACCAGATGATAGGGAATTGAAAGTCAGTATCCTGAAAGAGGCACACACCAGTATTTATGCTATGCACCCAGGAAGTACAAAAATGTATCATGATCTGAAGCTTCAGTATTGGTGGCCTGGTATGAGAAAGGACATAACTGACTATGTGACTAAATGCTTGACATGTCAGCAAGTTAAGGCAGAATATCAAGTTCCATCGGGTTTGCTACAGCCTATATGCATACCTGAATGGAAATAGCATCGGGTCACCATGGATTTTGTAAGTGATCTACCCCTCGCCCAGAAGAAGCATGATGCAGTATGGGTGATAGTAGATAGATTAACGAAGTCAACACATTTTCTGCTAGTTAGGACTGACTACTCACTAGAGAAGTTAGCAGAATTGTATATCAGTGAGATAGTTAGACTGTATGGAATTCCACTTTCCATCATATCTGATCGAGACCCAAGGTTTACATAGAGATTTTGGAAGAAGTTGCATGAATCCTTGGATACACAACTCCACTTCAGCACAGCTTTCTATGCTCAAACGGATGGGCAATCAGAAAGAGTAATCCAGGTAAACAATTGAAACCAATTGAACTAATACAAATATTGAACTGAAATGATAATAATAACATGAAATATATGTCAGGTCCTTGAGGATATGTTGAGGAGTTGTGTCATTGAATTTGAGGGAAGTTGGGATAGATACCTCCCACTGGCAGAATTTGCATACAACAATAGCTACCAAGCTAGCATCCAAATGGCCCCGTATGAAGAACTGTATGGGAGGAAATGTAAAACTCTAGTGTGTTGGACTGAATTGGGTGAAGATAAACTTGTAGGGCCAGAACTGGTGAAACAGATTGAGGACAAGGGAAAGCGAATGAAAGCCAATCTGAAGGTTGCTTCATACAGATAAAAATCTTATGCCGACCTGAAGAGAAAAGAAATAGAATACGCAGTTGGCAACAAAGTGTTCCTCAAGGTGTGGAAAAAGGTACTAAGGTTTGGAAGAAAAGGTAAGTTAAGCCCTAGGTTCATTGGCCCATATGAAATCATCGAACGTGTGGGTCTATTGGCCTACAGGCTAGCTTTACTACCAGAGCTGGACAAGATCCACAATGTGTTCCACGTACCTATGCTAAGAAGATAGCACTCAGATCCTTCACATATCATCTCCATGGAAAAAATTGAAGTACAACCAGACTTGACATATGAAGTAGAACCCATACGGATCCTGGCTCGGGAAGTGAAAGAGTTGAGGAATAAGCAGATTCCACTAGTGAAAGTGCTTTAGAGGCACCATAACACCGAGGAGGCAACTTCGGAAAGGGAAGAGACGATGAGGCAACAGTTCCCTCAACTTTTTGCATCAGGTAAATTTCGAGGACGAAATTTAAATTAGAGTGGAAGAGTTGTAACACCCTCCCTGTAGCAACTCTGTATATTCTATTGTTCCGTTGACCAGTGTCGGTCTGGACAGCTAGAACATCCGAAAAAATATTTAAACTAAAGTGAAGAACCACAATTAACTCAAATATTAATAAGAAAAATTTAGGAAAAATTTTAGAAATAAAATACAACCAAGTTAAATGAGCCGGTGCCCTAGCGATGAGTAACCCAGTGGGAAGTTGCGGTCCTCGTAACTAGAAGTCCTAAACCTAGGAAAAAATTCATAAAATAATTTTTGGGACTCTAGAGAAGAGTCATTGAGGTTTCTATGACATTAGAATTCCAAGAAAAGGCTTAGAAAAAATTTTCAATTGGTATAGACAATTTTGGCTTAATAAGCCAAACGGAGGGCATTTTGGTCATTTCATCTTCAGAGATGATTTTTGACCGACTTGTAAATAATTATTATGATCTAAAATATGAATAAATATTTTTAAAAATTAAATTGAAAATGAGTAGCAAAGAAAAGAAAAGAAAATGAATTAAAATTGCAATTTTGACCTCATGCTTATGTCACTAAGCACTCTCACCCAATCACATTGTGACACATGTCCATAAACCACTTAAAATGAGTTAAATGGGCAGAAAATTGAAATGAAAAAACTACACTCTTCTTCCTCATTTCCCGTCCACCATAGCCAAAAAGCTCTCTCTCCATTTTCCCTTTTAAAGCTTAATTTTCCTAAGCTTCCTCCCCACAAAACCCTAAACTCACTTCACTAAAAATCATTCCCACATCTTGGAGAAGCTAGTTGTAGTAAAAAGAAGAGAAAGGATTGAAGTTTTATTACCTAGAAATTCTGCTCAAAGAGGTTAGTGTCCAATCTCCTATCTCTTTTACTTAATTCATGTTTATTGGCATGAGATAAGTGGAAAAGTGTACAAAAAACAAAATAAAACTTATGTATATTCATCCTTACAATTTGGGCAGCCTAGGGATGGTTAGGGTTTGATGAATTTACTTGAAGTAAAGTGTTTATGAGCTACCCATAGCATGAGATGAGTGATTAAACATGTAAGAGTAAGTGAAATACAAGTGTGATGCATGAATGAATCTTGAAAATGTGGACACTTGAACAACATTAGGGTTTGCTCATGTGATGGTTCATTAACCTTGTAATGGTCAATTAGTGACCATTTGAATGTGTATGATGAGGAAATGAAGTGAGTTGAGGCTTGGCATTTGAGTGTGGGTGAGCTGCCTTAGCTGACCTTTAGGACTGAGCATGAGTCCAGCAGGTTTGGGTAGTCATAAATGGAGTTGTAGAGGTTCAATTGGTGGAAGGCCAATTGGACATGAAATTAGACACATAATGGCACAACTTTGGTACAGAAACCCTACCCAGAAAATCAAACCAAGTTGATCTTAAAATTGCCCTAATCCGGGTGACTTGCATTCTGCCTAGGCAAAATGACCAAATGAACAGTATTTATTCATTTGGCCATAACTCAGTGTAGAAAGGTCCAATTGACCTGAAATAAAAATCCAATTGACCTGAAATATTACCAGCAGAAAGCTGAGATATAGACCTATAACTTTTATTGAGAAACCTAACCCAAATTTTAACCATAACATGTTTAAAAAGTGACCTGCAGTCACTATACAAAACACTGTAGATTTGGTCAGTCTAGAAAATCTGGAAAATTTGTAATCCGGCCAGTTATGGTGTTTAGGCCATAACTTGAGCTACAAAACTCCAAATGGAGTGATTCAAAAAAAGAAATGTAACTAGACACAATAAGGAACAACTTTCATGTAGACAACTTTGCCAAATTTCTACTGTACAAATGACCAATGGAACAATAAACAAAATGCTTGAAATCTGAAAATTTTGAATAACTAATACTATGCTTAGAAATGGTATTGGCAACCAATACCAATAATTCTAGAATACAAAATGTGGTATGTTGGGAGTATTAGAACCAATGTACCTATTGTCTATACAAAATTCAATATTTTAGTTGACTAATGAAATGAATAGTAACACCTAAACATAAATTTCAAGAATTGTAAAGTTTAAAAGTGTAACATGCCCTAGTACACTTAGCAAGATTGGTTTGGTTAGGTTGGCATGCCAATAGGGTTCAATTAGCAGTACTACACATGGCATTATTCCATTCTGTGATTTTATGGCTTTTAGCCATTCTGACATTGTGTTGAGACTTGGCCTTGTGCCTAATGTTATTATAGCTTACTAGCTGTTCTGTTGCACACCGGGAGATAATATGTGACCGATGGTGTGACGGCCCGAGATACTTGATACCTAGTGCTAGTTTACCCATTTATCCACTCCAGTCATTCAGTATAGGTTAGTTGGGCAACCAAAAATGATAGTGGATAAATTTAATGAAATTATGTGTATAACAAGTACATAATAAATAAGATTACCAATAATGATAAAAAATGGTCTGCGTAAGATATTAGAACATGCACTACGTATTTATTTTCTGTTATTTCTTTTTATTCTGTTATTGGCACCACTAAGCATTATTGCTTAGCACGACGCTTTTGCCACGCGCAGGTTCTGGAGAGACCGACTGAGAGCCTAGTAGACCACAGACTTGGTGAGACCTTCTGCATCTCTGCATAGTGTCCATGTCACCTCACCTGTAACGGCCTGGCCCACTAGTGATATTGTCCGCTCTGGGCCGAAGCCCTCACGGTTTTAAAACGCGTCAATAGGGGTTAGGAACCTCCATCTTATAAACCCAGCATCTCTCCCGTGTTTTGTCGATGTGGGATTTGCCTAGGGTGTTACAATCCACCCCCCTTATGGGACTCAGCGTCCTCGCTGAGGTTTGCCCCACCATCGTTCAAGGTTGCACGCGGAGCGGCTCTGATACCACAAATGTAACGGCCCGGCTCACTAGTGATATTGTCCGCTCTGGGCCGAAGCCCTCACGGTTTTAAAACGCGTCAATAGGGGTTAGGAACCTCCATCTTATAAACCCAGCATCTCTCCCGTGTTTTGTCGATGTGGGATTTGCCTAGGGTGTTACATCACCGACATCAGTGCATTAGTAGGACACTAGGTTTCATTTTGGGTATTTTGTAATTAACTTTTATTTTCTCATATGTAATTAAGACTTATGTAATGTATTTTGGTATTGGTGTAAATAATGGAAATTGTGCGTCTGAATGAAAAAGTGAATATTTATTGATGACTTTTATATAAATATCATATGAAATCAATGATTGAGAAATGGAAATGTTGTTGAAAAATATTGAGATTTTATTGATGAAATGGAGTTTGGGATTGATTGATTGAAAATTTTGGAAGTGTTTTCACAGATTCCGAAGAACTTTTTTCTCCATTTTTAGCCGGTACTCTGCCGGATTTTCTATAAAATTTGCGGAATCTCAAATAAATTGATGTTTTCCATAAATTACTTAAATAAATTATACTTCACCAATTGTACTTCATAGCTATGATAAAAATAAATAAGGAAGGATAAAAAGGATTAAAACAAAATAGGGTGTTTTGGTACACTGTGTGATATATCTTACTTGGCTATATATAGACTGGGTAAGGGGTGTCATAGCTGTTCTAGGGTTAGGTCATTTTTGAGTCTAAAAAGCCTTAGGAGTCTGATTTGAATGTGTAAACAAGAGTGGGAATTTGGGTTAGAAAACTGGCTGCTGCATGGTACACTGCCCGTGTGTTATTACACGACCTCGGGCCGTGTAACTTACTGGAGCAGAATTACGGAGTCTTGCATTGGCACAGAGACTTACACGGGTCTGTGTTGGCTACACGGGCCTGGTTACATGGGCCGTGTACTTTTATTCTCAGAAAATTCTTTAAGCTTGTGCCCAGTAGAGACTTACATGGGTCTCTATAGATTGCACAGGTCTAGTTATATGACCCGTGTACTTTTGTTCCTCCATTGGCTCTCTGGCTTTTGTCTGGAAGAAAGTTATACGGGTCAGTGGCTTTGCTTACACAACCCGTGTACTTTGTATCAGCAGCAATTCTCAGTCTTTTGACCTCTCCAAGATTCCCTTTGCACTCCTATGCTCTGGGGCTTCGCTCAAACACCTGAAATGATGCAGAAAATATAAAATTAAGAGTTTGACAATAGAAATTACAAAAACTAATGAAATCAACTACTATGCATGAGATTACTTACCTAAATGCCATGAGATAGTATACAAATGTGCTTAAAAGCATTTATACAATTCAAGTGTATCAAATACCCCCAAACTCAAACTTTTGTTATTCCTCAAGAAAAACAAAACTCTGTTTTAAAATGCATTTTAAGAGATAACTTAGGAATGTAACCAATAATTCAATAAGCACATAATTGAACTCCTCCAATCCTTCATACCATTTACTCTCTTTCAAGGCATAAGCATTCTAATAGCTGCCTGTTTGGAACTTCACCTCCTTTCATGGTGTTTCAACTAATTATTCCTCTATACAAGGCTATTAATAAGTCACAAATAACCTGTTTTATTAGGATAGACTTGAGAAACACTTACTTCCCTAAATTTGCCTCTATTGTAGATAATTGTGATGAAGTAACTCAATTCCAACTCCATAGGCATATCTCAATTTTTTATCTCCACTAATGTAGCATACACTTTTTAAAAGATCAAAAGGTCTTTAAAAGGGTTATAATGGGGCTAAAGGGATAATGACTTGGTTCCCAATGAAAGGTTTTTAGGGAATGCAAATATGAGGATAATATGTATGCATAAAATACCAAGTATACTAAGTTTATTCTATTGATTTTGTAGGGAGAGGAGGGGCTTTTAGTTTTTATAGTGCCAAGCATGCTTCCATGATTCTTGGGACTTCCTCTTTTTTTTTTTTATTTTTTTTTTATTTTTTTTTATGTATGTCCCTTTTGTCTTCTCCCCCAAACTCATTGCTTTTGCTGGGTTAGGAAGGCAGATTTTTCTTTGGTTTCTTTCTCGAGTACTTCATCCTCTCTCCACTTTCCTTTTTGCAATTAATATACTTTTTACTTATGTATTTAGCTTCCTCAAAAGGGTAGGTATGTGTTTAGGCTAGGGGCTAGGTAAATAATATGGGTAAACAAGGAAAATCGTATAGGTAAAAATATAGGCTCAAGTTGGGTGCACGGGACATATTGTGACTAAGGCTGGCTAAGGCTTAATTAGGCTATAGCAAAGAATGCTTTAATCATTTCTTCATCAAGTATATGCTAGGATTTCGCCTTGATAGGTCCAACAGATATGTTCTAGAGCTGGTGAGGCATTTTCAGGTTTGTTTATATTTCAAGAAATTTCTCCTAACTTCACAAGTTCGATGTGATAAATAAATAGTTATGAAGGGGTTTAACTGGTTTAGTTCCACTAAAGAGATTAGGTTTTTCACAATCAACATGTTAAAATCCCTTTTTGCCTATCTAGATACGTTCATTCCTTTATCCCATGGAGTCCAATTATTAGCTTATTAGAAACTGGTTGTAGTTCTAAGTTTCACAATTAAAAGTTCAAAATTTTCAAAATTTTTTTTTAATATTTTTCCGGAATTTTGATATACAAGGATAATATAGCTGAAATTAAGCAATGTAATGATATGCAAGACATGAAATGAACTTGTAACCCCCCCAAACTCAAATCGGACATTGTCCTCGATGTCAACATAATATGCAAAATTATGAAAAACGTACAAAAATAATAAGAAAGCATATTATTTATTAAGCATGGAAAATTTTGGACAAAAAGCAAATAAAAGAGACCTATGTTTGCAGTTTAGGACTAAGGTATTTTACAATAAAGAACCTATCCTATAGTCCTAGCTCTAAAAGGTCTCTGATGGTGATGATAGAGATGCTAGCTCCTCTTTATCGAGCCTCTCCATTAGCATGTCCAGCTTGTTGTGGGCTTCTTAGAGGTTGTCCTCGATTGCTTGCATCCTGCTGTTGATGGTGGTCTCCATGTGCTATAGGTATGCGAGGACCGGGTCTGTAGGTGGTGGTGTTTATCATAAGAAAAAGAGCTCGCTGGTGTTTATCATGCCAAGGCTGTCACCACGGCCCATGATGGTGTGGGCGGCTAATCGGTGCATGTATCACAGGGCTGGACTTGTGATACCCAAGGATTTGGACTTGCTGGAGTTATATGGCTCCGTGTTCGGGGCAATGGAACTTCAGAAGTTGATGCTGTTGTAGAGCATGCGATTTCAAGGGATCTCTTATGGCCGGTGGTGTCGAAGCCGAAGATGGCATTGAACTCATCCATATTCATCACTCGGTCGACTTCAAGGAGGCAAAATTCAATTCTGCCTCTATCTTCCCTATTGATAGGCCATAAGGTGGCCTTGAAATTGCCCAAAAACTCCAGTGTGGTATCCCGGTATGCGGGAAATTGGAGTTGGGTGAACCTTGTCCACCCGATGCTATTGAGTAGTCCGTTAATCTCATCCTGCAGCCTGATTTGCTCTAGTAGCACAAAATCCATGTATTTTATGGAGCTAATTTTTTGGGTGTGAAGCCAGGTGTACATTGCCTTGTGGGCATCATCACCGAATCCCCAAGGAATGGAGATTTTGGGTTGTGGAGTGGCTTGTGGCTGAGGAGGGGCTGGTTGAGGAGAGGCTGCCCTTGTTCTTAGGCGTTGGGGTGTCGGCTGAGGGGGAGAAGGTGAGGATTCTCCTCCTTGCCTCAAGGAAGAGCCCATTCTTCATGCATATCACTTTGCAGGAGCCATTGTGTAACACCCCTATTTGTATAGCCTGGTATATTTCACTGTTCCAGTGACCGGTGTCAGTCTGGATAATTAAGAGAATTAAAATCACACCTAAGACACCTAATTAAGCCCTGAACACAAATAATTACTAATTGTCAAATAGTTAAGTATAAATAAGAAAAACAGAATATAAAAGGTTAAATGAGCCGGGAGTCACAGCGATGGGTGACCTTCCCGGGAAGTGATTGCGAGGTCAGTCTAAACTCAAATTTCGAATCGTAAAATGTGACGCTGCAGTCCTTAGGACTGTTGCGAACACAGTGGAAAAGAGAAAATCACGGAAAAAGATTGTTAAGCCAGTCAAATAATTAGGTCAGGGAGCCGGAAGAAATATTGAATTATTTACAAACTGGGTTGAACTGGCGAGGGGTAATTTGGTCAATTGACCCCGAGAGATGACTCTTGGCCTAACTATCAAATAAAATCAGAGAAAAGAAAATTTCGGAGTTGGGAATTAAATTAAAGAACTAATGAAAAAATAAATGAAAAAAAAAGAAAAAGAAAAGTTGAAAAGGTAATGACATCATGTGGTGACATAAACATGATGCAATAAATTTTTATTTTTAAAATTTGAAATTTTGAGATAATTTCTAACAAATAAAAGACAAATTAAGAAAGAAAAAAATTTGGTCTTCTTCTTCTTTAAGCCGTCCACTCTCTCTCTCCCATCTCTTTCATTTTCTTCATGAAACCTCCATTGAAGCCCACCTAAAGCTCCCTTAAACCCTAAATTGTGCCATGAAATCCCTACATCCCTTAACTAAAAATTGTGTTTGAGCTTGGATAAGAAGATTGGGAGTAAATAAATCAAGCAAAGTTTGAAGAATTGGAGATATAAATTCTGCTCACTTAAGGTAAGCTAATCTAACCTTTCTTTTTAGTATGCATGATGGATTTAGAGTAGAAATGGATGAGATTATATGAAGAAATTAGAAAAATTTCCATGATTAAGAAAAGAGAGAATTTTGGCTAGCATGTGTGGGAGTATAATTTGCATGGTTTGATTGAATTAAAGGGGAATATAAGCATCAAGGAGTTGAATGATTATGGTTAAATGCCTTGAATTAGCTAAATGCAATGAATTGGTGAACTAGGGTTTTAGACACTTAGGGTTTAGGAGTCAAAAATGTGAGAAATTGTGAAATTATGTGTTTGACCTAGTTTGAGGTGAGAAATGGTCATTTGTGACCAAATGAAGTGTGTTGGAAGTGTTGGAATTGAGTTTAAATTCGGATTGAATGTGGTCATGCTGCTGGCAGCAGGACCAAGGTCCCTTTGAGGGATCAAAACTAAAAATTTATAAGTCCAATTGGTATGAGACAAATTGGGAATGAAAATAGACACAAAATGACACAATTTTCATTTAGAATCATGCCCAAAAAGTGACCAAAACCTAGTGAACAAATTGACCAAATCAGGATTTTCTCAGTCTGACTTGTACAAAAATGACCAAATGAATAGTGTTTATTCATTTGGACATAACTTGGGCTAGGTAGGTCTAAATGACCTGAAATTTTACCAGTTGATAGTTGAGATATAGACCTAAAACTTTCATGGAGAACACAAACCCAAATTATTCCATTAACCAAGTCATTTGGCCACCCAAAATTAGTGACCTAAAACTGCTAGAACTAGAATTTGCCCAGAAATTTGGGTTAAGTCCAATCCGGCAACCATGATTCAAATGGCTATAACTTAAGCTAAAAAACTCCAAATGGAGTGATTCAAAAAGGAGAATAAAGTTAAGACAATAGGGAACATTTTCTATGAAGAAAGTTTTACCAAATTATAACAGAAAAATGACCAATGGAATAGTGCAATATAAGATACCAAAACTGAAAATTTGAAAATTTACCTAAAAGACTTAGATTTTGAGTAAACGACCAAAACCAACAAATTAGGAACCAAAATGTGGTATGTGGGTGAAATTAGAATTCCCATACCTATTAAGCATTAGAAAGTCAATAAATTGACTTGAATAGTATCATGAATAGTAACCCCGAAACACAAATTTTAAAGAACGTCAAGTTTAGCATATTAAAGCTAGGTATAAGTAGATTTGAATTTATTTTTGGAGTTATGATAAATGGTGATACTGAAACACTATGAAACTGTGTGTTTCAGTGGAAAAGAATTCCCATGAAAGAACCCGAGACATCGAGTCAAGGCCAAGAGGCGACTCGTATAAGGTTTGTGCACAACTAACTATTTTGTTACTTTTCACTTCTAAATTGATTTAAACAAGTTTATTTTATGATTTATAATTTTTTTGTGTTGAGGATTTTAATTTGTTGAATGAAATTGTATAAATTAAATGTAAATTTTCTTATGCATTTAAAAATTTATTGCATGGTTTTGAGGATTGTAAATTTTAAGTTTGATGTGTTGCCAACCTTGAGCATGAATTTATGATGATTAAATATGTTGATGATTTATAAACACTTTGTAATTAGAAATTGTTTTGAATATGATTTGAAACCACAGTTGACATGGCAAAATATGTTGTGAATTCTCATTAGCTTGTCTAGTGAGATATCTCCTCCACTAGATGGGGCGAGTTCCTTCCTCTCTCGTTTGCCAGTTAGGGAAGAGTTTGAATGAGTACTCATATATACTAGCTAGTCTTTGTTCCTCCCTTTTAGCCTCGGTTATTGGGAGAGTGTGAAATGTCGTGGTGTACAACACGGCATCTATTTGAATTTTGGGTCATGGGTTCAACTATGTGAATTGTTGGCAACGCCCTTTAAATTATGCATAGTTTGATAAATTGTGGTTGAAATAAATAATTTGTCAGTGATTCAAAATATTTTTGTATTGTTTCGGGATTTAAAAGAAATGTAGATAAATAATTACTATTTGATCAAAATGTTATTCAAATGAATAATTTGCATGAATGAAAATATTGATTTCTGAAGGTTATGAATTTTGAAGAATTTAGAAATTTTAAATTTTTATTTGTTATGAATTGTCAAGCATAACTTGTATTAAGTTTTAAATTATTAGTTTGTACACCACTGAGTTCACCACTCAGCGATAGCTTTGTATGCTGTCGCAGGTGAAAGAAAATATAAAGTAGCTGAGCAAGGTTACTAAAAGGTATAGTGAGACTATCTTCGGGTATATTATAGGTATACTCTTGTACTTTAGATTTTGATGTAATTCTGTAATTATATGTATGAAATTTACTTTGAGCAGTTGTACCAACTCTTTTATAATATATTTTTAGATTGTAATTAAATACAAATTATTATAAGGTTATCTTGAGATTTTATGTATTTATAAAGTTTTATACTACTAAATTTTTATGATCCCATGAATGTAAATATTAATTTTGTTATCTTAATGAGATATTTCAATGCTTGATTTAATTTAAACTGCGTATTGAGTTGCTTGCGTTGATTTGTGGAATGAGATTGAATAATGGAGTTGTGATTGAGAAAAATATTGGGAGTGTCTTTATTTTCAGGTTTTAAAGAACTGTTTTCTTAAAATACAGACGGCACTCTGCCGAAATTTTTGTAAAAATTACGGAGATTTTAAATATCTAAAAATTTGATTTATGTTTGGACTTTAAATAAATGTTTTTAATATCTGAAAAAAATTTTACCCACCAATTTAAAAATGAACGAAAATTGTTTTAAAATCTCTTGTAATATATTTAATGGGTTACCGGTAGGCGAAGTACGGTAATTCACTAGGTGTACTATGGGAGCATGTTACATCTTACGAGGAGTAGGGTGTGACACATTGATTAGTTTTGGGAAGGAGAAGACTAGGGTTTAGTGAAAGGAGAAGAGATTTGAGGGGTTTTTATAGGTTAAGAGGGGTGGAGATGAATGGTTTTATCTTTATGAATGGGTTTAAGGCGAGGGGTGCATTTAAAGAGCCATTAGGATTCTTCGTTTCATGCCTTTCTCGCCCCAGGAGTCGCGTCTACGACGAGATACACGGGTCATGTATCATTACACGGGTCTTAACATGTAGGGCCGTGTAAATTTCGGCTCAAAAATTTCAAATTCTCTCATAGTACACGGCCCGTGTAAATGAGCTCTGGGACCCGTGTAACTTAGTGCCTCTCGAGTTGCTTTGCTGGCAACATTACACGACCCGTGTAAATTACAAAGGGAACTCGTGTAACTTTCTGTCTCTCGAGTTAAAATTTTCAAGAGTTTTACGGTCTTTAAGAAAGTTACACGGGGCTTGTGAAATCAGTACATGACCCGTGTAATTTTCTGATTCTCTAAATTTTTCCCTTATGAAAAATTTTATCACCACAATGCATGAAATGGATGTAAAGGTTAGCAACAGAGCTACTTCCCCGGTTTTGTTCAATTTTCTCTTATGTGGTTTTGACTTGATGATTCCTCTCCTCTTTTGTTCTCTACTCCCCCTTGCTTTTTCTGGATTTGAGATCTTTTGGGATTCCTACAAAAGAAAATGTGAACAAATATTAACAAAATTAAAATAAGAAAGAAAGAAAGAAAAATTAGAAATTTTTTGGGTTGCCTCTCAAAAAGCGCTTGTTTATAGTCTTTAGCTGAACTTTGCTTTCATCTTTCATTGTCTGTCAGGAGGGTTTTCAAAGGTGCAATTGACTCCCTTCTCTATGGGTTCTCCTTGAAATTAAGGCTTTAGTCTCTGCCTATTGACTTTAAATGCTCTAGAGGTTTCGCTCCACACTTTTACTGCTCCATGTGGTAAGACTTGGGTTACTTTAAAAGGTCAGGACCATCTCGATTTCAGCTTCCCTAGAAAGAGTTTCAATATGGTTGAACAATAGGACAAGGTCTCCTTCTTTTATTTCTTTCCTTACTATGAGACTGTCATGCCATCTTTTAGTTTTATCTTTGAAGATTTTGGCATTTTCGTACGCATCCTGTCAAATTTCTTCCAACTCATTCAGTTGTAGGAGCCTTTTTTCACTAGCAGCTTTGAGGTCAAAGTTTAGGATCTGAATTGCCCAGTAAGCTTTGTGTTCAAGTTCGACAGGGAGATGGCATGATTTTTCATAAGCTAGTCGGAAGGGTATTGTGCCAATTGGGGTTTTATATGCAGTGTGGTATGCCCACAGTGCATCATTTAACTTTATGCACCAATCCTTCCTAGATCGATTTACAGTTTTCTCTAGAATCCATTTCAGTTCCATATTTGAGATTTTTACTTGGCCGCTGGTTTGAGGATGATAAGGTGTGGCCACCTTGTGAGTCACTCCATACTTTTTCAATAGTGTTTCGAATTGTTGGTTGCAGAAGTGACTTCCTCCATCGCTAATTATTGCTCGTGGTGTGCCAAATCTTGTGAAGATATTCTTCTTAAGGAACCTTGTGACCACTCTAGCATCGTTAGTTGGTGTGGCTATTGCTTCTACCCATTTTGACACATAATCAACACCAACCAGAATATACTTGTTCCATGGGAAGAGGGGAATGGGCCCATGAGTCTATCCTCCATACATTAAACAATTCTACCTCAAGTATACCATGCAGTGACATTTCATTCCTTCTTGAAGTGTTACCTATTCTTTGGCATTGGTCACAAGCTAGCACAAAGGATCTCACATCCTTAAATAAATGTGGCTAGTAAAACCCTGCTTATAAGATCTTGGTTTCTATTTTTGAAGTGCCAAAGTGTCCCCCATATAATGATGAGTGGCAGTGTTGCAAAATGCTCTCTATTTCCTCTTTCGGTATGTACCTTCTTATCAGCCCATCATTACATCTATTGTACAGCAGAGGTTCCTCCCACGTATAGAATCGTACATCATGCAGTAATTTCTTCTTTTGCTGATAAGTCATGTTTGGAGGCAATACCCTGCATACAAGAAAATTAACAAAGTCAGTATACCATGGAGCTTGGGAGAATGCTAGTAATTGCTCATCAGGAAATGAATCATCAATTGGTAAACTTGAAGTCTCCTGTGTAGTCCAATTTCAGCCTAGAAAGATGGTCAGCTACTATATTTTCAGATTCCTTTTTGTCCTTGATTTCAAGGTCAAATTCTTATAGGAGTAAAATCCACTGAATCAGCCTTGGTTTTGCCTCTTTCTTGTTCAAAAGGTATCGGATGGTAGCATGATCTGTGAATACAATGACTTTTGACCTAATTAGATAAGATCTGAATTTGTCCATTATAAACACCACTACTAGGAATTCCTTCTCTGTGGTAGCATAATTTATTTGTGCATCATCGAGTGTCTTGCTGGCATAATAAATGGCATAGAGTTTGTTATCTTTTCTTTGCCTGAGTACCGCTCCAATTGCAAAGTCACTCGCATCGCACATCACCTTGAATGGTTGCTCCCAATCTAGTCGCTGCATTATTGGTGTTAAGATCAGGGCTTTTGTGATCCTGTTAAAAGACAAGGCAATTTTCATCAAAATTAAAGGGAACATCTTGACTTAACAGGTTGGTAAGTGGCTTAGCTATTTTGGAAAAATCTTTAATGAATCTTTTATAGAACCCTGCATGTCCTAAAAAAGTTCACACTCCCTTGACTGATGTTGGTGGTGGTATGTTTTCGATGATCTTAATTTTTTCCTTATCAACCTCGATTACTCTTTTTGATATCAAATGTCCCAGAACTATACCTTCCCTTACCATGAAGTGGCATTTTTCCTAATTTAGGATCAGGTTTTATTCTTCACATCTTTCCAACACCTTAGATAAATTAGCTAGGCAATCATTAAAAGTAGTTCCATAGATAGAAAAATCATCCATAAAAACGTCCATGATATTTTTAATAGAATCAGAAAAAATAGCCATCATGCATCTTTGAAAGGCAGCAAGGGCATTACAAAGACCAAAAAGCATTCGCCTATATGCAAATGTTCCATAAGTGCAAGTGAACGTGATCTTTTCTTGGTCTTCTGGGTGAATAGGAATTTAAAAGAACCCCGAGTACCCATGTAGATGACAGAAGTAAGAGTGTTTCGCTAACCTCTCTTACATTTGGTCAATGAAAGGGAGAGGAAAATGGTCTTTTCGGGTGGCACTGTTCAATTTTCTATAATCTATGCACATTCACCAACCAGTGGCTACCCTCGTAGGGATCAGTTCATTGTTTGCATTTTGGATAATAATTGTCCCACCCTTCTTAAGAACTACATGTACTGGACTAACCCATTTACTATAAGAAATTAGGTATATGATACCTGCATCTAATAGTTTTAAAATTTCTTTCTTGACTACTTCTTTCATGTTTGGATTAAGTTTTCTTTGATGCTCGATAGTGGGTTTACTGTTTTCTTCCATAGATATCCTATGCATGCAAATCGACGGGTTAATCCATTTTAGGTCTTCTATTTTATACCCTATGGCCTTGTTATGGGTCCTAAGTTCTCTCAGCAATTTTTCCTCTTCTATCTTAGACAGGCTAGCGATGATTATAACAGGATATGTAGAGTTTGAGTCCAGAAATGCATACCTTAGTGAGGAGGGGAGAGGTTTCAGTTCTACCTATTTGGCATTTTCCTAGAGCTTGTCCTTGGGCTTTTCCTCCTTCAACTTCTCCATCTCGGAAGCTTGAGCTAAGGGTAAGGGTGGATGAGCTGCCAACTATTGTGCACAGGCTGCTATTTCTGTGTTTTCATTATTTACTGTGTGGCTGTGCACAATGCATGCTTCAAAAGGATCTTTAGGATGTATTTTATGAAATTCCTCTTCAACTTGTTTGTCAATTAAGTTAACCTTGAAGCATTCATCAAGTTCGAATTTGTGTTTTATTGTGTCGAACAATTTGAATTCCACTTCTTCTTCTCCTACCTTGAGGGTTAGTTGCCCATTTTTTATGTCTATGATTGCTCCGATGGTTGCCAAGAATGGTCTTCCCAAGATGATAGGGATCTGAACATCTTCCATCTCAAGGACAACAAAGTCTACTAGAATAAAGAATTTGCCCACTTTGATGGGGATGTTCTCAAGTATGCCCACAGGATATTTAACAGATCGATCAGCCAATTGTAGTGAAATTGTCATGGGCTTCAGTTCTCTGATCTCTAGCTTTTTGCATATTAATAGAGGCATTAAACTCACACTTGCCCCAAGATTGCAGAGGGCCTTATTTATTTTCTTGTTGCTAATGAGGTATGGTATGGAGAAGCTTCCTGAATCTTTCAACTTTAGAGGCAGTTTGTTTTGCAATATGGCATTGCATTCCTTTGTTAGAGCTACTGTCTCATAGTCTTCCAGCTTTCTTTTCTTTGACAGAATTTCCTTAAGAAATTTGGCATAGGATGGCATCTGAGAGAGTACTTCTATGAAGGGAATGTTGATATAAAGTTTCTGTAAAACTTCTAAAAACTTCTCAAACTGCTTATCCAATTTGGCTTTCTGAAATCTCTAAGGAAAGGGTAAGGGAGGCTGGTATGGCTTTGGTAACTTCTTTTTCTTCCCTACTTCTTCTTCCCAATCTTTCTTGGCTTCTTCCTCCTTTTTCTCTTCTTGGCTTTCAGATTTTTCTGAGGTTTCCTCTGTCGGTTCTTCCTCTGGTTATACTAGAGTTCTCCCATTCCTCAATGTAACTGCCTTACAATGCTCCCTTGGGTTCATCTCTGGTTGACTAGCAGTTTACTAGCAGCCTTACTTGAAGAACTTGCTTGCTGAGCAATTTGATTCTCTAGCATGTTGTTATGGGTAGCAAGTTGGTCCATTCTAGAAGTCAGTTGTTTAATCAATTTATTAAATTGTTATTGAGTTGCTAGGAAACCTTCCATCATGGATTCCATGGTCATCTTCGGTTCAGGTTGCTGAGGTTGAGGGGGCGGCGGTGGCTGTGCAAACTTTTGGCCTCTGTTCTAAAATCCAGGGGGTGCTGGTGGTTTGTATCCCTATTGTTTGTTTATTGGCTGATTCTGCTGATTGGACCATGAGAAATTTGGGTGGTTCCTCCATCCAGGGTTGTAAGTGTTTGAATATGAATTATTAGGCTGCCTCTGGTTGAAGTTTCCCCCGTTATTGACATAGTTCATCTGTTCTGTGGGAGGTTCATTGAAGCTATTATATTATGAACTCATGTATTATCCTCCATAGCTATCCTCATGTTAATTGTTTGCACCAATTGTGTTGGCTTGCATTTTGTCGAACTCTTTTTGAGCTGATCAAATTGAGCATTTATCATGCTTAGAGCGTCCACTTCCAGGACCCCTACTGTTCTCCTTGCATTTCCTCTTTCATTTGACTACTCATAATTATGATATGCAACCCTTTCTAGAAGTTCAAGTGCTTGTGACACTGTTTTCTCCATTAGGTTACCTTCTGCAGCCGAATCTACTGTGCTTCTTGTAAAGGGTAGTAATCCATTATAGAAATTTTGCACTAGTAGCCAATCCTCTATGCCATGGTGTGGACATTCCCTCTGCAGGTCCTTATATCTTTCCCATGTGTCATAGAGTGATTCACCTTCCTTTTGTCTGAAGGTGTTAAGCTCAAGCCTCAGTCTTGCAGTCTTTGCAGGTGGGAAATACCTTGGTAAAAAAGCTTATGAGAGGTTTTCCCAAGTAGTGAACGTTCGAGCTGGTTGAGAAAGTAATCACTTCCTTCTGTCTCGAAGGGAGAATGGGAATATTCTGAGTCTTGTGGCTTGATCAAAAACTCCATTCAACTTAAATGTGTCACAAAAGGCAAGAAAGCACTGGAGGTGATAGTGTGGATCTTCTGTTGGTGAACCTCCAAACTGGGTTTGTTGAATCATTTGAAGCCATGCTGGTTTTATGTAACACCCCTATTTGTATAACCAGGTATATTTCACTGTTTCGGTGACCGGTGTCGGTCCAGAAAATTAAGGAGATTAGAACCACACTTAAGACGACTAGAGAAGCCATAAACACAAATAATTAGTAATGTTCAATTAGTTGAGTATAAATAAGAAAAACATAACAGAAGAAGTTAAACGAGCTGAGAGTCACAACGATGGGTGACCTTTTCGGGAACAACTACGAAGTCATTTTAAACTCAAATTTCGAATCGTAAAATGTGACGCTGCGGTCCTTAGGACCATTATAAACACAGTGGAAAAGAGAAAATCACGAAAAAGGACTGTTAAGTCAGTCAAATAATTAGGTCAGGGAGCCAAAGGAAATATTGAATTATTTGCAAACCGGGATGAACTGGCGAGGGGCAATTTGGTCAATTGACCCCGAGAGCTGACTCCTGACCTAACTGTCAAATAAAATCGGAGAAAAGAAAATTTCAGGATCAAGAATTAAATTAAAGAACTATTGAAGAATTAAAGAAAAAGAAAAAAAATAAAAATGATACTTATTACATCATGATGATGACATCATATAAGATGTCAAAATTAATTCTAATTTTTCAACCTTTTTTGACCAAGTCAATTATGGGCATAAAAACAAAAATTCAAAAAGATTTTTTCTCACTTCTTCTTTTTCTTATTCCCGTAGCTCTCTCCTCTCCCTCTCTTCTTATTTTGTTCCACCATTAAAGCTTAGATTTAAGCTTCTTAAACTTTAGATTTCACCCCCTAATCCTTGAGAATAATTATAGAAACCATTAAATTGACCCTCAAGAAGAAGATTTGGAGCAAGAAATTAAAAGAATTTGAAGATTTGAGGGAGATTGAAAAAGCTTCAATTAAGGTAAGTTTCCTCTTTTAATTTAAATTTGAATTGAATTTTTAATATAAAGTTGTGGTTAAACAAGATTTTTATTGCATAAAAACATGAAAAATTTTCATGTAGAGGGACTAAACTGATTTTAGGCCAGCTTGGTTATGAGGATGATTTGCATGAACTGAATGGTTTGAAAGGGGTATATAAACTTTAGTTAGTTGAATGACTATGGTTAAAGGCATGGAATCAAGTAAATGCAAAAATTAGTGTGAATTAGGGTTTGGACATTAGGGTTTATGGACCAAAAATGTGAGAAATGAGTAAATGATGTCTTTGACCTAATTTGAAGTGAAAAATGGTCATTTGTGACCAAATGAGTTGTGTTGGAATGGTTGGAAATAAAGTCAAATTTGGAGGGAGTGTGAGAGACCAAAAATGAAATTTTACAAGTCCAATGGATATGGGACCAATTGAGGATGAAAATAGGCACTAAATGACACAATTTTCATTTAGGAAGCCTGCCCAAAAAGTGACTAAAACCTAGTGAACAAAGTGGCCGAAGTCAGAAAATCGCAGGCTGCCTCTGCACAAACTGGCCAAATGAATAGTATTTGTTCATTTGGACATAACTCGAGTTAGGTAGGTCAAAATGACCTGAAATTTTACCAGTAATTAGATAGGATATAGATCTAAAACTTTCATGAAGAACACCAACCCAAATTATGCCATTAACCCAATCAAAATACTGAGCAAAGTTGGTGACCTAAATCTGCAGAACTGCAGATTGCCATATGAACAGTAAAGTTTCAATGGCTATAACTCTCTCTAGAAAACTCCGATTTAGGCGATTCTTGAACCGATGGAAACATAAGACATAGTGGAACATTTGATATGAAGAAAATTAGACCAAATTATGGACCTAACTTGATCAAATTGCTAAACGAAGTTGGAATCAATAATCTGTCAGAATAAAATTCTACAGCATGAACAGTAAACATAATTTATTTATAACTTGAGCTAAAAAAACTCCAATTGGGGTGATTCAAAAAGGAGAATAAACTTAAGACAATAAGGAACATTTTCTATGAAGAAAGTTTTGCCAAATTCCAACAGTAAACTGACCAATGAAACAGTACAATTAGGGACACCAAAATTGAAAATTTGGCAATTTTGCCTAAAAGGACTTAAGCTTTGAGAAAATGACCAAAACCAACAAATTTAATGACCAAAATGTGGTATGTGGGTGAAGTTGGAGTTCCCATACCTATTAAGCCTTAGAAAGTCAACTATTTGACTTGAATAGTATAGTGAATAGTAACCCGAAGCACAAAATTTCAAGAACGTCGAGTTTAGCACGTTAGAGCTAGGTAAAAATGAGGCTAAATTTATTTTGGATTTATGTTAAGTTCTAGTACTAAAACATTGTAAAATTGTGTATTTCAGTGGAAAAGAATACCGGGACAGAACCCGAGGAGTCGAGCCAAGGCCAACAGGCGACTCATTTAAGGTTTGTGCACAACATCACTATGCTTTAAAATGTAGTGATAAAGTGAATGAAATATGTATTTTACATTTGCTTTGAATTGTTGAAAATTTATTTGTGACATTAGTTATGATGTTTTGATTTAAATTGTGAAAGTTATTGTGTATATTTGAAATGACAATGTTTAGCAAATTGTTAAGATAAATTTTGAAACCACAGTGTCATGACCATATATTTGAACACCTCACTAGCACGACTAGTGGGGGTAATTAGTTTCCAATTTTGATTCCTTCTCTGGAGAAGTGTTGAGGTGTTCCAGTAGAAGAGGATGTGAATGGATATCCATATATTTGAGCTAGCTAGCATTGTGATGTGATTTCTCTTTAGCCTCTGGCTATTGAGATTCTATTTATTTTGAATGGCATGTTCTAACTGTGGGCTTTATGAAATGTGTTTTGATACTTTGAAATGAACTTGGTTTGCATTTAAAATCTCACAATGCATGATTTGTACTTAATTCTCATGTTCAGCCAAATTTTTGAATAAATGTGATTTAAGTTTTGCATAAAGATTATTTTAGTATGTTGTGCACCACTGAGTCCTAGTACTCAGCGATAGCTTTTATTGCTATCGCAGATTTAGAGACTAGAGGAGCAAAGAGATCGAGTCTTGAAGATTGAGGATCATTCAGCTTGAAGTCTTCGGGTATAATTTATACCCTAACTGTAAATATTTCTTTTGATGTATATATATTGCACATAAATGTATGGACATGTAAAAATGGGTCTTGAGCAGTTTGTATAAAATTTGTATAAAGTTGTAATATATATTGTAGTTTGAAACTCTCTTAATGTAAATTTTATAAGAATGTATATAAATTGTTTTGTCTCTAATGAAATATGAGTACAACTATTTTATTTAATTTAAATGAAATGTGTTGCTAGTATGCTGAGGATTTTTGAATTTTGAACTTGAGAAATTTATTGAAATGATTGTGAAATTGATTGAGTTTGATTGTGAAATTGAAGTAGTAGTTGAGAAAAATTTTTAGAAGTGCTTTTTACAGGTATTTGAAGAACTGTTTTCTCAAAATACAGAGGAAACTCTTTCAAAATTTTTATAAAATTTGCGGAAAAATAAAATGGACCAAAAATATTAACTAGATTTACTTTTAATCATATGTTTTAAATACCTATTAGAAAATGCTCACCACTTGTCAAAAGTAAGAAAATTGTTCAAAATCCCTTATAGGGTACTTAATGAGTTATTGGTAGGTGAAGTTCGGTAGTTCATTCGGTATTCTACGGGATCATGTTATGCCTTACAGAGGGCTAAGGTATGACATGTTTTAGTGGTATTAGAGCAAATTTTTGAAGTATGTTTTAACTTGAGAATTTGTGTCTTTTCTTTGTTAAGTACAACTGCTCAATGTCCATTTTTGTTACATACAGTGCATTACATCATAAATATGAACTAACGGAGGGAAATCTCCATGTGTTATTTGTTCAGGAGATACCCTACTTCAGATTGAAATGGAAGAAGGGGATCGCTCAGTTGAGCAGTTTGATGAAGCTGAGGCACAAGGGGAAGCCCCAGCTTTACCGAATGTCAGTGGATCCGTAGCACCAGCCCCGCAAATGCCGTAATTTCCTACACAGTTCGCACAGCAGATGGCGGCAATGTTTCAACAAATGGCTGGGGGTATGCCTGTTCATACTCCACCACAACCACCTGTGGCACAACCATTGCCTCCAGCCAGACAGTATGACAAGTTATTGAAGTATGGGGCTACAGAATTTAAGGGTACAGTGGACCCTTTGGAGGCAGAGCAATGGCTTGAAAGAATGGAGAGAGTATTTAAGAAGCTGCACTGCCAAGATAAACTGAAGTTTGAATACTCTGTGTCGCTACTGCAAGGGGATGCATATGATTGGTGGAAGACCATCCCCCACAGTTTGGTTGAACCACTAGTGCTGACCTGGGATGACTTCATTAGAGAGTTCAGATAGAAATACATCCCAGATGCATATGTTGATCAGAAACTACAAGAATTTTTGAGTTTGAAACAAGGAAATCGATCAGTGGCAGAGTATGAGAGAGAGTTCTCCCGCCTGAGTCACTATACGGGGAGTCTCCTTACTACCAGCAAGGCAAGATGCAAGAGATTTGAGATGGGTTTGAAGCCCAGCATAAGGATGCAAGTTGTGGGATTTCAACACAGCAACTTCTCAGAGCTTATGTCTCAAGCACTTGAACTGGAGAGAATTGAATCAGAAGCAACCCCAGTAAAAGAAAAATCAGAAAAAGCTGAGAAAACAGAAAAAGACAAGGGGAAAAAATCAGTTGAACAGAGTTCTGGTGCTACCTCTGGAAAAAGAAAGAAGTTTAGTGGACCCAGCAGGGGTCGAGGTGGAAGATTTGGTAGAGGCAGATTTTCTGGACAGAGACCCCCTAGGTCCAGTCGCAATCGAGTGGGTTCACATTACGCCACCGTGAGACTTGTGGCAAGATTCATGGGGAGTGTTATTGGGCCACCGGAGCTCGCTTTAATCATGAGGCAAGGGTTATTTAGCAAGAGACTGCACTAGTGCTCCGTCTTCGAGATATGGTCTAGCTCCTACTACTGCTGAGGGATCTATTCAGAGTCCTGCTCCCAGAGGTTCACAATCAGTTGGCAGAGGAAGAGGTAGAGGTAGAGGCATTACTTCAGGCAGTCAGGGCACAGTTGGTCAATCAGGACAAGGAAGTGCTTCAACCAGAATCTACACAATGAGACAGCGAGAAGAGGCTGAGACTTCTGATGTGGTAGCTGGTACATTCTCTATCTCTGATCAAGAAGTATTTGTATTGTTTAATCCGAGTTCAACCCATTCATATGTTAGTGCTAGCATAGTCAGTTCACTTACTGTTCTATGTGTGCAAATAGCTTTTGAAGTGCTAGTAACTAGTCCGTTAGGACAAGAGGTCCGGGTCAACAGAATCTATAGAGACTGTCCTTTGGTGATCCAAGGACATGTTTTTCTGTCAGACTTGATTGAAATGCCCTTCAGAGAGTATGATATTATCTTGGGCATGGATTGGTTAGCCAGGCATCATGCCATGATTGGATCAGAGATCAAGATAGTCACTTTTGGTCTCCCTTTGTACGGTGATGTGGTAATACATGGGGAGAGGCATTTACTGCCATTAAACATCATTTCAGCTGCACTGGCCAGAAAAATGATTAGGAAAGGGTGTGAGACATACTTGGCACATGTGATAGACACCCAAGTGGGGAGTCCAGCACCGAGGGACATTCTACTGTATGTGATTTTCTGGATGTGTTTCCTGATGAATTGCCAGGATTACCTCCAGAAAGACAGGTGCAGTTTGAGATTGATGTTATGCCTGGTGTGGATCCAATCTCCATAACACCATACAGAATGGCACCAGCAGAACTAAAAGAATTGAAAATACAGTTGCAAGAGCTGCTTGATAAGGGCTTCATTCGCCCTAGTGTTTCACCTTGAGGAGCGCCGGTGTTGTTTGTAAAGAAGAAGGATGGCACTCTCCGCTTGTGTATTGATTATCGACAGTTGAATAAGGTGACTATAAAGAATAGATATCCATTGCCCTGCATTGATGACTTGTTTGATCAGTTGGGGGGTGCAACTGTGTTCTCCAAAATTGACCTAAGATCAGGTTATTATCAGCTGAAAGTACAAGAGCAGAGTATTCCTAAAACTGCCTTCAAAACCCGCTATGGCCATTATGAGTTTTTGGTTATGCCATTCGGGTTAACTAATGCTCCGGCTGCTTTTATGGATATGATGAACACTATCTTCAGACCATACCTCGACCAGTTTGTTGTGGTATTCATAGATGATATATTGGTCTATTCGAGGAATGCAGAAGAGCATGATAGACATCTGCGGATTATACTGCAGACTTTGAGGGAGAAACAACTATATGCCAAATTGTCGAAATGTGAATTTTGGCTGAAGGAGATATCCTTTTTGGGGCACATAGTATCAGAAGAGGGCATCAAGGTAGATCCAAGTAAGATAGAAGCTGTCCTTAATTGGAGGCCACCCAGAAATGTCACAGAGATTCGTAGTTTTCTGGGTTTAGCTGGATACTACCGTAGATTTGTGAAGGGATTCTCCATGTTGGCATCTTCATTGACCAAGCTGCTTAGAAAAGATGTAAAATTTCAGTGGACGGATAAATGCCAACAGTGTTTTGATGAATTGAAGAAATATTTAACTAAAGCTCCAGTCCTTACTTTACCTACTTCGGGTAAAGAATATACGGTATATAGTGATGCTTCTCACAATGGGTTAGGCTGTGTATTGATGTAAGATTGAAATGTCATTGCCTATGCATCACGCCAGCTAAAACCGCATGAGAGGAACTATCCAACACATGATTTGGAGCTTGTAGCTATTGTGTTTGCTCTTAAGATCTGGAGACACTATTTGTATGGGGAAAAGTGTTACATCTACACAGATCATAAGAGTTTAAAGTATTTGGACACCCAGAAAGAGCTGAATTTGAGACAGAGGAGATGGTTAGAGTTGATAAAAGACTACGATTGTCTAATAGACTATCAGCCAGGGAAAGCTAATGTTGTGGCTGACGCCTTAAGTCGCAAGACTATGGCAAGTCTACGGGTTACTCCTTTGTCTTTGGTACATGAGTTGAGATCATTACATGCCAGCTTAGAGATTAATAATGATGGGCAGACAGCAGTTGCATGGCATGTACAGCCAGTGTTGATTGATCAGATTAGAATGGTCGCTCGTAATGATCAAGTATCGGTTGATGGAAGAAGTCCAACAGGCAAGAAACCGTAATTCTCAATCGAGAGATGATGGTCTCATCGCTACACTGGCGTAATATGTGTTCCTAATGATGTTGAATTAAGGAAGATCATTTTGAAGGAAGCACATGAGTCTTCTTTTGCCATGCACCCTGGTGGCACAAAAATGTATAGAGGGCTAAAGGAGCATTACTGGTGGATGGGTATGAAAAGAGATGTGGCAGAGTTTGTATCCAAATGCCTAACTTGTCAGCAAGTGAAGGCAGAGCATCAAGTACCCACTGGGTTGTTACATCCACTGCCAGTACCAGAATGGAAATGGGAAAGAATAACGATGGATTTTGTAATGGGACTTCCGAGGACACAGAAGAGTCATGATGCAGTATGGGTCATTGTTGACAGACTGACCAAGTCTGCTCATTTTCTGCCAGTTCGGATGGACTACAGTTTAGAAAGATTGGCCAAGTTGTACATTGATGAGATTGTGAGACTGCATGGAGTGCCAGTATCCATCGTATCAGACAGAGATCCTAGGTTCACTTCTAGATTCTGGGGTAGTCTTCAGAGAGCCCTAGAAACTAGATTGAACTTTAGTACTGCATTCCACCCACAGACAGATGGCCAGTCTGAGAGGGTAATTCAGATATTGGAGGATATGCTACGGGCTTGTGTGATTGAGTTTGAGGGCAGTTGGGATACACACTTGCCTTTGATTGAGTTTGCTTATAACAACAGCTATCAATCAAGTATTGGGATGCCTCCATATGAAGTTTTGTATGGCAGAAAATGTAGAACCCCGTTGTGTTGGGATGACGTGGGTGAAAGAAAGATGATTGGACCTGAAATTGTTCAACAAATTGAAGAGAAAATCAGGGTGATTCGAGATCAACTTAAGACTGCATCAGACCGTCAGAAGTCCTACATTGATTTGAAAAGAAGGGATATTGAATATGCAGTGGGTGAGAAAGTTTTCCTCAAGGTTTCTCCTTGGAAGAGAATTATGAGATTCGGCAGAAAGGGAAAACTGAGTCCTCGTTTCATTGGGCCATATGAGGTTCTGGAAAGGGTGGGTCCTTTGGCATATCGGTTGGCACTACATCCAGAGTTGGAGAAGATACATAATGTCTTCCATGTGTCTATGTTGAGGAGGTACCGATCAGACCCATCTCATGTACTATCAGTAGAGGAAATTGAAGTGAATCCAAACCTCACATATGAAGAAGAACCCATAAAGATTCTGGCTTATGAGGTGAAGCAGCTACGGAACAAGCAGATACCATTGGTAAAAGTGCTGTGGAACCATCATTCGGGCTAGGAGGCTACTTGGAACGAGAGGAGGACATGAGGAGACAACACCCACAGGTGTTCAGAGATTGATACCAGGTAAAATTTCGAGACAAAATTTATTTAAGGGGGGGAGAATTGTAACACCCCTATTTGTATAGCCAGGTATATTTCACTATTTCGGTGACCGGTGCCGGTCCCGACAATTAAGGAGATTAGAACCACACTTAAGACAACTAGAGAAGCCATAAACACAAATAATTAGTAATGTTCAATTAGTTGAGTATAAATAAGAAAAACATAACAGAAGAAGTTAAACGAGCTGAGAGTCACAACGATGGGTGACCTTCTCAGGAACAACTGCGAAGTCGTTTTAAACTCAAATTTCGAATCGTAAAATGTGATGCTGCGGTCCTTAGGACCATTATAAACACAGTGGAAAAGAGAAAATCATGAAAAAGGACTGTTAAGTCAGTCAAATAATTAGGTCAGGGAGCCGAAGGAAATATTTGAATTATTTGCAAACCGGGATGAACTGGCGAGGGGCAATTTGGTCAATTGACCCCGAGAGCTGACTCCTGACCTAACTGTCAAATAAAATCGGAGAAAAGAAAATTTTGGGATCAAGAATTAAATTAAAGAACTATTGAAGTATTAAAGAAAAAGAAAAAGAATAAAAATGATACTTATTACATCATGATGATGACATCATATAAGATGTCAAAATTAATTCTAATTTTTCAATCTTTTTTGACCAAGTCAATTATGGGCATAAAAACAAAAATTCAAAAAGATTTTTTCTCACTTATTCTTTTTCTTATTCCCATAGCTCTCTCCTCTCCCTCTCTTCTTATTTTGTTCCACCATTAAAGCTTAGATTTAAGCTTCTTAAACTTTAGATTTCACCCCCTAATCCTTGAGAATAATTATAGAAACCATTAAATTGACCCTCAAGAAGAAGATTTGGAGCAAGAAATTAAAAGAATTTGAAGATTTGAGGGAGATTGAAAAAGCTTCAATTAAGGTAAGTTTCCTCTTTTAATTTGAATTTGAATTGAATTTTTAGTATAAAATTGTGGTTAAACAAGATTTTTATTGCATAAAAACATGAAAAATTTTCATGTAGAGGGACTAAACTAATTTTAGGCCAGCTTGGTTATGAGGATGATTTGCATGAACTGAATGGTTTGAAAGGGGTATATAAACTTTAGTTAGTTGAATGACTATGGTTAAAGGCATGGAATCAAGTAAATGCAAAAATTAGTGTGAATTAGGGTTTGGACATTAGGGTTTATGGACCAAAAATGTGAGAAATGAGAAAATGATGTCTTTGACCTAATTTGAAGTGAAAAATGGTCATTTGTGACCAAATGAGTTGTGTTGGAATGGTTGGAAACAAAGTCAAATTTGGAGGGAGTGTGAGAGACCAAAAATGAAATTTTACAAGTCCAATGGATATGGGACCAATTGGGGATGAAAATAGGCACTAAATGACACAATTTTCATTTAGGAAGCCTGCCTAAAAAGTGACTAAAACCTAGTGAACAAAGTGGCCGAAGTCGGAAAATAGTAGGCTGCCACTGCACAAACTGACCAAATGAACAGTATTTGTTCATTTGGTCATAACTCGAGCTAGACAGATCAAAATGACCTGAAATTTTACCAGTAATTAGATAAGATGTACATCTAAAACTTTCATGAAGAACACCAACCCAAATTATGCCATTAACCCAATCAAAATACTGAGCAAAGTTGGTGACCTGAATCTGTAGAACTGCAGATTGCCATATGAATAGTAAAGTTTCAATGGCTATAACTCTCTCTAGAAAACTCCGATTTAGGCAATTCTTGAACCGATGGAAACCTAAGACATAGTAGAACATTTGATATGAAGAAAATTAGACCAAATTATGGACCTAACTTGATCAAATTGCTAAACGAAATTGGAATCAATAATTTATCAGAATAAAATTCTGCAGCATGAACAGTAAACATAATTTGCTTATAACTTGAGCTACAAAACTCCAATTGGGGTGATTCAAAAAGGAGAATAAACTTAAGACAATAAGGAACATTTTCTATGAAGAAAGTTTTGCCAAATTCCAACAGTAAACTGACCAATGAAACAGTACAATTAGGGACACCAAAATTGAAAATTTGGCAATTTTGCCTAAAAGGACTTAAGCTTTGAGAAAATGACCAAAACCAACAAATTTAATGACCAAAATGTGGTATGTGGGTGAAGTTGGAGTTCCCATACCTATTAAGCCTTAGAAAGTCAACTATTTGACTTGAATAGTATAGTGAATAGTAATCCGAAGCACAAAATTTCAAGAACGTCGAGTTTAGCACGTTAGAGCTAGGTAAAAATGAGGCTAAATTTATTTTGGATTTATGTTAAGTTCTAGTACTAAAACATTGTAAAATTGTGTATTTCAGTGGAAAATAATACCGGGACAGAACCCGAGGAGTCGAGTCAAGGCCAACAGGCGACTCGTTTAAGGTTTGTGCACAACATAACTATGCTTTAAAATGTAGTGATAAAGTGAATGAAATATGTATTTTACATTTGCTTTGAATTGTTGAAAATTTATTTGTGACATTAGTTATGATGTTTTGATTTAAATTGTGAAAGTTATTGTGTATATTTGAAATGACAATGTTTAGCAAATTGTTAAGATAAGTTTTGAAACCACAGTGTCATGACCATATATTTGAACACCTCACTAGCACGACTAGTGGGGGTAATTAGTTTCGAATTTTGATTCCTTCTCTGGAGAAGTGTTGAGGTGTGCCAGTAGAAGAGGATGTGAATGGATATCCATATATTTGAGCTAGCTAGCCTTGTGATGTGATTTCTCTTTAGCCTCTGGCTATTGAGATTCTATTTGTTTCGAATGGCATGATCTAACTGTGGGCTTTATGCAATGTGTTTTGATACTTTGAAATGAACTTGGTTTGCATTTAAAATCTCACAATGCATGATTTGTACTTAATTCTCATGTTCAGCCAAATTTTTGAATAAATGTGATTTAAGTTTTGCATAAAGATTATTTTAGTATGTTGTGCACCACTGAGTCCTAGTACTCAGCGATAGCTTTTATTGCCGTCGCAGATTTAGAGACTGGAGGAGCAGCAGACTGAGCTACTGAAGATTGAGGATCATTCAGCTTGAAGTCTTCGGGTATAATTTATACCCTAACTGTAAATATTTCTTTTGATGTATATATATTGCACATAAATGTATGGACATGTAAAAATGGGCCTTGAGCAGTTTGTATAAAATTTGTATAAAATTGTAATATATATTGTAGTTTAAAACTCTCTTAATGTAAATTTTGTAAGAATGTATATAAATTGTTTTGTCTCTAATGAAATATGAGTACAACTATTTTATTTAATTTAAATGAAATGTGTTGCTAGTATGCTAAGGATTATTGAATTTTAAGCTTGAGAAATTTATTGAAATGATTGTGAAATTGATTGAGTTTGATTGTAAAATTGAAGTAGTAGTTGAGAAAATTTTTAGAAGTGCTTTTTACAGGTATTTGAAGAACAGTTTTATACATCAGGCACAAGGCCAAATCTCAATACAAGGTCAGAATGGCTAGAAGCCATGAAATCCCAAAATGGCATATTGTCGTGTGCAGTACTGCTAACTGAACCCTATTGGCATGCCAAACTATCCAAACCAATCTTGTTAGGTATACTAGGGCATTTGAAACTTTTAAATTCTTCAATTTGTGAATTTCAAGTTTTGGTGTCACTATTCACCCCATTGGTCAACAAAAATGTTGACTTTTGGATAGAAAATAGGTATATTGGTTGTGACACTCCCAACATACCACATTTTGCATTTAAAACTTATTGGAATTAACCCCTAAATCCATTTCCAAACCTAAAACATAGAGAGCAGAATTTTCAGTTTTTGTGACCCAAATTTACTGTTCTATTGGGCCCTGTTGCAGTGGAAATTTGAGGAAATGGTAAACATGAAAGTTGTTCCTTATTTTGTCTAGTTGAATTTCCTTTTTTGAATCACTCCATTTGGAGTTTTGTAACTCCAGATATGGTCTAAAAACCACAGCTGGCCGGATTGCCAAAACTGTAGAATTACCAAATCTACAGTACCATGAACAGTGACTGTGACTGCCATTTGGGTTAGGTTCTGGTCATAATTTGGGGTAGGTTTCTTCATAAAAGTTGTTTGTTTATGTCTTAACTTGTTTCTGTAAAATTTCAGGTCAATTGACCATATCTACAGTGAGTTATGGCCAAATGAGCGATTCGCTCATTTGGTCATTTCTGCAGGTGCTGTTGCAGGGTATCCGGATTGGGGCCAACTTTTGGTCCTCTTGCTTTGGTCTTTTGGGCACGGTTTCTTCAGAAAAAATGTGCCATTATAAGCTTAGTTTCATGTCCAATTGGCCAAACACCAATTGGACCAACACAGCCAAAGATATGGCAGTCCAAGTGGGCTGGAATCAGAGCCACCTTGCTGCACTCACTAGGCAGCACACTCATTCACTTTGCCATGCTATATTTCTGTCCAAATTATGGTCAATTTTTCTCAAATGGTCACTAATTGACCATTAGGATGTTCTTTAACAATTTCATAAGCCAAGTTCACATTTTACTCCCAAAACCCTAGCTTCACATTATGATTCATATAAGATGCTTTAGTTAGCACACTAATTCATTATCCATGTAGATATATACCTTAAATATCATTTCTAGTCCACTCTAAGTCAATCAAAACAATCAAAATCATTCCTTCCTTAAGGCTGCCGAATTCTATGGTGGACATACACATGAGTTTGGTTCATTTATTTCACAATTTCTTACCTATTACAAATCTCTAACATGGAATTAATGAGTTTTAAATACATATGTGCACTAACCTTTTGTAGGCAGATTTTTCCCAAGCTCAAAACTTCACTTCTTTTCCTTTTCTTGGCTGCCAAAAGGTTATGCAAGGTGCAAGGATAAATATTTGTGAAAGGTGTCTAGGGTTTATGGTGAAATGAAGAGGGAAATGGAGCTTGCTTGAAGTTGTCAATGGAGGTTGGGCTAGGGTATGAATTTCGGCTGGTTTTGGGGAAGAGGATGGCTGCTGGCTTTTTGATTTATTTTGGTCTTAATTTGTCTCTTTTATTTGTTAGTTAATAGGTTGTTTAAATATGATTGGTTATAGCTTTTAAATGACATCATCATGATGCCATAAATAAGCCTTTTTCCTCATTTTCTTTTCTTTTCTTCACTACTCATTTTCAATTTAATTTCTAGTAATGTTTATTCATATTTTATGTCATATTAATTATTTACTCAACTGGACAAGTCGGCCAAAAATCACCTCTGAAGGCGAAATGACCAAAATGCCCTCAGTTTGGCTTAACGGGTCAAAATTGTCTGTACCGATTGAAAAATTTTTCTAAATATTTTCTTGGCATTCTAATGCCATAAGGACCTCAATGACCCTTCTCCGGAGTCTCAAAAATTATTTTATAATTTTTCCCCCGGGTCTAGGGCTCCTAGTTGCGAGAACCGCAACTTCCCTCTGGGTTACCCATCGCTTGGGCACCGGCTCATTTAACTTGGTTGTATTTTATTTCTAAAATTTTTACTAAATTTTTCTTATTAATATTTGAGTTAATTATGGTTCCTCACTTTAGTTAAAATATTTTTTCGAATGTTCTATTGTCCGGACAGGACATCGTCACCTAGCAGTAGAATGTCTGAGTTGCTACAGGAGGGTGTTGCAACTCTTCCCCTCTAATTTAAATTTCGTCCTCGAAATTTACCTGATGCAAACAGTTGAGGGAACTGTTGCCTCATCGTCTCTTCACTTTCCCAAGTTGCCTCTTCGGTGTTGTGGTGCCTCCAAAGCACTTTCACCAGTGGAATCTGTTTATTTCTCAACTCTTTCACTTCCCGAGCCAGGATCCGTAGAGGTTCTTCTTTATATGTAAAATCCGGTTGTATTTCAATTTTTTCCCTGGAGATGACATGTGAAGGATCTGAGCGGTATCTTCTGAGCATGGACACGTGGAACACATTGTGGATCTTGTCTAGCTCTGGTAGTAAAGCTAGCCTATAGGCCACTGGACCCACACGCTCAATGACTTCATATGGGCCAATGAACCTAGGGCTTAACTTACCTTTTCTTCCAAACCTCAATACCTTCTTCCACGGTGACACCTTGAGGAACACTTTGTCGCCAACCGCATATTCTATTTCTTTTCTCTTCAGGTCGGCATAAGATTTACATGCATGCGAGGCAACCTTCAGATTGGCTTTGATTAGTTTCACTTTCTCCTTAATCTGTTTCACCAGGTCTGGCCCCACAAGTTTGTCTTCGCCCAATTCAGTCCAGCACACTGGAGTTCTATATTTTCTCCCATACAGTGCTTCATATGGGGCCATTTGGATACGAGCTTGGTAGCTATTGTTGTATGCAAATTCTGCCAGTGGGAGGTATCTATCCTAACTTCCCTCAAACTCAATGACACAACTCCTCAGCATATCCTCAAGGACCTGGATTACTCTTTCTGATTGCCCATCAGTCTGAGGATGGAAAGCTGTGCTAAAGTGGAGTTGTGTACCCAAGGACTCATGCAACTTCTTCCAAAATCTCGATGTAAACCTTGGGTCCCGATCAGATATGATGGAAAGTGGAATTCCATGCAGTCTAACTATCTCACTGATATACAATTCTGCTAACTTCTCCAGTGAGTAGTCAGTCCTAACTGGCAGAAAGTGTGCTGACTTTGTCAATCTATCCACTATCACCCATGCTGCATCATGTTTCTTTTGGGTGAGAGGTAGACCACTTACAAAATCCATGGTGACCCGATCCCATTTCCATTCAGGTATGCGTATAGGCTGTAGCAATCCTGATGGAACTTGATGTTCTGCCTTGACTTGCTGACATGTCAAGCATTTAGTCACATAGTCAGCTATGTCCTTCTTCATACTGTGCCACCAATATCAAGCTTGGATCATGATACATCTTTGTACTTCCTGGGTGCATAGCATATACACTGGTGTGTGCCTCTTTTAGAATACTGGCCTTTAATTCCCCATCATCTGGTACACACAGTCTTCCTTTGTAGTGCAGACACCCATCTGCTTTCACCCCATAGTCAGTTGCTTTTCCCTCTGAGATTTTTCTCATAATAGCCATTAACTTTTCATCTGCATTTTGCCCATCTAAAATCTGCTGTAACAGGTTTGGCCTCATTTGCAACTCAGCCAAAATAGATCCATCTCGAACCAAAGATAGATGGGCATTCAATGATCTCAAAGCTGTGATGGACTTTCTGCTCAAAGCATCAGCAACTACATTTGCCTTCCCAGGATGGTAGTCAATTACACAATCATAGTCTTTCAGGAACTCAATCCATCGCCTCTGTCTAAGGTTGAGCTCCTTATGGGTTGGCAAGTATTTTAAGCTTTTGTGGTCCGTATAAATGTAGCACTTTTCACCATACAAGTAATGCCTCCATATCTTCAGTGCGAAGATAATTGCTGCAAGCTCTAGATCATGGGTAGGGTAATTCTGTTCATGTGGCCTTAGCTGCCTGGAAGCATAGGCGATCACCTTCCCCTCTTGCATCAATACACACCCTAACCCATTATGAGAGGCATCACTGTAGACCACGAAGTCCTTTCCCGACACTGGCTGTGTCAACACTGGTGCCTCTGTCAACATAGCCTTCAACTTCTTAAAACTGGTCTGACACTTGTTATTCCAGTCAAATCTGACGTTCTTGTGTAACAACTTGGTCATTGGAGCAGCTATTAAGGAAAATCCCTTCACAAATCTCCTATAATACCCAGCTAGCCCCAAGAATCTTCTGACCTCAGTTGTATTTCTGGGAGGCTTCCATTCCATCACTGCTTCTATTTTCTTGGGATCCACTCTAATCCCATCAGCTGACACTATGTGTCCAAGGAATGCAATCTCATTCAACCAGAAGTCACACTTGGATAACTTAGCATACAGCTCCTTTTCTCTCAGGGTTTGCAGAACAATCCTCAAATGCTCATCATGTTCTTCCCTGGTCTTGGAATACACCAAAATATCATCAATAAAGACCACTACGAACCGATCTAAGTGTGGATGGAAGATATGGTTCATAAGGTCCATGAATGCCGCTGGTGCATTTGTTAGGCCAAAGGGCATCACTAGAAACTCATAATGCTCATATCGGGTCCTGAATGCAGTCTTTGGCACATCTGCATCCTTCACCCTCAACTGATGATACCCTGATCTGAGATCAATCTTAGAAAACACTCCTGCTCCCTTCAACTGATCAAACAAATCATCAATTCTAGGCAACAGATATTTGTTCTTCACAGTCACTTTATTCAACTGCCGGTAATCGATGCATAGCCTCAAAGTCCCATCCTTCTTTTTCACAAACAGCACTGGAGCTCCCCATGGTGACACACTGGGGCGTATGATCCCCTTATCAAGCAACTCTTGCAACTGAGTTTTCAACTCCCTCAATTCAGTGGGTGCCATCCTATAAGGAGCAATTGAAATGGGTGCTGTACCCGGCAGTGTCTCAATAGCAAATTCAACTTCCCTTTCTGGTGGCAAACCAGGCAATTCTTCAGGAAATACCTCTGGGAAGTCTCTTACTGTGGGTATATCACTCAGGTTTGGCTTAGCCTGCCTAGTATCCACCACATGTGCTAGGTAGGCTTCACAGCCTTTTCTCATCATTCTTCTTGCAACTGTGGCTGAGATAACATTGGACAGGAAATCTGTCCTTTCACCCACAACAGTGATCTCATTACCCTCAAAAGTTTTCAGAGAAATTCTCTTCAATTTGCAATCAACTATTGCCTGGTGACGTGACAACCAGTCCATTCCCAAAATCACGTCAAACTCGTGGAAGGGCAACTCAATTAGGTCTGCCAAGAATTCATACCCCTGAATCCTTAATGGGCAACCCTTGTACACTTTGTTCACCACTACACTGTGGCCCAATGGATTAGTGACCAGAATGTCTTGGTCACTCTCCCCTACTAGTATCCCCCTTTCTACGGGTAGATTGATGCAGATGTATGAATGAGTGGATCCTGGATCCACCAATGCATGCACAGATGTAGTGTAGAGGGAGAACGTACCCCTGATGACGTCCGGGGCATCTTGCTCCTCCTGAGTTCTAATGGCATAGGCTCTGGCAGGTGGTCTGTTATTAGGCCTCTCTGCTGGCTCAGATGCAGGCCTCTGTAATGGTCCCACTACCTCAGATTTGCCAGATTTCCTACCCCTTTGTGGTGCAGGAGCAGGTCTGTCTGCTTGTGTTGGAGCAGCTGTAGTAGTTCTGCGTGGACAGTTCTTCAACTGATGCTCTGGCGACCCACACCTTAAGCAGGCACCAGTTACTCTCCAACACTCCCCCTTATGCCACTTCAGGCAGTGTGGACATGCAGAAGTTGCTGGGGCTGGTCCCCTGAACCCCATCCCTGGAGAGCTGCCCACTGATGGTGTGGACTGACCTCTCCTAGGGGTAAACTGTGGCCTGGGCCCCTGAGACTGACCCTGACCTTGTGGCTGGCCTGAACTCTGTACAGATGGACCCTTAAACCTCTTCCCAGGTGCAGGAGATGAACTAGACTGACCCGGGCCCCTCTTCTGCTATCTATCCCTTCTGGTCTGCTCACTTATTCTTACTTTTTCAACCTTTATTGCAGCTTTCACTAATTTGGTAAATTCTGTGATTCCCAAGGCAGTGAGCTGGATCTTTATGTTGTCATTTAGTCCCTCTTTAAATCTCTTACACCTTTCAGCTTCATTAGGGACTATCTCCCTTCCGTAGCGGCTTAATCGGACGAATTCCTTCTCATACTCGGCCACTGACAACTGTCTCTGCCTCAGATTAATAAACTCTTTTCTTCTCTCTTCTAGATATACAGTACCCACATATTTCTTCTTGAATTCTGAGAGGAAAAAGTCCCAAGTTACCATTTCTGGCTGTACTTCACTGGACACCGTATCCCACCATTCATAAGCATCATCTTGCAACAGAGATATGGCAGCTTCTAGATTTTGTTCAGGAGTGCAGTGGAGTTGTTTTAAGACTCTGCCTGTTCTGTTCAATCAATTTTCGGCTGCAACAGAATCATCTTCTCTCTTGCCAAAGAAATCCACTGCTCCAAACTTTCTTAGCCTTTCCAGGTGTGATTTCTGCTGTGGAGCTCGTGGTGGTGGTGGTGGTGCTGGCATTACCCCAGCCATTTGTCTGAAAAATTCGGCCATTTGCTGGAACATGGCCTGTGGAGGCTGAGCAGGCTCTGCTTGAGCTGGCGGAGCAGGTTCTCCCATACCCCCAGTCTCAGCTGCTGCAGGTGGAGCATGACTCTCCACTTCCTCCTCAATTGCCCTTTGAGATGTAGGGTCCATATCCTATTTAAAATAACAAAGACAAACAGATCTGCATTAGTGTCACCTCGACTCTTACAAATGCAATGCATGGTATGGACTCAATCTAGGCCCAGAAACGCCTAAACTGTGCTCTGATACCACTAAATGTGACACCCCTTACACGGCTACAGTATATCCGAGTAAGATATGTCACACGGTGTACCGGCACACTCTATTTTACCTTAATTAATTTTTGTCATAGTTTTGAATATAGTTTATGAAATATAATTTATTTAAGCCATTTATCAAAAGTATTATTTATTTGAGGTTCCGAAAATTTTAAAGAAAATCCGGCAGAGTATCGGCTAAAAATGGAGAAAACAGTTCTTCGGAACCTGTGAAAAACACTTCCAATATTCATGTCTCATCATCTCAAACTCCAATATCAAAATCTCAACAACATTCTTCAATTTCAGTTCTCAATCATCCATCACATGTGATAATAAAGTATAAATCACAATTAGATATTTACTCTTCCATTCACAAATACAATTTTCATAATTTACATGAACATCAAAATACATTACATAATTCTAAATACATATGAGAAAATAAAAATTTAGTTACAAAATGACAAAATGACACCTAGTGCCCTACCAATGCACTGCAGGTGGTGAGGTGACACGGACATCATGCGTAATCGCAGGATGGACTCACCCAGTCTGCGGTCTACTGGGCTCACTATCAGTATCTCCAGTACCTATGCGTGGCAAAAGCAACGCGCTAAGCAATAATGCTTAGTGGTGCAATAATAAAATAAAAGAAAATAGCAGAAAATAAATATGTAGTGAATGTATATGTTTTATTTTTTTTGAATTTGTATATCATTAACTTTGTCCACTTTCATTCATTTGTTTGCCCAAGTAACCTACACTAGATGACTGGACTGGATAAACGGGTAAACTGGCACTGGGTATCAAGTACCTCGGGCCGTCACACCATCGGTCACATATGCATCTCCCGGTGTGCAACAGAACAGCTAACAAGCTGTGATAACATTAGGCACAAGGCCAAATCTCAATACAAGGTCAGAATGGCTAGAAGCCATGAAATCACAGAATGGCATATTGCCATGTGCAGTACTACTAACTGAACCCTATTGGCATGCCAAACTATCCAAACTAATCTTGTTAGGTATACTAGGGCATTTGAAACTTTTAAATTCTTCAATTTGTGAATTTCAAGTTTTGGTGTCACTATTCACCCCATTGGTCAACAAAAATGTTGACTTTTGGATAGAAAATAGGTATATTGGTTGTGACACTCCCAACATACCACATTTTGCATTTAAAACTTGTTGGAATTAACCCCTAAATCCATTTCCAAACCTAAAACCTAGAGAGCAGAATTTTCAGTTTTTGTGACCCAAATTTACTGTTCCATTGGGCCCTGTTGCAGTGGAAATTTGAGGAAATGGTAAACATGAAAGTTGTTCCTTATTTTGTCTAGTTGAATTTCATTTTTTGAATCACTCCATTTAGAGTTTTGTAACTCCAGATATGGTCCAAAAACCACAGCTGGCCGGATTGCCAAAACTGCAGAATTACCAAATCTACAGTACCATGAACAGTGACTGTGACTGCCATTTGGGTTAGGTTCTGGTCATAATTTGGGATAGGTTTCTTCATGAAAGTTGTTTGTTTATGTCTTAACCTGTTTCTGTAAAAAGTTCAGGTCAATTGACCATATCTACAGTGAGTTATGGCCAAATGAATAGTTACTATTCATTTGGTCATTTCTGCAGGTGCTGTTGCAGGGTATCCGGATTGGGGCCAACTTTTGGTCCTCTTGCTTTGGTCTTTTGGGCATGGTTTCTTCAGCAAAAATGTGCCATTATAAGCTTAGTTTCATGTCCAATTGGACAAACACCAATTGGACCAACACAGCTAAAGATATGGTAGTCCAAGTGGGCTGGAATCAGAGCCACCCTGCTGCACTCACTAGGCAGCACACTCATTCACTTTGCCATGCTATATTTCTGTCCAAATTATGGTCAAATTTTCTCAAATGGTCACTAATTGACCATTAGGATGTTCTTTAACAATTTCATAAGCCAAGTTCACATTTTACTCCCAAAACCCTAGCTTCACATTATGATTCATACAAGATGCTTTAGTTAGCACACTAATTCATTATCCATATAGATATATACCTTAAACATCATTTCTAGTCCACTCTAAGTCCATCAAAACAATCAAAATCATTCCTTCCTTAAGGCTGCTGAATTCTATGGTGGACATACACATAAGTTTGGTTCATTTATTTCACAATTTCTTATCTATTACAAATCTCTAACATGGAATTAATGAGTTTTAAATACATATGTGCACTAACCTTTTGTAGGCAGATTTTTCCCAAGCTCAAAACTTCACTTCTTTTCCTTTTCTTGGCTGCCAAAAGGTTATGCAAGGTGCAAGGATAAATTTTTGTGAAAGGTGTCTAGGGTTTATGGTGAAATGAAGAGGGAAATGGAGCTTGCTTGAAGTTGTCAATGGAGGTTGGGCTAGGGTATGAATTTCGGCTGGTTTTGGGGAAGGGGATGGCTGCTGGCTTTTTGATTTATTTTGGTCTCAATTTGTCTCTTTTATTTGTTAGTTAATAGGTTGTTTAAATATGATTGGTTATAGCTTTTAAATGACATCATCATGATGTCATAAATAAGCCTTTTTCCTCATTTTCTTTTCTTTTCTTCACTACTCATTTTCAATTTAATTTCTAGTAATGTTTATTCATATTTTATGTCATATTAATTATTTACTCAACTGGACAAGTCGGCCAAAAATCACCTCTGAAGGCGAAATGACCAAAATGCCCTCCGTTTGGCTTAACGGGTCAAAATTGTCTGTACCGATTGAAAAATTTTTCTAAATATTTTCTTGACATTCTAATGCCATAGGGACCTCAATGACCCTTCTCCGGAGTCTCAAAAATTATTTTATGATTTTTCCCCCGGGTCTAGGGCTCCTAGTTGCGAGAACCGCAACTTCCCTCTGGGTTACCCATCGCTTGGGCACCGGCTCATTTAACTTGGTTGTATTTTATTTCTAAAATTTTTACTAAATTTTTCTTATTAATATTTGAGTTAATTATGGTTCCTCACTTTAGTTAAAATATTTTTCCGAACGTTCTAGCTGTCCGGACAGACACTGGTCGTCGGAACAGTAGAATGTACGGAGTTGCTACAGGGAGGGTGTTACAGAAAATGCTCACCACTTGTCAAAAGTAAGAAAATTGTTTAAAATCCCTTGTAGGGTACTTAATGAGTTATCGGTAGGTGAAGTTCGGTAGTTCATTAGGTATTCTACGGGATCATGTTATGCCTTACAGAGGGGTAAGGTGTGACATTTTAACTTAAAGTTGTTGGTTTCCACTATGGGTCTTGTGACATTGGGCTGAAATTCTTAGACAGATGGAGCTCCGCAGTCTCTCAAAAGTCTTGGCCTATCATTATCATCGGCCATGGTTGGAATTTTTGGATCTTTTTGATTGTGCTCTTGGTGTTTCCTTTCCCTCCTGATGGCTCTCAGAGTTCTATCTATCTCTGGATCGCAGTCCAAGATTTCTTCTTCTAGCCTTGTTCTAGTCATATACCAGGTCAGGCACCTGAGAGAAAAGAAAAGAAATAAAACAAATCAAATAAAATTAGATAATAAATGTAATTGCCTAAATCAGCTAAATTGCCTATCGCTCGATATTACTAAAGCTAAAATTCCCTGGCAACTGTGCCAAAAACTTATTTTGCTGGTTTTACAACCTCGCACGTGCACAGATCGCTGATAAGTAATAAGTGATGAGTAAAGTATCGTTCCCATGAGGAATTTGATTAGTAAGTACCAATCTACACAATAATTTTCACTGTTTAGGCTATTGAATACTAAGGGAATGAAGGTTGTTTATTTTAAACACTAGGATGATAAACTTAAAACAAAATAATCTAATTTGAAATAATTCCGGAATTAAGATTTCACACTTGAATCTTACTATGGATGTTATCTTGTTTATTTATTGGATTGAGAATCGTTTGCCTTGATGGAAATTAATCCTAAGGTATCCTAAGTCCTCTCTCAAGGCACCTAAGGTGTATTTTAATTAACTTAAACCTGACTTTTATAGTGATCAAATTAATTAAAACCCTTTAAGGTCTTTGACTAATTTTGAAATTCCACAAAGGTATCAGCCTATGTCTAGGTCAGCATTCCTAGGTTCAAAATCTTGATGTTCTAATATTAATCTTCACCTTTCAGTCTTTCAATTAATTTCTACAATCAATACTAAGTGGGTACCAACACATAGCTTGCATTAAGATCACAAGAATTTAAATCAAGGAACAAATCTCAAATCCAATAAATATTAATGTTTATCCATAACAATGATATGAAAGCATTACTTTCCCAATTCTAGAATATGAAAACTACTCACTCATGGTGAGTTTAGCAAACATCATGATAAAATGGTAAAGACAGTAAAAAGAAATCATCTAGAAGAAATAAAACAATAAAAATCCATTTAAGGAGATGGAATGAAAGAACCGAAGGGTTTTTGCAGCTTTGATCTTGTGGAACTTCGGCTGGAAAACTCCTCTTGATACTGATATTCTTCTCCTTAAGACGGCTGGAGAGAGTGCAGAAGCGAGTCTCTTTTAAACTCCTAAAAAGTGCTGTAAAAGGATTGATCTCCCCTTTCTTGATGTTTTCTGCTTCTATTTATATTAGCTATTCTAGGGTTAGGTCATTTTTTAGTCCAAAAAGCCTTAGGAGTTTGATTTGAATATGTGAACAAGAGCAGGAATTTGGGTTAGAAAACTGGCTACCGCATGGTACAAGGCCCGTGTGTCACTACATAACCCCGGGCCGTGTAACTTACCAGAGCGGAATTACGGAGTCTTGCATTGGCACAGAGACTTACATGGGTCTGCGTTGGCTACACGGGCCGTGTACTTTTGTTCTCAAAAAATTCTTCAAGCTTGTGCCCAGCAGAGGCTTACACGGGTCTCTACAAATTACACGGGTCCAGTTATAAGACCCGTGTACTTTTGTTCCTCCATTAGCTCTCTGGCTTTCGTCTGGCAGAAAGTTACATGGGTCTGTGGCTTTGCTTACATGACCTGTGTACTTTGTATAAGCAGCAATTCTCAATCTTTTGACCTCTCCAAGCTTCCCTTTGCACTCCTATGCTCTGGGCCTTCACTCAAACACTTGAAATGATGCAGAAAACATGGAATTAAGAGCTTGATAATAGAAATTACAAAAACTAGTGAAATCAACTACTATACATGAGATTACTTACCTAAATGCCATGAGATAGTATACAAATGTGCTTAAAAATATCTATACAATTCAAGAGTGTCAAAGATATAGAACTATAACTTCATGCTTTGACCCAGACCAAATTCTTAGGGCAAAGTAGCTGAAATGTTAGAGTAAGTTAGAACTTCAAAATTGAAATTCCTACAACTCAACAATTTTTCCCTGTGATCTCTGTGTGGTTAATAGGACATATCTTCCTTTGTACATCTCCAATTGAGGTGCTACAAAATGTTTTGGAAACTTAAGACAAAGGTGTAAAACTTTGCTTGGGAGACTTGATACATATTCTAGGTATAAAGTGCTCGGATATGGGATGCACATTCAGGTAAAAATCTAGAAAACCTAAGAATTGCAGGGTAAGACACCCTGGAGCAGCACATAGTATTTTGACCATAACTAGTGACCTAGACCTCTGAATTAAATGATTCAAATTGATAATTAAAGCTAAAACATAAAGAAACAACTTTCGTGAAGACCAAATTGACAAATTATGATTGGAACTAGATTGAAATTGAGTTTTAAAGACATGTTCAATACCTACCCTATAGTTGGGAATAGTTAGAGTGTGTAGCTATCTTAAGAATTCATTAGGAATTTAATTGATTAGCTACTAGTAAAAGTTAGAATGAGTATTAAAGCTTTTGAAATTGTGTATTTTCAGTGGAGAAGAAAACTTTGGAGTAAAGGAAGAATTAAGTCCAAGAAAGGAGTATAAGTTAAGGTTTGTGCACAACTTTAATTTTATTGTGTTTTACATTTGCAAATGAAAGAAGTAACTTTCTATGAACCAAATGTGAATTTACTTTGTCTTTGAGAATTATTTACATTGTTTTGAGAATAATTTGAATGTTGAAAAGAATATATTATTGTGTAGAAAAGGCAAACTTTTGGCCATTGATTTTATTGTAGCAAGAGGGTGGCCGGATTGAATATGATTTAGAAGTGCTTTGTGAAATTGATGTGTTGCCAACCCTATATGTTAATTTGTGATGATTTGAAATGTTGTTAATTTGAATGAAAATTATTTTAAATTGTTTTGAAACCACAGTTGGCATGGCAAACTTTGATTTGCTTCCCTCATTAATAATGTTAATGGGGTTGAGATTGATTATGTTATCTTCCCTTTCTGGCTTGCTAGTTGAGGTTGAGATCGGATGGGTGCAGTCATATTTGCTGGCTAACTTTGCTTCCCCCATTAGTAATGGCTATTTGGGGTTGAGATAGCTTTATTGTGGTGTACAACACTGTAACACCCCTTACCCATCTACAGTGTAGCCGAGCAAGGTGTGCCACATTCGGTGCTGGAGTGCCTTATCTTATCTTACTTTATTCCTTTAATAATTTTAATCTTGTTATATTTAAAAATTTAATTATCTTCAAAGGAGAAACTGATGGAGTTTTCCCTATTCTATTACCATTTGGTGTGTTTTACTATTCACCTATTTAAAAATTTCAATTCCATATTCATTTCCATACATATCTATTCATGCTCAGTTCATATATAAAAATTCTCAAATTCCATTTATTTATATGATATACAAATTAATTACATAATTTCATAAATTACATCTTATAAATATTAAATATAATTTCATAATTTACATTACAACACAATAAATATTTATAATGTACAAAATACATTAATATGACCTATATGGGCCCTATCTACATGCATTGCTGAGAAGGTAATAACTTGAACACTTCTGCAGATCCAGACTCCAAAATCCCAGTCTAATATCCACTGGGCTTTATCTTCAGTACCTACGCGAGGAAAACAACCCATCGCGCTAAACATTTCTGCTTAGTGGTGTAATAATATAACAAGGAAATAAAATATTCGAATAAAGATAAAAATGGAGCATAATTTGTGCAATCAAGAGTAGGGGTGTGCAAATGGTCGGTTCGGTTCCGAACCGAACCGAACCGATAAAACCGAAAATCGAAAATAAAAAATTTTAAAAACCGAACCGAACCGATTGATAAGAGAAAATCGAACCGATAAATTTCGGTTCGGTTCGGTTTTAAACCGATCAAACCGAAATTTATAAAATTTCATATTTTTAACATTAAATCTAAATAATAAAAATATAAAAACAAAAAAAAATTAGAAATCAAAACTCAAAAATCTTTAGGTTCAGTTCGGTTTTCTTTGATTTCGGTTCGGTTTGATTCGGTTCGATTCAATTTAATTCGATTTTTTTCGATTTCCTATATATATTAATAATTTCGGTTCGGTTCGTTTTTTTGATTTTTTTATGAAAATAACCGAACCGAACCGATTAATCGAAATTATCAAAATTATAAACCGAACCGAACCGATTAAATTTTAAAACCGAACCGATTGAACCGAATTAATCGGTTCGGTTCGGTTTTTCGGTTTAAACCGAAAACTGCACACCCCTAATCAAGAGTTATTTTGATTTTATATGAAATTTCTAATATTAACTATCTTTTATCCTTTTTGTTCCTCTTTGGAAATGCTTAGTTCATAAATTTACAGTAATAATATACAATATACAAAATTAATAAAAATATTGAATTTATGTTCATATTCTTATAGAAGATGCATTTGTAATATTTATTTAAGTTATATTTATTTTACTAATCTTTTTATTACTTCACTCAATACTTTCTAGGTATTTTGGATTATTAAATAATAAATAAAATTTTTAGAGCTAATCTAGCTTATTTCAAGTCCTTTTTACTCATTTATTTAATTTCTATTATTCTTAACAAATTTCACTACCCAAGTAACCTATGACAGGCTAAATAAACTAGATAAGCAGGTAAACTAGCACTGGACACACTTGTGCCATGGCCCGTCATACCATGGGATGCATAACGTTAACCACGTATGCAATCAATATAGCTAGCACTGGACACCGTGGTGCCTTGGGCCATCATAGCATGGGATGCAAAACATCAATCACGTATGCAATCAATATAGCTGAAAAGCCATGGTAACACATAATCGGGCATACAAGCCATAAATGCGGGCATAAAGCCATAATAAAGGGCATAAAGCCTTACGCAATACTGCCAAATCAATTCCCTATTGGCATGCCAATCTATCCAATCTGACACACATGTCTAGGCAATACATGGGCACAATAGTACCATTAAGTGTTAATATTTTTTATTATTTCATTTTATTTTCTATTTATATCTTGTAGCATTTTAATTTCTATTCCTAGTAGAAATACAATGCCCAAACTCATTTTCACCTAATGCCTGTATTCATAAATTTCATTTATATGGGTTACAATTTATCAATCACATCATCTATTTAACATTTACAATTTCTTATCTAATTTATTACACCATCTCACATGTCACTTAGGTTCAAGCATTTTTATTTTTACTCATAATGGGAACATAAGTTCCAAATAATATCTGCACATCATTTACACCTTTAACATTTCATTTATGGTAATTACAATTCACATTTCAAGTTATGTTAGCAATGTCTCATAAGTTCTATTTATGATGGGAATACAAGTTCCAAATTTAGGTGTTCATTAAATCATTTAAGTGGGTTACCATTCATATCCTAAGTTGTCCATGAAAATTTCATGGATTTTAGATTTTATATCCTAATTTCCTCTAGTAATTTGGCTAAGATGCATAGTCTATTTGGCCATACTTCCTACATGGAAGTTGTTTCTTTATGTATTAACTTTAATTTCCCTTTTGAATCATTCACTTTCAAGTAGTATAACTTTAGTTATAATCAATTGATTAATGACTATCCGGGGTGCTGAACCCTGTAAGTCTACTAGTTTCAGAATTTTCTATCTTCTTTGTCATACAATTTCAAGCACTTAGGCTTAGAATTGGTTCTAGGTCCCTAAAATAAAGTTTTAGGCCTTCATCTTAGCTTTTCATATCATTTTGAATAATATCATTGTGGTTACTATTCACATTACTATTTATGTAAATTTTTGACTATTTAATAAATAATAGGAATACAAATTCTAAATTCATAATAATACCACATTTTGGGTTATAAACTTGTTGGCATTGTTGCCAATTGTAATTCCAGTCTTTTTAGAAGTATTTTCAAAATTTCAGTTTTTATCACCTAAGTTTACTATTCCATTGGACTAATTTACAATGGGATTTTGGCTAAACTTTCTTCATCAAAGTTGTTCCTTAATGTCTCTACTTTAATTCCCTTTTTGAATCACTCTATTTGGAGTTTTTTTTTTCTTTAATCTCAAGTTATGGAATTTTTACCACAACTGGCCGGATTAGTCAGTGTCCAGAATTTCTGGGCAGTTTTGATGAGCTAATTTTGGTTAGCAATTTGATAGGTTATGATAAGAATTTAGGTTTCTGTTCTTCATAAAAGTTGTTCTATTATGTTTAAGCTTTTCGTGGGTTCATGAATCAGGTCATTTTGATCGCTTTACACAAAGTTATGTCCATTTGAACAATAATTGTTCATATAGTCAGTTTTCCAAGTCCAGATTTTGGTTTCCCAGATTCAAGCAAATTTTAGGTCACTTTGTGCTATTTTTCTGGGTAGGGTCTCTTCATAAAAAATGTGGCAAATTGTCCTAGGTTTATCTGCAATTGGCCTCACACCAATTGGAGCAACACAACTCTACTTATGGCTTAAAACCACACTAGACTCATAGGTTCAAAATCTTGCATGAAAATTAGCACTCCCAATTTCAATTCCACCCAACTCGCAAACTTCAATTCAAATTCATGGCACTTCTAATGGTCAAAAATTGATCTCAACATCATCAATTTCAAGTCATATATAAAATTCCCAAAGTTACGTCAAAACCCTAACTCCAATTTTCATAATTCATGTAAACTCATATCTAATCATTCTAGCTATCATATATGCACATCAAATACCGTCCATAGGCAAGTTTAATGTCAATTAAACTCATCCTATCCTCATATATCAAGGCTGCCAAAAATTTTTCCCCTCACATACTCATTAATTTCTTTAATTTTTCAAGCAATATCAACTCATCTTAACTCAAATTCAAAGTTTAAAAAAGGGAGGAAAGAAGAATAAGCACTAACCTCACTTGTGCCCAACTTGGACTTGCCTAAACTTCAAATTTTCCTTCACTTTTTGGCTGCCACTATCTTCTTCTAGGTGTGGGATCAATTTTTTGTGAAGAGAACTATAGGTTTTGGTGTGAGATGAGGAAGAAATTCAAGCTAGAAAGCTTGAAAGTATGGTGGAGGTGTCTTCCATGGAGGTTCAGCCAAATGAAGGAGCAAGGAAGAAGATGAACTTTCTTTTGGTCAAATTTGTCTCCTTATATATATATATATATTTTTTTTTTCTAAATTTAATTGGTTAAAAATTTTAATGATGTCATTCTTGTGTCATGCTTATGTAATAAATATTATTTGAATTTCATTTCTTTTATTTTCTTTTCTTATTTTCTCTACTATTTTCTAATTAAATTTTTATCAATATTTATTCATATTTTATGATATAAATCTCACTTACTTAAATGGACAAGTTGGTCAAAAATCATCTCTGAGGGTAAAATGACCAAAATGCTCTTCATTGTGCTTACCGAGTTAAAATTGTCTGCATCGATTTATATAAATTTTTCTTGTATTTTCTTGACATTTTATTGCCATCTAAACCTCAATAATTCTTCACTTGAGTCCCAAATAATTATTTTACAGGGTTTCCCCATGAGTCTAGGGTGGCAACTGTCTTCACAGTCGCTTCCCGTTAGGGTTATCCATTATCGTAGCTACGGCTTATTTAACCTCTTTGTATTTCATTTCTTAAAATTTTTCTTAATTTTTCTTGTCATTATTTAGATTATTTATGACTCCTCACTCTAGTTTAAATATAATTCCAGACATTCTGACTATCTAGTCAGACGTTAGTCATCGAAATAGTGAAATGTACAGACTACCTAAAGTGAGGGCATTACAAACACGACATTGATCGTTAAATTTTGTGCCATGGCTTAAACTATGAGATGTTGGAAAAACAATTAATTTTTAATTGTTTTAATAAATGTGCTGTGAAAATAAATGATTGTGAATGATGATTTGTTAAAAATCGAGAACACTATTACCATTTTCATATTTCATTGAAATTCAAACATCTTGAATACTTTATTATGATTTAATAAACTATGTTTTGTGATGTTTTTATAAATTTATAGATGTGCACCATTGAGTTATATACTCAGCGATAGCTATTTTCATGCTGTTACAGGTAAAGGAAAAGAAAAGGCAGTTAAGTAAACGTAATAGAAGTTATACTCCTTGATAGGTAGGGTAAAATTTTTGGTTTACCCTTTTGCGTTTTGTTTCAGATGTAAATAATCTATATACATATGTAAGAATATTTGAGCAGTTGTACAAACAGTGATGTAATATTAGTTTGTTGACTTCAAGTGAATGTAAATTTATAAGAATTTCTCTCTTTTGAGTTGTGAATAAAAGAAGTCTCTATTTAAATGTCTATTTGATGAATTATTGATTTGATGAGTATTTGTGATTAATATATATTGCTACAGGTTTTATTAAATAGGTTTAAATTTTTGGATAATTGAGTTTTAAGCCGTTATCACTCCAGTTTTTTGCCAAATTTCCTAAATTTTTAAAATACTTATTTCTTCTCTAAAATAAATTTCATGATATTTTCTTAATCTTAAAGTCACTAATAACCCTTTAATTGATAATTTTAAATGGGAAAATGAATTTGAAATCATTCAAAATACCTTGTAATATGTTTAATGGATTATCGGTAGATGGTGTTCAGTAATTCATTAGGCATATTACGAGATCATGTCAGAATGTGCATTCCTAATGATGTGGGATTGAAGTAGATCATCTTACAGGAATCACAAGATTCACCATTTGCCATGCATCCTGGTGGGACTAAAATGTACAGAACTATAAAAGAGCATTACTGGTGGAGAGGGATGAAGAAAAACATTATAGAATTTGTAGCTAAATGCCTAACTTGTCAGCAAGTAAAGGCAGAACACCAGGTGTTAGCAGAATTGTTACAGCCATTGCTATTCCCAAGTGGAAATGGAAAAGGATTACCTTGGATTTTGTGATGGGACTTCCTCATACTCAAAAAAATCATGATACAGTTTGGGTAATCATAGACAGGTTGACTAAGTCTGCACATTTCTTACCAGTGAAGATGGATTATAGTCTGGACAGGTTGGCTAAGTTGTGTATTGATGAAGTAGTAAGACTACATAAAGTGCCAGTATCTATTGTATCTGATGATCCGAGATTTACTTCTAGATTCTGGGGTAGTCTTCAAAAAGCCCAAGGAACTAGATTGAATTTCGGCACAGCATTCCACCCATAGACAGATGGCCAATCTGAGCGAATCATTCAAATCTTGGAGGATATGCTTAAGGCTTGTGTTATTGAATTTAAAGGGAGTTGGGATATACACTTGCCTTTGATTGAATTTGCTTATAATAATAGCTACCAATCAAGCATTGGAATACTTCTTTATAAAGCACTGTATGGCAAAAAATGTAGAACTCCCTTATGTTAGGATGAAGTGGGCGAAAGAAAGTTAATTGGCCCAGAGAATGTGCAGCAGACTGAGGAGAAAATTAAAATAATTCAGAATAGACTAAAAGCTGCATCTGATCGATAGAAGTCCTATGTGGATTTGAAGAGACGAGATATTGAGTATAATGTGGGTGATATGGTGTTTTTGAAGGTTTGCCCATGGAAAAAGATCATGAGATTTGGGAGAAAGGGAAAATTGAGTCCTCACTTCATAGGACCATATGAGATTTTGGAAAGAGTGGGTCTATTGGCATATAGACTCGCCTTACCTCTAGAGTTAGATAAGATCCATAATGTGTTTCATGTATCCATGCTTCGAAGGTATAGGTCAGATCCTTCACATATATTGGCCTTGGAGTCAATTGAAGTTAACCCAGATCTCACATATGATGAAGAACCCGTAACAATTCTAAAAAGGGAGGTGAAGCAGTTAAGGAACAAGCGAATTCCCTTAGTGAAAGTTCTATGGCGAAATCATTTTGGAGATAAAGCCACATGGGAATACTAAGAGGATATGAGGAGACAACATCCACAGTTGTTCAGAGTTTGATATCAGGTAAATTTTGAGGATGAAATTTCTTTTTAGAGGGGAAGAGTTGTAACGTCCTGAGAATTTCGAACTTTGAATAGTGCTATATCCGGTCTGTGAATAGTATTATTCAAAGCCAACTCGAGGACTAAAAATGAGATGGAAATTAATAAAGACAAGCAGAATAAAAACTGAAGTGACTATCGAGTTATGGACTTAATTGGTATTATTGAAAAAGATAGACTATAACTCGATGAAGGGCATTTTGGTCAATTCACTTGAAGAGCTGACTTTTGACTGAATTGTCAATTAAAATGAGTGAGATTAATGTATCAGAATGGGACTAATTAACAAAAAAAAAGTATGAAAATTTAATGGGACATAGAAGGAATTAATGAATTGGGATAATTATAATTAGAATTATTATTATAATTATTTAGATAATTCTACAAATAAGACAAAATTAATTAATGAAATAAATATCTCATTTATACACCTGATATTACCCTTACCTTCATCATTTTCTTCCTTCTTCTTAATGTGCCGTCCACTCCCTCTCTCTAAACCTCCATTGTTGTAATCTTCCAAGCTTCAAAACTCCTAATTTCTTCCATAATTTCTATAGCAAATCAAGAGAAAACCTTGAATTGAGCCTTGAATTGAAGAAAGCAAGTAAGAAATCAAAGGAATTCGGAAGAAGTGTGAAGAAGGAAAGTTTGCCAATTGAGGTAAGTTGTGATTTGAGTTTACGTAGTTATGAATTTATATAATTTAAGTTCAATTGTGAAGATTACTATAGGAATTGATTGAAATTGTGTATGTTATTGGGGAGGGGAATTTCGGTCAAGATGAAGAAGTTAGGGGATTTGTGTTTTGATGCAATTAACTTGAATTCTAGGCTTGAATGAAGTTGTAAACATGGTTTATGAACTTGAAATTGATTGAATTTGGAAGATGGGAATTAGGATTTTTATGCAATTAGGGTTTTCATGCTAGGAAGCTTACTTAATGCTATTATGGTTATAATATGACTTTTGGATGTGCATTTATTGAGAAACAATAATGAATTGGTGAAGAAATTAAAGGAATTGATGTTGTGCCTTACGGGTTGAATCTAGACAGCTTAAGTCTAGTGAGGTTAAATACTCATAACTTGAGCTACATAACTCCAAATGATGTGAAACCAACGGGAAACGAAAGCTAAGACAATATACTAAAACTTTCATGAAAAATACTTGCCCTGAAAATGACTGGAAGATACCTAAATTAGGGCTAAAATCCAGCAATACAAAATTGGAACCTGGAAAACTAAATAAATGAATAGTACATACTAAATTGAGCATAACTCACTTTACAAAACTCCAAATTGAGTGAATATTGAACTTGTGTAATCCTGAGACATGGGGGAATAATTCATATGAGGACTAAGATGCTAAATTATGGCTATAACTTAATCAAAATTGCTTGACAAAGTGAGTCCAGAATTCTACCTAGATTCTGGAACTGACTTGAAACCTGAGAATTTGTCACATGAACAGTTTTGGGAAAATGACCACAAGTTAAGCTACACAAATGCAAATTGCATAATTCCAAAGCCAAAATAAACCTTAGACATAGGCCTACAATTTTTTAGTTTTGACCTAGACCTAATTTGTGACACCTCTTACCCGTCTACAGTGTAGCCGAGCAAGACATGCTACGCAGTGTACCAGAACACCCTATTTTAATTCAATCATTTTTATTCTTCCTAATTTATTTTTTTTTATATAGTTATGAAGTACAATTTGCAAAATATAATTCATTTCAGTCATTTATTGAAATCATAAATTTATTTGAGGTTCCGCAAGTTTTATAGAAAATCCGGCAGAGTACCGGTTAAAAATGGAGAAAATAGTTCTTCGGAACTTGTGAAAAACACTTCCAAAATTTTCAATCAATCCCAAACTCTATTTCATGAACAAAATATTAATATTTTTCAACAACAATTCCATTTTTCATTCATTTATTTCATCTGATATTCATATGCAAGTCATAAATAAATATTCACTTTTTCATTCATAAACACAATTTCTACTATTTACATTAATACCAAAATATATTACATGAGTCTCAATTACACAAGAGAAAGTAAAAGTTAATTACAAAATACCAAAATGAAACCTAGTGTCCTACCAATGAACTGAAGTCGATGAGATGACACGGATACTATGCAGAGCTGTAGATGGTCTCACCCAGTCTGTGGTCTAATGGGCTCTCTATCGGTCTCTCCAGAACCTACGCGTGGCAAAAAGCAACGCATTAAGCAATAAGGCTTAGTGGCACCAATAATATAGTAAAAAGAAATAACATAAAATAAAAATGCAGTGCATGTTCTGATATCTTATATTGGTAATCTTATTTATTATGTACTTGTTATATTCATAATTTCATTAAATTATCCGCTTTCATTTTTGGTTGCCCAAGTAACCTACACTGGATGACTGGACTGGATAAATGGGTAAACTGGCACTGGGTATCAAGTACTTCGGGCCATCACACCATCAGTCACATATGTATCTCCCGGTGTGTAACAGAACAACTAATAAGCTGTAATAATATTAGGCACAAGACCAAGTCTCAACATAATGTCAGAATGGCTAAAAGCCATAAAATCACAGAATGGCATAATGCCATGTGCAGTACTGCTAACTGAACCCTATTGGCATGCCAACCTATCCAAACTAATCTTGCTAGGTGTACTAGGGCATGTTACACTTTTAAACTTTACAATTCTTGAAATTTAAGTTTAGGTGTTACTATTCATTTCATTAGTCAACTAAAATGTTGACTTTTGCATAGACAATAGGTACATTGGTTCTAATACTCTCAGCATACCACATTTTGCATCCTAGAATTGTTGATATTGGTTGCCAATACCATTTCTAAGCTTAGTGTTAGTTATTCAAAATTTTCAGATTTCAAGCCTTATGTTTACTGTTCCATTGGTCATTTGTACAGTAGGAATTTGGCAAAGTTGTCTTCATGAAAGTTGTTCCTTATTGTGTCTAATTACATTTATTTTTTTTATTCACTCTATTTGGAGTTTTGTAGCTCAAGTTATGGCCTAAACACCATAACTGGTCGGATTGTAAATTTTCCAGATTTTCTGGACTGAACCAAATCTACAGTGTTTTGTGCACTGATTGGAGGTCATGTTATGATCAAAGGGTTAGGTTTCTTCATGAAAGTTGTGGATCTATATCTCAGCTTTCTGCTGGAAAATTTTAGGTTAATTGGACCTTTCTACACTGAGTTATGGCCAAATGAATAAACACTGTTCATTTGGTCATTTTGCCTAGGCAGAATGCAAGTCACCTGGATTAGGGCAATTTTTAGGTCAACTTGGTTTGGTTTTCTAGGCAGGGTTTCTTCACTAAAGTGGTGCCATTATGTGTCTAGTTTCATGTCCAATTAGCCTTGCACTAATTGAACCTCTACAACTCCATTTATAGCTGCCTAAACCTGCTGGACTCACACTCAGTCTTGCAGGTCAGCCAAGGTAGCTCACCTAAACTTAAATACCACGCCACAACTCACTTCATTTCCTCCTCACAGACATTCAAATGGTCATTAATTGACCATTACAAGGTTAATAAACCATCACATGAGCAAACCCTAGAATTGTTCAAGTGTCCAATTTTTTTTCATGTTCATACATGCACAATTCTTGCATTTCACCTACTTAACTATGTTCAGTCACCCATCCACTACCAAAGGCTGCTCATAACTATTTTGCTATCAAGAAAAATCATCAAACCCTAACTAACCCTAGCTGCTGAAATTTGTAAGGTGCACACACACACATTTTTTTTTTATTTTCTTATAATTCCTACACAATTCATGCCATTAAACTTGAATTAAAGCAAAAGGAGTAAGAGTTGGACACTAACCTTGTTGGGGCAGAATTTCAAGCTACCCAAACTTCTTTTTTTCTTCCTCTTTTGGCTGCCTAGAGAATGTTCAAGTTTCAAGGTTAATTTTTTGTGAAGCTAGGTAAGGGTTTCAAGGTAGGATAAGGTGAGTTATGAAGCTTTCATTAAGCTTCCATGGAGGTTGGGGTTTGGGATAAGGGAGACAGCTGGCTGGGTTTGAGAAGAAGATGGCTGATGTCTTTTGGTTATTTTTATCTCTTTTTATTTGTTTTAAGTGGGCTTGATTAATTGTAATTGGTGGTAAATATTTAATGACATCATGGTGATGTCATAATTAGCCTTTTATCTCATTTTCTTTCCTTTTCTTTTCTACTTATTTTTAATTTAATTTTTAACAATATTTATTCACATTTTATGTCATAATAATTATTTAATTAACTAGACAAGTTGGCCAAAAATCATCTCTGAAGGCGAAATGACCAAAATGCCCTCCGTTTGGCTTAATAGACCAAAATTGTCCGTACCGATTGAAAAATTTTTCTAAGCATTTTCTTGGCATTCTAATGCCTTAGAAACCTCAATGACCCTTCTCTGGAGCCCCAAAAAATTAATTTATAAATTTTCCCCCGGGTCTAGGGCTCTTAGTTGCGAGGACCGCAACTTCCCACTAGGTTACCTATCACTAGGGCACTGGCTCGTTTAACTTGGTTGTATTTTATTTCTAAAATTTTTCCTAAATTTTTCTTATTAATATTTGAGTTAATTATGGTTCCTCACTTTAGTTTAAATATTTTTCTAGACATTCTAGCTGTTCGGACAGACACCGATCACTGGAATAGTAGAATGTACGGAATTACTACAGGGAGGGTGTTACATAATTCTTAGGGCAAGGTGGTTGAAATTTTAGAGTAAGTTAGAATTTCAAAACTAAAATTCCTACAACTCAGTAATTCTGCCTGTGACCTTTGTGTAGTAAACATGGATATCTTCTTTTGTATAGCTCAAATTGAGGTGCTACAAAATGATTTGAAAACTTAAGACAAAAGCCTAAAACTTTGCTTTAGAGACTTGGTACAAATTCTGAGTATAAATTTCTCGGATATTGAATGTAATTTTGAAGTGAAAATCTAGAAAACTTGAAATTGCAGGATAAGGCACCCGAGAACAGTACTTGGTATTTTGGCTATAACTAATGACCTAGACCTCAAAATTGAATGATTTAAAATGAAAATTAAAGCTAAGACATAGAGGAACAACTACCATGAAGACCAATTTGACAAATTGTGACTAGAACTAGATTGAAATTGAGTTTTAAGGATATGTTCAAACTATGTCCTGTATATGGAATAGTTAGAATGTGTAGCATCTTAGGAATTTCACTAGGAATTTAATTAGTTAGCTATTAGTGAAAGTTAGAATAAGTATTGAAGCTTTTAAAATTGTGTATTTCAGTCGAGAAGAGAACTTGAAAGTAAAGGGAGAATTAAGTCAAAGAAAGGAGACTAAAATAAGGTTTGTGCATAACTCAATTTTTTTTGCATTTTAAATTTGCAATTTACAAGGAAAGATTTTCTACTAGCCATATGTGAATTTCCTTTGTATTTGTGAATTATTTATATTATTTTGAGAATGTTTTTAATGTTGAAAAAATTTGTAATTATGTTGAAAAGGCAGACGTTTGGCCATTGATTTTATTGTAGCAAGGGGGTGGTCGGATGTATGTGATTTAGAAGTGTTTGTGAAATTTATGTGTTGCCAATCTCATATGAGGATTTGTGATGATTTGAAATGTTTGTTGTTTCAATGGAAATTGTTTTAGAATTGATTTAAAACCACAGTTAGCATGACAGTCTTTATTTACTTCCCTCATTAGTAACGGTTAGTGAGGTTGAGATTGATTATGTTAACTTCCCTCTCTGGTTTATGAGTTGAGGTTAAGATCGGATACTCATATTTGCTAGCTAGCTTTACTTCATTAGTAATGACTAGTGGGGTTGAGATAGCTTTGTCATGTTGTACAGCATGGCATTGATTAAAAATTTTGTCTCATTGCTTAAACTATGAGTTGTTGGCAACACTAATGATTTTGATGTTATAGTCAATGTGTTATTGAAAATAAATGATTTGTAGATGTTTGAGAATATTAATGTTATTTTCATGTTTCATGGAAATTGAATATATTAAATACTTGGTTATGATTTGACAAATTCTATTTTGTGATGGTTTTATAAATTGATAGTTATGCACTATTGAGTCTTTGTACTCAACGATAGTTTTTATGCTGTCGCAGGTAGAGGAAAAGAAAAGACAACTGAGTGAGCATAGTAGAAGCTGTATTCTTTTTGGCAAGTGGGATATACTTTTAGGTTACCCTTTTGTATTTTGTTTTTGATGTAAATAATGACTATATGTATGTAAGAATATTTGAGCAGTTATATAAAGACGATGTAATATTATTTTATTGATATAAAATGAATGTAAATTTGAAAGGAACTATTTCTTTTGGTTTTGAATGAGGAAAACAATTGTGGAAATGTTGATTTGATGAGTTATGATATTCCTTTATTGCTACAGGATTTATTTAACAGGTTTAAAATTTTTAGATAGTTGAATTTTAGCCGTTACCACGCCGAATTTTCTTTAAATTTCTTTAAGTTTTAAAAATACCTATTTCTTTTCTTAATTAATTTTATGGTATTTTCTTAAACCATTGAAAAACTATTAAACATTTTATTGACAATTTTAATTTGAAATTGAATTTGAAATCATAAAATTCCTTGTAATATGTTTAATGGATTATCAGTAGAGAGTATTTCGATAATTCATTAGGCATATTACGGGATCATTTCATATCTTATGAAAGAGTAAGGTGTAACATGTTTTGTTAGTATCAAAGCAAGTTTTGAATTGTAAATTAAAAATATTTTCTTGATAAGTATAACTGCTCAAATGTTATAGATTGATACATATAGTACATTTACATCATGAAATAAAACTCAAGAGTAGATTTTCTTATGTTAGTTGTTTAGGGAGGTGGAGATTTTTTTGTGTTAATATGGAAGAGGGAGATAACTCTGCAGAATAGTCAGTAGTAGCTAAAGTACGGGGAGAGGCTTTAGCCCCACAAGGTGAAGAAGGGTTAGCTGCACAAGCCCCTCCAATACAGTTTTCTGCTCAATTTGCCTAACAGTTGGCTATATTTTTCCAGCAAATGGCTGGCAATGTACAAGTCCAACCTCCACAGAGGTAGTATGAGAAGCTAATGAAATATTAGGCTACTGAATTTAAGGGAACTGTAGATCCACTAGAGGCAGAACAATGGTTAGAAAGGATGGATAGAGTATTCAAGAAGCTACAACATACAGACGTATTGAAATTTGAATATGCAGTATCATTGCTTCAAGAGGACACTTATGAATGGTAGAAAACAGTTCCAAATAGTTTGAGGGAGCCTCCTATTCTGACATGGGATGATTTTCTTTGAGGATTCAAATAGAAATATGTCCCTGATACTTATGTGGATATGAAGCTCTAGGAATTTCTGAGTTTGAGATAAGGGGATAGGACAGTAGCAAAGTACGAAAGAGAGTTCTCCCAACTAAGTCACTATGCAGGAGGCCTACTTACCATGAGTAGAGACAGGTGTAAGAGGTTTGAGGCTAGTTTGAGATTAAGCATTAGGATGCAAGTGGTGGGCTTCTGGTATGTGAATTTATCAGATCTGATTTTACAGGCTCTCAAGTTAGAGAGAGTAGTGAAGGAGTAGAAGCATGGATTAAAGGGCATTAGAACCTTGAATTTCAAAATTATTTCTAAGGTTACATGCACCATACTAATTGTTTTATGATCCTAATCAATTTCCAATGCCCAATTGCATGCCAAAACTTATTTTAGCATGCATTAAAATTTCATTTGCCATTAAAGATTATGAATTAACATTTAATTCAATTAAAGCCTAACTAAAAGAGAGATTTTTAGGTACCAACCTCTTGATGCACAATTGATGCAATCCTGACTCCTAGGATGTACTTAGGATCTTAAATGTTGTCCCTTTAGTTTGTCCACCACAAGCACACACCAAAGTTGCAATGGCAGCCCCTATATTGGCTTCTCAAGCCTTGTCAACCAATTTTGAGATGGAGTTTATGCTTTGTGAAGGTTGTATGAATGTATTGGGAGTTAGAAATACTTTCTAATAATTTTAATTCAAGAGGAAATCAAAGTTTTTTTCCCATGAATCAATTGAGAAATTGAAGAGGAGAAGGAGACACCAAAAGTGATGGCAAGTTGAGAGAAAAAGAGAGAAGTGATTTTTTCTTTATTACTTTTCTATATATACTTAGGTCAAACCCTTACTAACTCCCTTGTCACATGTCATCACAAGATCTGATCTTGTTATTATTTGATTTAATCCTATGAAGCCAAGTGTCAAGCTCCATTTAAATCATGACATGTGGTTTTCCATCATAGGAAGACAAGTGGCAAGATCATATGGTGCCACATGTCACCATGTGAAAAGACCAATTTGCCTTTACTTTTTAATTTGAGTTCTCAACCTAAAATTATAATTTCTTCTCTTTAAATCAATTTATATCAAATATAAATTAATTAATTAATTAATTAATTAATCTCCATTAATTAATTTCTCATAATTAAATTCATATTTAATCAAATTAAATATAAATTTAATTTATACTATACATCCAATAACCTAGATTTAGTTTCAAGTCATGCTAGGGACTTTACAATCTTATTACAAACCAAACCTTTTTAATTAATTAATTAAACTCTTTAATTAATCAATTAAATCACATTTTAAATGGTGATTAGCTTGTGTAGATGTGTGACTTACTAGGCTCATTACTTTTTGGCAATGAGAAATGATATTAACTCTTAATATCATTAGAACTCTTTCTTACCGTAAATGATTTCTCTAAATCATTTCAGGCATCTCATAGACCATGGTTGATACCTATCATAGTATGCCATGGCCACCCAATCAGTAATAAGGAATACCTTAAATGAACCTTTAATCATATGTTACCATACACTAGAATCTCTCCGTTATAAAATCCCAATTCAAGCTGGAGTCATGGTTAATGTCAAACCCCATTTGCTATGAACATTAGGTTCTCTTTTAATTCTAGTTTTTGATTAATTAGATTTTCTTATCAGAAACTCTTTTCTGACTAAATCTGTTTGTCCTAGCCAGGGACTTGAAACATCAAGAGCAAATAAATGAACATAGGATTTTATCCCTATTTACTTAGGGTAATGGATTCCATCTTGATTAACACCTATCTCCATATATAACTAGTAGGAGCCAACACATGCCCATATAGCCATACACAGTACAAGTATGAAAGCAATATCAAACTCAAACCACCTATATACAAGCTAACTGTGTTATCTCAGGTCTAAAGACTATATGCACTGATATGATATATGACAATGCATTGACAAGAGTAAACTCCATGTGTTTGTCATGTGCATCACTGGTTCAGCCTACTTATCATGTATAAGTTCCTATCATGTTTATTATGTGGCATGAGACTCACCACTCCATCTTATTTATATCTCATATAAATACCTTGGGAACAAATATGATTACAATCTTTTTGGATAAGTCATGTCCTTTGTGAAGTATCCTCGATTGTGAACCAATTTATGATACTTTGTTCTAGAAATACTATCACTCATATTCTTAATAACTTAAGAATAGAATTTCTAACAAAATATAAATGGACCTTTTTAATTACACATAAATATATTATGTAAGCAAAAAAGTGAAATTGTCGTTTTATTAATAAAATATGTATAAGATACATACAAAATGATATACTCTAGGGTATACTACTAATAATCTCCTACTAACACTAGACCATTCATTACAATATCTTAGACTCATTTTCTCAAGATGTCAATCTAACTGAGTTTGTGATATAGGCTTTGTGAATGGATTAGTTGGATTTGCGGCTGATGTTATTTTCTGCATGGTTATATCGCTTCGCCCAACTATATCTCTGATAATGTGGTAGTGCCTTTCTATGTGTTTGGATTTATAGTGAGACTGGGGTTCCTTAGCCTGTATGGCCGCTCCATTGTTGTCACAGTAGAGAGGAACTGCTGACTCAATGGAAGGAACTACTGCAAGTTCTGTCACATACTTCTTTATCTAAACAGCCTCTTTTGCAGTATCTGATGTAGCAATGTACTCGACCTCTGTGGAATCAACAGTAGTACTCTGTTTGGAACTCTTCTAACTGACTGCACCTCCATTACAAATGAACACAAACCCAGAGATAGACTTTCTATCATCGATATCTGATTGAAAATCAGAATCAGCATAGCCATCCAATTACAAGTCACCACCTCCATAAATCAAGAATAAATCCTTAGTTCTTCTCAAGTATTTAAGGATATTCTTGACAGCTATCTAGTGTTCCAAACCTGGATTGGATTGAAACCTGCTAGTCAAACTAACAACATATATGATATTCAGCCTAGTACACAATATTGCGTACATTAAACTTTCAATAGCTGAAGCATATGTAATTCTGGCCATTTTATCTCTCTCTTTTGGTGTCTTTGTGAAGGAGCAGAAGCATGAAAATTATTAGATTAGAACATTGAATTCAAAAATTTTCTTATAGGGTCTCATGCATCATGCAAGATTCATTATGTACCTAATTGATTTCAATGTTCAATTGCATATTAAAACACTTTTAATATGTATTAGGATCTAGATTTGCCATTTAAGATTTTAGAATTAACAAATAAATTCATTAGAACCTTAGATTGATACAAGAATATGTGCACTAACCTTGTAATGCACTGTAGATGTGATTGGTACTTTTAGAAAGCACCTAGGACCCCAAATATTGTCCCTCTAGTTTGTCCACACCAAGATCACCAATGACAGCCCCTTGAACAACTTCTCAAGCCTTGCTAACCAATTAGAAATTAAGGATTTGCCTTTAGAGAGGTTGTAGATGTATATAGGACACTAGAAATAATTTCTAGCAATTTTAATTCAAGAGAATATGGACAATTCTCTTTAAATTGATGAAAGAAGAAGAAAAAGAGAGGAAGAGAGAGCTATGGGTGGTGGCACACTTGTGAGAAAATAAGAAGAGTGGCTAATTTTTATTTTCTTATAACATCACATTATATAATTAGGTCATCACTTAAAACCCTTGCCACATGTCATCACCTGATTGTATCTTAATTTTAATTGACCTAATCACATTAAGCCAAGTGTCAAAGCTTGACTTAATCTTGACTTTGATCATCTTGCATGATAGGAAAACAAATGACAAGCCATGATGCCATGTGTCACCATCTTATGGTGCCATGTGTCACCCTGTGAAATGACCAAATTACCCTTGTGTTGTAATTTTGAGTTCTCAATCCAAAATAATTATTTCTCTGCTTCTAATAAATTTATATCAAATATAAATTAATTAATTAATCTCCATTAATTAATTTCTCATAATTAAATTCATATTTAAACACTTTAAATATAAATTTAACTTATACTATATATTCAATAACCTAGATTTGATTTCAAGCCATGCTAGGGACTTTGCAATCTTATTGCAAACTAAACCTATTTAATTAATCAATTAAACTCTTTAATTAATTAATTAAATCACATTTAACTTGTTGATTAATTGTGTATGTGTGTGACTCACTAGGCTCATCACTAATTGACAATGAGATATGATATTAACTCTTAATATCATCAGAACTCTTTTTTACAATAAATGATTTCTCTAAATCATTTTAGACACCTCATAGACCATGGTTAACACCTAGCGTAGCATGCCATGGCTACCCAATCAGTAATAAGGAATACCTTAAATGAACATATAACCATATGTTACCATGCACTAGAATCTCTCTGTTACAAAATCCCAATTCGAGCTGGAGTCATGGTTTGTTCCAAACCCCATTTGCTATGAATATTGTGTTCTCTTTTAATTTCAGTTCTTGATTAAAAAGATTTTCTCATTAGAAACTCTTTTCTGATTAAATCTGTCTGTCTTGGCCAAGAACTTGAAACATCAAGAACAATTAAATGAACATAGAATTTTATCCTTATTTACTTAGGGTAACAGATTCCATCTTGATCAACACCTATCTCCATATATAATTGGTAGGAGTCAACACATGCCCATATACCCATACACCGTATAAATATGAAAGCAGTATCAAATTCAAACCACCTATATACAAGATAACTGTGTTATCTCAGGTCTAAAGATTATATGCGCTAATATGATATATGACAATGCATTGACAAGAGTAAACTCCATGTGCTTGTCATATGCGTCACTGGTTAGGTCTACTTATCATGTATAAGTGCCTATCATGTTTGTTATATGGCATGAGACTCACTATTCTATCTTATTTATATCTCATATAAATACCTTAGGAACAAACATGATTACAATCTTTCTGGATAAGTCATGTCCTTTGTGAAGTATCCTCGATTGTGAACCAATTTATGATACTTTGTGCTAGAAAAACTGTCACTCATATTCTTAACAACTTAAGAATAGAATTTCTATTGCAAGGGTTTTAAGTGATAACCTAATTATATAATGTGATGTTATGAGAAAATAAAAATCAGCCACTCTTCTTATTTTCTCACAAGTGTGCCGCCACCCATAGCTCTCTCTTCTTCTTCTTCTCTCATCAATTCAAAGAGAATTGCCCATATTCTCTTGAATTAAAATTGCTAGAAATTATTTCTAGTGTCTTATATACATCTACAACCTCTCTAAAGGCAAATCCCTAATTTCTAATTGGTTGGCAAGGCTTGAGAAGCTATTCAAGGGCTGCCATTGGTGATCTTGGTGTGGACAAACTAGAGGGATGTCACGACCCAACCTATGGGTCGTACCGGCATTAGGACCTGGGCCAGCTTAAAGCCCCCGAGGCCCGTAGTAAGCCTAACTATTCCTCAAATCCATAACCAGGCCCACAATTTAAGCCCAATATGCATATAAGATAATTTAAATCAAACTGTTATAATTTCATTTCGGCTAACTTAGCCCAAAAATTTTCAGAAACTAAAATCAGGGGAGCTCAGCTCAACCCTGTTGCCTCATTTACAAACTGTTTAAATACCATACAAATCATCATTTATTAATCTCAAAAATTTAAATTTAACATAATTTCTAACAAGGTCCACACTATTACTAACACATGCGGAGTTCTAGATTTTAAATTTAGAAAATATCATAACACATTTAAATAATCGACGTTAAACCTGCGAGGAAGAAAATAGGTTGCTCTGTAAAATAACTCCTCCTGTGGCCTGGAAAAATATTGAACAGGAGTAAGCGTTCGACTCAGAGAGTAAAATATCAATTTTAACCATAATCTCTATAACTATCTAAAACTAATGCATCCTGTAGAGTGAAATGCAACAACAACAATAATTGCACATCATAACATCAAAAAGGTAATTTGGAGCACTCATACACCCAGTAATATCAATCATAATATATGGGAGCTGATCCCCTACACAGCTCTCTTAAATCCAACCTGGTGCCAGCGAAGAACTCAAGCCGGACTTTCGCTTAATAAACCAAATCGGGGTCCCAGCGAAGAACTCAAGCCGTGACTATCCAGAAGGACAGGGTCCCAGCGAAGATCTCAAGCCGTGTCTACCCGTCCTATCCATAGTCCACACCACATCACACGCACGCCAACGCACGCACACTGCTCCAAATTACCACAACAACATCCATGGCACTTTAACAGTTATGAATGCAACATAAATCGTGCCTAGAGTTTAACTATATAAATATATATATATAAGTGATGCATGGGCATGCTTGAACATATAATAATAGTGAAATTACAATTAAAATTAATATTTTACTCACAGTACACCGATGACTATTGTGGCTGCTGGATGCAGAAAAATAGCTGACCTCGATCACCTAATAATTAAATTATAAATTTATTAGTACTAAGTTAAGATAAAACTCTAAAGAGGCAATAGACAGCCTAATTCATGCCGGAAATCCGGCAAAGTTTCCCCTATACCTGGGACTTACCCAACCTGCAAAAAGGCTCAAATAACACTTCTAAATTCTCAATTTCCACAATCACATCTCATCAATATCACATGGCCCCTCCTGGGCCCTCCAAATCAGACAATACTCAAAATCTTAAAAATTACATTTTAGTCCCTATAATTGACATTTTTCAAAAATCCACTCAAACAAGCTCTAAAAATTCTAAAATTTTGCCCCGCGGTCCTTAATAATATTATAAGGCTATTGCAAAATGAATTGAAATTTTCTAATCACCCATGAATATTTTATTCAAGAATTTTACTCGATTCCATAAGTTTCCAACATCTAACATATTCTTAATTCAACCCAATTAAATATTCACATATTTAAACCTCCATCCTCAAGCTTCAACCAATTATATAAAATTTAATTATCTAAATTTCAAATAATCTTATATGCCCATATGCTAAAAATCTAACTAAAATCCATCTATATTTTTCAAAAATATTCTACAAGCACTCAAAAATTCAACAAACACCATAGAATATCTCCAAATAATTTTCTTTCATCATATATTTTTCTTAGAATTTTTCTCCAATTTTTTATGTTTAAGAAACATTGTATTTATGCTCCACAGACAGAGAAATAATAAAAATTGTCTTACCCAAAGTTTATCTGTGTCTCAATAATTCCAAAAATTTATGAGGAAGCCTCTGGAAGTTGAATAATCTCCATAGCCCACTGGAGCCACCGCTGGAACCACCGCGCACGGTGGTCGGCCGCCGGTCGCCGGTGACATTTGCCGGATCTGATCATACCACCATGTTCCTCTCCTCTTCCTCAGTCCATAGGTGGTCTCGGATCGTCGATCCCACGGTCGGATCGTCGTAGATCTGACAAAAAAGCTTGAAAAACCCGAAACTTCTCTCCTCCATATCTCACTCATCCGACCTCCATTTGTTGCAAAATTGGTATCAAAAGAAAGGTCTCGGAACAAGCTTTCCAACGCCACCTGAATCGCCTCGATCGGACGTCGGATGAAGCCGGAATCACTCCGGAAAGCCGCTGCCCACTGTGCGCGCGTTTTCTCTCTCTTCTCCCTCTCTTGCCGCCGTTTCTGGTGTCTAGCCATCGCCGGAGGGTCGCCGGCCAGGTGGGGAGCTACTCGGGAGGTCGTCGGCCGGTCACCGGAAAAAGAAAGAAGAAGAAGAGAGGGAAGGAGAGGAGAGAAAAGAGAGAATTGGGGGGAGTTCCTCCTCCCGAATTTTTTTTTGAAGTTTTTTTTTTTTTTTTTTTTTTTTTTTTTAATAAAAACTTTGGCAGTGACAGTGGAAATCCACTGTCACACGCCAAAGTCAAATCTCATCTTCTTTTTTTTTTGTGGTTGTTACATTCTTCCCCCTTATAAAAAATTCGTCCTCGAATTTTCGAATAAACAAAGAAATACGGAAAAGAAGATTATTAGAACAAGTGCAATCATTACTCCTTCAGCTATATAGAGATTGGTAAAACATTTATTCTTCAAACTCTTTGTATATTATATATGATATTCTACCACTCTCTGATTCTGCTACAGTATCCTATTTGTCATCTCTTATCTCTTGGCTATTCACTGACCATTCTTCTGACACCTCAGGTATTCATTATAACCCTATTACTCTTGACTCGATCTCTGATAACTTTAATTAACTTTGGCGCTTACCTCACCTTTATTATGCCCTAACGTGTCTCTTGGTTACTTCAGTCCTTATTCCTTTGTTTCGATAATCTCTATTTTCTCAAAACATAACTTATGTTCCTTACCCTATTATGTTCTATAAGATGTTTCCTGTAGCACCTATCACAGGTATCTTATTCTAAATCTTTACTTGCCCTTTGACCTCAATGGTCAGCACCTATGCATCTTGTTCAAGATTCTCACTCTTCTTATGACCTCAGTGGTCAATACCTATAAATCTTTTCACTCCCATGATACTTCAAATTTTTAATCTCCCTTTGTGTCATTACTAAGGTACTTAGACCAACCTCTGTCCATCTTATGTAACTAGTCAGTTAGAGTCTCCTCCAAGGGCCAAGTGTATCATTTATCAACATTGGAAAATAAACTGGGTCTCTCCTTCTAGGTAACAAAAGTGTTTATATTCCCTGACAACTTAATCCATGCGACTTTATCGATTCTCACTCCTCCTCTGGAATGAGAATATCTAGACTTTTTCCTATAGCTTCTTAGTATGTGGCCTACTTCTGACACATTAGCACTCAGATCGAGGCTCTACTACTCCTTTAATCTATCATCTCATAATAATTTGTTTTAAACATCTCTTAGTGTGTTCCTAGCATACCTATTCCTCCTTATCCTCATCATTATAACTAGCTCTACCGAGCTTTCTTCCTATCCTTTGGATCTTATCCACTTCATTTTCCTATTTCTGCTGTTATTGATATATTTTCAACCTGCTGCACTTATTCCTAAATATTAATCCTATTTCACCCTTACACCTTTTCCTTCAAGAATGTCCATCCCATCATCAACTTTAACTTTCATTTTATTTTTTAGTCTTATCTTGATTACTAGTTCCATTACTTTGAGAATTTTAACCTTACGGCTTACTCCTGCCAGCACATTCTTCACCTTTTGTAACACTTATATTTAACCATAGAAAATTCTTTTTGTATCCCCTTTTTCCAACTTAACTATCAGAACATTATCATTCCCCACCAGCCTCAGTAGGAAATTGCTCATCCTGGATGGATAGGAGCGCTTGAAACTATGAGTTTCATCTGAACTAACACTGCTGTGGGAAATGTGTGCTATGCCTTAATTCTAAACAAAATACTTTATGTGTTCATTCTCCTTAATATAATCACATATACTGCCTATAGCTTTCCAAATTTCAGCCTCAAATTTTCCCATTAGTAACAATTTCATCTATTGAAATTCATCCATAAATAGTAATTCCTCTAGCTCATAGTTTAAAAGGGTTGTAAACCTTGGTAGCTAACTCCATTTGACTCCTGTCACTATTCTGATCATCCTTTCAAACTTAACATTAGGTACGTACTTACTGTCATTCTCATATCAGGAAATTATGTATGAATTGGTGCCTACCAAACTCTCAAATGACTAGGTCTCCTTGATTCAGTCTCTGTTCCTTATATAACCCTCTAGAACCAAAAGCACAAGCTAAGCTTGAAAAGAAAGAAAAATATACTCTTATATTCCACTATGCCCGATCGTCATATAATAACGTTTAACCTATGTTTCTTGGTTTTTCTCTCCAAATTTCATTATCTCCTAGCACAATTGTGCTCTACCTATAAGGTACCATCTGCATGAACCCTTTACCGTACCATTGTCCTTCCTGACATAATATTTTATAATTTATTAACTTTACTTATACTCGACCTATGATTCATATCTATCATCGTTTATATTTGTGCCCTTAACTTTTGTTGATTCCTGAAAGATTTCTCTCACTAATAAATTCTTCCAACACTAATTCCACCCTTATCTATGATCATTAATTTGATCCTTGAACTTTCTAGTGATTTATAACTACCCAGACTCGTCACTTTTCGTTCTAGCCCTACTGTTGTCATGTCGTTATTGCTTCATTACAAAGTGATTCTATTGATCACACTAAATATGTTTGCCTGACATTCATAATGAACCTCTAACTACCTTGTCACTATCTCAAAAGTCTAACTTAAAGCCTCTGTGTCATTATCTATCATTATTTTCCTCTCATCATATCTTTTTGATCCCTTAGATTAACTTTTATTCAACTTACTACTTACTAACTTCTTCTTCTCTGCCTAATTAGATAGTTCGCAATATCATCGCACACCTTATACTTTTTGCTCATTATTATTGTATTCCTCGCCTAATCTTCTTGATACTGTTAACAAATCAAAAGAATCTTGCTCCATTGCTATCCACTTCACTTTAGAAAATAGAGAATAGATAGAGTATGATCCAATCATGAAACTCCAAGCTCTATAATTTAGCTCCTGACACTACCTCAACTACATCATGCTATGAGTATCACATTACTAGATTCCACACCTCCATCACTATTCTCACTAATATGGTCCCATTTTGGGTTCGCCATCCTTGTCATTCACCTTGTCAATAATAACACATAGCCTACCCTATATCTTAACTTTGTTTCTTTTATTATGCGCTCTTTAGATTGTCCTTTCATTTATTTCCTTTGTCTTACCCAAAATAGAACTTGACTATTCTATCCCTGGTTCCATTCTTCTTCCTAACATGACAGCTGTACTTGCTAACTATTTCTTTCAGAGTCTCTATCGCGTTATCATATGTCTGTGCTACTCAGATTTGGTCCTTTGACCACTCTAACTAGTACTTCCACTGGCCTTTAGATTATATTACATATGCAATCAATTGTCCAAACCTTCATTCTACACTTTCTCTATCCATTGGCCTTCTATAATTTATCTTTGCTAATTTATTTCTCTTAACACTATTATAATTAGATTATACTATTGTTTTGAACAATATGAAGTTAGAAAGGAACTCAGGAAATTGCAGTCATACCTTTATCGTATGATTTCTATTCTTATCCTTTAGCTTACATAATACCCTTACCACCTTGAGAACTGATTCTGCAGTAATTTTATTTATTTGTTATTATTATTATTGTTATCCATGTTTACTTAATTAGCCAAAACTTTAGGTTCCGGGCACCCAAACCCGTCATCCAATTCAAAGGATTTACATCCACTGTAATATGATTATATATGATTCCTATAATGAAACTTGTATCCTCTGCAGGATACCCAAGCCAACTTCTCTCTACCACACTCTACAGTCCCATCCAGGGCACTATTTTGTTGGTCACCATTATTAGTAATAACTTTCGATCCCTTCTGAAAAGATAGGACTATACCCTAACTTGCTGCAACAAAGGTACTACATTTACCACCTTGCCCAAACCATGTCAAATTAATGACTTTCCTATCATATTATAGCTCTGTGAATCATCCATTCATAGTTTCGACCTTTCCTAGGTAGTAGGGTTGTACTTTATTCCATACTGATACACACAAGGTATACTATTCTCACTAAGCTAAAAGCAAAATGTTTGTCATACTACAAAAACCATCCAAAATTCCATACCGAAGACTAGATGATCTCACTTTATAAGTGTCACGTTTACTTTGCAACTAATCCGAAACCTCTGGTCTGATGTCAACTCTTGATGCTGCTCTAGCTCATGCTAGGGTAACTGAGTCACTGACTCTAGTTATCACCCAACTGTGACCTTTCAATATTCTAACTCTAGACTCCTAACTAGGAGTTCCCAACTCCTCTGTAGATATACAACTCTGTTCTGGCATAACTGTACCAAAACAGAAGCCATCCGCAAACACCCTCATTATGGAGCACCACGGGGATGCACGTAGCTCTACACAATAATTTTATGTCGGTACTGTAATCTGCAGCTTACAGAGTAGACATCAAGAATATTGTATAGTTACTATGATACGTCCTGATAGACTAGGTCTCCTAATTTCTTATCGCTCTTGAATCTTCTATTATCAAAAACTTATTCTGACTGGGTCATCTACTGATGACTGCCAGCAGTGGTATCCTCATCCTTATCTAGGGCAACTGTACTTTCAAGACTCACCTTTATGTACTCGTGCCTTGCACGAAATGGGCACACCATTTTAAACCCATACTGATAAAAATATAGTATTTATTGGAGTACGTGTTTCCATGGTAGACCTCAATAAGTTTGCTAAATCTATTTCATGTTTCTATGTACTCCACGAAAATCAAGACACTAACTGAGGTACTCTTATATTTCCCGAGGTATAACGCAGAATCTAGAAACAAGGAATTACAGAAAAAGACGAAACAGAATCCTATACTCCGCATGTAACATCCTAACAAGACTCCCTTTACACTCCCAAGTATTTTATTTCCCATGAATCTAGAGCCTAAGCTCTGATACCAACTTTGTCACGACCCAACCTATGGGCCGAACCGGCACTAGGACCTAAGCCAGCTTAAAGCCCCCGAGGCCCGTAGTAAGCCTAACTATTCCTCAAATCCATAACCAGGCCCACAATTTAAGCCCAATATGCATATAAGATAATTTAAATCAAACTGTTATAATTTCATTTCGGGCCAACTTAGCCCAAAAATTTTCAGAAACTAAAATCAGGGGAGCCCAGCTCAACCCTGTTGCCTCATTTACAAACTGTTTAAATACCATACAAATCTTCATTTATTAATCTCAAAAATTTTAATTTAATATAATTTCTAACAAGGTCCACACTATTACTAACACATGCGGAGTTCTAGATTTTAAATTTAGAAAAGATCATAACACAATTAAATAATCGATGTTAAACCTGCGAGGAAGAAAACAAGTTGCTCTGTAAAATAACTCCTCCTGTGGCCTGGAAAAATATTGAACAGGAGTGAGCGTTCGACTCAGAGAGTAAAATATCAATTTTAACCATAATCTCTATAACTATCTAAAACTAATGCATCCTTTAGAGTGAAATGCAACAACAACAATAATTGCACATCATAACATCAAAAAGGTAATTTGGAGCACTCACACACCCAGTAATATCAATCATAATATATGGGAGCTGATCCCCTATACAGCTCTCTTAAATCCAACCTGGTGCCAGCGAAGAACTCAAGCCGGACTTTTGCTTAATAAACCAAATCGGGGTCCCAGCGAAGAACTCAAGCCGTGACTATCTCGAAGGACCGGGTCCCAGCGAAGATCTCAAGCCATGTCTACTCATCCTATCCATAGTCCACACCACATCACACGCACGCCAACGCACGCACACTGCTCCAAATTACCACAACAACATCCATGGCACTTTAACAGTTATGAATGCAACATAAATCGTGCCTAGAGTTTAAATACATAAATATATACATATAAGTGATGCATGGGCATGCTTGAACATATAATAATAGTGAAATTACAATTAAAATTAATATTTTACTCACAGTACACCGATGACTATTGTGGCTGATGGATGCAGAAAAATAGCTGACCTCGATCACCTAATAATTAAATTATAAATTTATTAGTACTAAGTTAAGATAAAACTCTAAAGAGGCAATAGACAGCCTAATTCATGCCGAAAATCCGACAGAGTTTCCCTTATACCTGGGACCTACCCAAACTGCAAAAAGGCTCAAATAACACTTCTAAATTCTTAATTTCCACAATCACATCTCATCAATATCACATGGCCCCTGCTGGGCCCTCCAAATCAGACAATACTCAAAATCTTAAAAATTACATTTTAGTCCCTATAATTGACATTTTTCAAAAATCCACTCAAACAAGCTCTAAAAATTCTAAAATTTTGCCCCGCGGTCCTTAATAATATTATAAGGCTATTGCAAAATGAATTGAAATTTTCTAATCACCCATGAATATTTTATTCAATAATTTTACTCGATTCCATAAGTTTTCAACATCTAACATATTCTTAATTCAACACAATTAAATATTCACATATTTAAACCTCCATCCTCAAGCTTCAACCAATTATATAAAATTTAATTATCTAAATTTCAAATAATCTTATATGCCCATATGCTAAAAATCTAACTAAAATCCATCTATATTTTTCAAAAGTATTCTACATTCACTCAAAAATTCAACAAACAACATAGAATATCTCCAAATAATTTTACTTTCATTATATATTTTTCTTAGAATTTTTCTCCAATTTTTCATGTTTAAGAAACACTGTATTTATGCTCCACAGACAGAGAAATAATAAAAATTAGCTTACCCGAAGTTTATCTGTGTCTCAAAAATTCCAAAAATTTATGAGGAAGCTTCTGGAAGTTGAATCATCTCCATAGCCCACCGGAGCCACCGCCGGAACCACCGCGCACGGTGGCCAGCCGCCGGTTGCCGGCGACATTTGCCGGATCTGATCATACCACCATGTTCCTCTCCTCTTCCTCAGTCCATAGGTGGTCTTGGATCATCGATCCAACGGTCGGATGGTCATAGATCTGACGAAAAAGCTTGAAAAACATGAAACTTCTCTTCTCCATATCTCACTCATCCGACCTCCATTTGTTGCAAAATTGATATCAAAAGAAAGGTCTTGGAACAAGCTTTCCAACGCCACCTGAATCGCCTCGATCAGATGTCGGATGAAGCCGATATCGCGCCGGAAAGCCGCTGCCCACTTTGCGCGCATTTTCTCTCTCTTCTCCCTCTCTTGCCGCCGTTTCTGGTGTCTGGCCGTCGCCGGCCAGGTGGGGAGCTGCTCGGGAGGTCGCCGGCCGGTCACCGGAAAAAGAAAGAAGAAGAAGAGAGGGAAGGAGAGGAGAGAAAAGAGAGAATGGGGGGGGGGGGTTCCTCCTCTCGATTTTTTTGAAGTTTTTTTTTTTTTTTTTTTAATAAAAACTTTGGCAGTGACAGTGGAAATCTACTTTCACATGCCAAAGTCAAATCTCATCTTTTTTTTTTTTTTTGTGGTTGTTACAAGGGACAACATTTGGGGTCCTAGGTGCTTCACAAATGTACCAATCACATCTGCAGTGCATCAAAAGGTTAGTGCACATATTCTAGTATCAATCTAGGGTTCTAATGAATTAATTTTTTAATTGTAAAATCTTAAATGGAAAATGTAGATCCTAATACATATTAAAAGTATTTTAATATGCAATTGAACATTGAAATCAATTAGATACATAATGAATCTTGCATGATGCATGAGACCCTAGAAGAAAATTTTTGAATTCAATGTTTTAATCTAATAATTTTCATGCTTATGCTCCTACAATTGGTATCAGAGCCACTATATTTGCCATTTAGATTGTTCAATATGTGATTTAATTGTGTGATTTGATCAAGAGTTAATTGTTTCATTACTAGTTGGACCAACAAAGGTGGCGGCTTGGTTATCACCATGATGGTGCGCATGGTTTGGCCATGTTTGATGGGTCTAAGAATGCACATGGTGTTTGGGTTTTTGAATGTGCAATTGTTGTATGATCTAAGGCCCATCCTATGACTAATTAAAATGTTTAATTCGGAGTTTTAATCACACAATTAAATTTTGATTCAAATATGAATTTATAAATTTGTTTGAATATGATTCAAATCTGAATTTTTAAACTTGGTTGAATGAGATTCAAATATGAATTTTTAAATTTTTTTTGAATAAGATTCAAATCCGAATTTTTAAATTTGGTTGAATGAGATTCAAATATGAATTTTTTAGTTGAATATGAGATATTCAATTTAATTTTAGTATGTATGTTTTATTTAATTGTTAAATGGTAATATGCATATTAAATGGTAATATGCATAATGGATGATCATGGACAATAAAAGACCAATGTGATTGGATTTATTTCTTTTATTTTTCTTTGGGTTGTAAATTAATTAATTTATTTTGGTAGCATGTATTATAAAGGTTGTAATATTTTTGGGTTGTAATTTTATTTATTTGAGGACTTTAAAGTCCATGTTCTTGTAAATTCGCCTTGGTATGCTAAGGATTACAATGTAATAGATTGCAAGAAGATCAAGGAGGTCAAGAGCATTGGTGGGACCAGTGGGAGGAATTCAACATCAAGTGTTGATTATGTACTCCTTCAGCAACTCTTGTAATATGAATGAATAAAATGCACCTAGGAATGCCCTGATTCAATTCTTGATGGCTTAGAATTGAATCCCTTAGAAAGTCCATGATCATACCATATTTATATATTTATCCATTAATGCATGAGATGTATGGGAATGTATGCAAGTATATGATATAAGCATGCTAATTGGATAATGTGCAAAGTGAGACCATAATAGTAATTAAGCCAACCACCAAATCTTCCAAACAAATGATTAAGTTGGAAATGGTATAATTAAAGGTAATTATATCATGGGCCCTCCATTAAGGCAATTATTTTAAGAAATTTTAAATACTTGCATATGATGCAATTAATTTAAGAGATTTTCTTAAGAATAATTGTTAAGCATGAGATGTTGTAAATATGTAAATGGTTTGGTGGCCAATAATAGATGTGCCTGAGGACATTAAATTATTTGCATGTTTACTGGCTCAATGGGATCAACTTAACTAATGCATGATAAGTCAATAATGGATGTGCCTGAGATTTTGAGCATTAGAGGCTAGATAAATAATTGAACCTCACATGAGATGTAATGGGCAAGGAGTTGCTCACTTACAGTTTATTGTAATTCTAATAATTGATGTACCTGAGGATGATCAATAAGACTATAAGAATTCAATTACCCATTAGAAATCCATCCAACTAGGATTTTCGTTTTCTACTTTGGAAGTGTAGGATTTGCTAAGTTAGTGGAAGGACTGTGACACCCCTTACCTGTAACACCCTCATTTTTGTAGTCCGTACGTCCTACTGTTCCGATGGCTAATGTCCGCCCCGGAAAGTCGAAATGTCTAGAGCTACACTCCAGTGATAGTAAACATGCATAAAATAATGAAATATGTGATGAGAAAAATTAAGGAAAAATAAAAGAGATAAAATATGACTAAGTTAAATGGGCCGAACTAGTAGCGATGGGTGATCGCACCGGGAACTTACGGCGAGGACCGTTGACTAGCCCTGGACCACGGGAGACCTTGAGAAATATTTTCGGGACCAAATTAAAGGTCTACAGAGGTGTAATTGGCATTGAAAATGTCAAAGAAAAATTAATAAGTTAGTATAAACGAAAAACGAAAATTAAAGAAATCAGCGGTACAAAGAGTAAACCGGTAGCACCGAAAAAGTCTGAATTTGACCCGAAGAGGGGCATTTTGGTCATTTGACACCTTGAGTTAACTTTTGACCTAAATGTCCATGAAAAATAAGTAATATTAAATATTGAAAATGTCATAAAAATAAGAAGTTTTATACATAGTGTAATTAAAAGAAATTATGGGGACATGATTAAAATAACCATAAGTTTAATTATTCTAATATTAACCTAAAGTGAGTGGTAAATATTATATTCATTAATCTACATTAGTGGAGGGCATAAATACTTAAGTGGACAGAATTCATGACTCAAAAAACTTCCATTTCTTTATCCAAACACCTATGGCCGAATTCAAGTTCTCAAGTTTTCCTCCATGGCCGCACCATGTATGGAACTCAAGTTCTCCATGATCAAGCGATTAATTCTTCAAGCTTTCTTCATGAAAAATGATCCTTACACCATGGGCAACCTATAGGCAGCAAAAAGGAAGAGTTTTGGTGAGGTTTAGCAAGCTCCAAATAAAGGTTAGTGCTTAATCTTCCCATTTTCCTTCACTAATCCTTGTGTTGAGCTTTAGGTAAGTTGAATTGCTAAGAAAATTTGAGGAAATGATTGAGTATTGGTGAACCTTAGTTTTGGCAGCCATGAAAATGCATGGTTAGTTACTTGTTCTTATATTTAATGGATGGAAATTAAGATTGATTAACTCAAATGGAAGTTATAGTAGGTTAATATCCAAGTATGTGTATGTTAGTGCTTGAATTAAGGGTTTAATAGTGGGACTTTGATGCTTTAGCAAACTGCCATGTTGTGTGTGAGTTTATGAAATTTATTAATGAAATATAATGGTGTTGAATGGTGGGCAGTTTATGTAATTGCCATGGAAGTGTATTTGTAATATTGATATTGAGGTATGTTGAATTTTGGTGGAAGTGAATGTTGAACTTGAATGGGGAATTGTGTGCATTGAGCACTTGAGTGTTCTACCCAAAATGCTTGCTAGAATTGTGTACAATATATATAGAAGTGCCATGATTAAATGTTGAAGTATTGGGAGGAGGAGGATTGTCAAAATTAGAAGTCTGATGTTCAAATGCAGGTTGTGTATGTTAGCAGCACCTAAATTAGGTCATAAGTGCAAAACTGTGAACTCAATTGGTATGAGGCCAATGAGGGTGAAACTAGACACCAAATAGGCCAACTTTCATGTAGAAATATTGCCAAAATTCTGCCTAGAAACTAACCTTAAAAATGACCAAATCCAAAATGGTAACCTTGCAAACCTAGATTTTTGACCATATGAACAGTAGTCATTGGAATGACCATAACTCACTCAAAACAGGTCCAATTGACTTGAAATTTTTGCCATGGATAGCTTAGACATAGAACTATAATTATTATGAAGACACCAAAGCCTAGAAATGGCCAGAACCAAGTCAAATAGCTTGCATAAGTTCGGATACCAAAACTGCCAGAACTAAAAGTGACATAAAATTGACCAAATTTTGCACTAATGGTGCAATCTGTCCAGCTTTAGTAAATTGACCATATCTTGGCCTATACAACTCAGAATGACTTGAAATTTTGCCCAGAGTGCAATAAGACATAGAATTTAACAATTAAATAAAATGATGTTTGGAGTAATTTGGCAATGAATGCCAACTTGTGAAAAGGGTAAATTACATTATATTGATAGCATGTTGAATTGTAAATTGTGACATGTTGATACTAGAATCAACTTATCCATGATATCTAAAAAGGTCAACATTTTCATTGACCAGTGAATTGTATAATGACCATTAAACCCTAAAAATAAAGAAATAAATATTTAATCTTGTAATATGCCCTAGTTTGCCTAGTTGACTAGTTTTGATAGGTTGGCATGCCAATAGGATTCTGACAGCTGTTCTGTAAATGACTTTACGTCATATTGTGTTTTATGGCTTATTATGCCATACTATAATTTTAATAGCCTATGGCTATACAGATTGTATTATTATACTCGGCTTAATGCTTAATTGATTATATGGCTTTTTAGCCACACTGTTTGCACACCGGGAGATACTTTGTGATCGATGGTGTGACAGCCCGAGGTACTAGGTACCCAGTGCTAGAATATCCGTTTATCCAGTCTGATCAGTATATAGGCTACATGGGCAGTCAATTAAAACATTATTCAATTCAGGCAGCTAAGTTAAGTTAAGTATAATGAAATTTCAGTACAATTAAATTAAGCATTGAATGAATGAGTAAAAGAGATTAGCAAAAGAAACATAACAAAAATATAAATTGCAGAACCATAGAGACTTGAAATACAATACAGTTAGAATAATTTATATACTGGGTAGTATTACTGAAAAGTTATAAACTAAGCACTTCTAAAAAGGAACAAACTAGTATATAAGATCGTTGATACTAGAAATACCATACCAAATTAAATTGATTTCTGAGTATTTGAATTATGATTTATTTCTTTCTTTATTTGTATATATTATTTCTTATTATACTATTGCACCACTAAGCAGAAATGCTTAGCGCGATGGAATTGCTTCCTCGCGTAGGTACTGAAGGTAAAACCAGTAAACTGTCGACTGAGATTTTTGGAGTCCAGATCTGCAGAATTGTCAGAAGAGTTCAAGATTATCACATCCTCAGCAATGCATGTAGATAGGGCTCATTTTAAGCATGTTTTCTAATTTGTACATTATAATTACTACTTATATTGTAATGTAAATTAGTAACTATAATTTCATTTGTATATCCGGTACTTGATAAATTTATGTACTTAATTGGCAAATTATATAAGTTAATGAAATATAAGAATTTTGATATTTGAATTAATTATCTAATCATAATGATTCTGAATGGGATTGAATTTGAGAAATTTTGGAGACTGAATCTGAGTTTGAGAAACTAATGAGAATGCCTTGAGATAATCTGAGTTATGAATTTGAGCATATATTGAAATTGTTTTTGACAGGTTCAGAAGAACTATTAGTCCAAATTACAGTCGGCACTCTGCCGGATTATCGTTAAAATTTTTGACATTTCCAAATTAGTTAGATTTTGATAAAAGTAAAAATAGCCTAAACCTTAAATAGAGTTTTTGAATAAATAAATCAAGAACTATAATGAAATCAGATAAGATCAGGTGCTCCGGCACTCCGTGTGACACACTTTGCTCGGCTACACTGTAAACGAGTGAGGGGTGTTACATGACCCGTCTACAGTGTAGCCGAGCAAGATATGCCACACAGTGTACCAGAACACCATATTTTATCCCAATCATTTTTATCCTTCCTTAATTTATTTCTTCATGGATATGAAGTGTAATTTGTGAAATTTAACTCATTTAAGTCATTTATTGAAATTACAAATTCATTTAGGGTTTTGAAAATCTTATAGAAAATCCGGCGGTGTACCAGTTAAAAATGGATAAAACAGTTCTTCAGAATCTGTGAAAAACACTTCCAATACATTTTCAATCATTCTCAAACTCCATTTGTATCAACATAATCTCAATATTCTCAATCATTTCTCATAACTTCTTTTATTTGACATTCATTCATTTCACATGATAATCATGTTCAAATCATCAATAAATACTAAATTTTCATTTGTAAACACAAATTACAAATATTTGCATTAATACTAAAATATATTACATGAGTTTTAATTTATACATGAGAAAATAAAAGTTTAATTACAAAATACAAACAGTACCAAAATACCAAAATGGGACCTAGTGTCCTACCAATGCACTATAGTCTGTGAGGTGGCACAGACACTATGCAGAACTGAGAACGGCCTCACCCACTCTGTGGTTTACTGGGTTCCCTGTCCAAATCTTCAGTACCTACGCGTTACAAAAGCGATGCGCTAAGCATAAAGCTTAGTGGTGCCAATAATACAAGAAAATATAATATGCAGATAAAAGTAAAAATTTCCTAGTTATTGTATTTATAAGAAATGAATAATTACTAACTTATTGTTTAGTCGAAGGCTAATTACATTTTATGATATTAACTTCTTCATGCATTTTATTAATTGTTCTCTTGATGATTTTGAGCTTCTTTATTTTATTGTAATCATTATTGATCTTTGTCTTGATATTTAATTTCCTTATTTTCTTTAATAATCAGTTCAATTACAATTATACTTTTCCATGCCCAAGTAACCTATACAAATTGACCGGACTGGATAAACGGGTAAACTAGCACTGAGTACCAGGTACCTCGGGCCATCACACCATTGGTCACAATGTGTCTCCCGGTGTGCAAACAGAATGGCTAATAAGCCATAAAAGCAATAAGGCATAAAGCCAAATATAATATCATAATCAGTATAGCCACAGACTATCATATCACAGAATGGCATGAAGCCATACATCATACGTAGTACTGCTATTAGAACCCTATTGGCATGCCAACCTATCCAAACCAATCACATTAGGCCTACTAGGACATATTACAAAGTCATTTCTTGAATATTTGTACTTCATATGTAATGTTACTATTCATTTCATTAGTCTACTAAAATATTAACTTTTTCATAGATAATAGGTATATTGGTTCAAATATCACCAACATACCAATTTTGCATTCTAAAGTTGTTGGCATTACTTGCCAATTCCATTTCAAAGCTTAGTGTTAGTTATTCAAAATTTTCAGATTTCAAGCACTAAGTTTACTGTTCCATTGGTCATTTGCACAGTAGGAATTTGATAAAATTATCTTCATGAAAGTTGTTTCTTATTGTGTCTAGTTACATTGATTTTTTTGAATCACTCCAGCATGTCAGTTTTTGAACATGCTATGATCAAAATTTGAGTTTGGTTTCTTCATGAAAGTTGTTGGTCTATGTCTCAGCTATTTGCTGGTAAAATTTCAGGTGAACTTGGTTTGGTTTTCTGGGCAGGGTTTCTTCACCAAAGTTGTGCCATTATGTGTTTAGTTTTATGTCCAATTGGCCTTGCACCAATTGAACCTATACAACTCCATTTATAGCTGCCCAAACCTGCTGGATTCACAACCAGTCCTATAGGCCACCAAGGGCAGCATGCCTAAGCTCAACTCCAACATCCTTACTCACTTCAATTCCTCCTCACACATATTCAAATGGTTACTAATTGACCATTACAAGGTTAATATACCATTTCATGAGCAAACCCTAATTTTTTTCACAAACCCTAATTTCCAAGTGTCCATTTCATGCTATCACGCCATCTAACACATCCAACACACATAATCCAATATCTAACTTAAGTTTTCTCATCACAAACCACTTCTAAACAATTCAAGTCATACAGATCAACAAATCTCATCCTTCTCTCATGACTGCAAATTTTCATACACACTTCAATATAATTGTTTTGTTCAATTTTACAACAAATTCTCATTTAATTTGTCTTCCTAACAAAGATTAAAAGATATGGAAGTGAGTATAGGCACTAACCTCAATTGCTAACTCTTCCAAGTCTCCAAAAATTCCTTTTTCCTTCTTCTTTTTGCTGCTTAGTGATGATCTATGGTATGAGGATCAAATTTAGTGAAGAGCTTGAGTGGTTTTATGGTGAGATTAAGTGGGGTGTGAAGCTTGGGAAGCTTTTTAATGGAGGAATGGGTTAGGGTGAGGGACACGTCTGGTTGGTGAGGAAGAAGCAGAATTATTTTTAATGAGTTTAATAAATTGTGATTGGTTGAGGAAATTTAAATGACATCATATGATGTCATAATTAGTATTTTCTTTCATTTTCTTTTCTTCTCTTCTCTACTCATTTCCAATTTAATTTTTAGCAATATTTATTCACATTTTATGTCATAATAATTATTTACTTAACTGGACAAGTCAGCCAAAAATCATCTCTGAAGACGAAATGACTAAAATGCCCTACATTTGGCTTAACAAACTAAAATTGTCTGTACCGATTGAAAAATTTTTCTAAACCTTTTCTTGGCATTCTAATGCCATAAAAATCTCAATGACTCTTCTCTGGAGTCCCAATAATTATTTCATGAATTTTATCTCGAGTCTGGGGTCAATAACTGTATTTATCGATACTTCCCCATACGTCACCCATCGCTAGGGCATCAGCTCATTTAACTTGTATTTTATTTCTAAAATTTTTCCTTAATTTTTCTTACACTTATTTTGAGTTATTTATGACTCCTCACTCTAGTCTAAATATTTTTCTAGACGTTCTAACTATCTAGACCGACATCGGTCACTGGAATAGTAGAATGTGCAGAATTACTGCAGTGAGAGTGTTATAATTTTTCCCCTCTAACAAAAATTTCTTCTTCGAAATTTACCCGGTATAAATAGTCGAGGAGCTACTATGTGACACCCCTCACCCGACTACAGTGTAGCTGAGCGAGGCGTGCTACATTCGGTGCCAGAGCACCCTATCTTATCTTTCTTTATTCTTTTAATCATTTTCAAGTTATTATCTTTTAATATCAATTTTTTTAATGGAGAAACCAGCGGAGTTTTCCCTATTTTATTTCTATTTGGCGCATTTCATCATTCACCTGTTTGAAATTTTCAATAATATTTTACAATAAAAATCTCATTCATGCTAATCATAATTATCTCATCAATTATTCTCATAACCATCTCATATTTCAAATCTCAAACATATATCTCAATTTCAAATTCATTTCGATGCATTTCCATTCATGCACAATTTATATATATAAATTGTTAAGTTTCATTAATTTACATGATTTACAGATTGATTACATAAATTCATAATTTACATGATCTACAAATTGATTACAGTTCCATAATCTATATTTCAACATACAACTCATAGTTTACATTATAAATAATAAGTAATTATAATGTACAAAATACATAATATGGTCTATATGGGCCCTATCTACATGCATCGCTGAGGAGGTGATAACCTTTGACACTCTGAAAATCTGGACTCCAAAATCTCTGTTTAGTATTCGCTGAGCTTTAACTTCAGTACCTGTGCGAGGAAACAAATCCATCACGCTAAGCATTGCTGCTAAGCGGTGCAATAATATAACAAGAAATAATGTATACAAATAAAAATAATTGGAGCATATTTTCTATACTCAAGAATTTTACTGGTTTCATATGAAATTTGCCATACATTATATCTTTCATCATTCATGTTGCTCTCTAGAATCTCTTTTGTCATAAGTTTACAATAATTATTTATATAATGTATGATTAAATCTAAAATTTATACTTATATTCTTATGAAAGTCATATTTGCAATGTTATTTAAGTTATAATTCTTCTACTAGTCTTTTTATCACTTCCTTGATACTTTCTAAGTTGTTTACAATCATTTTGTAATATTTAAAATTTTTAGAACTAGTTTAATTTACTTCAAATCATTCTAAGGAACAAATTTTTGGAGCTAATCTAATTTATTTTAGAACTTCTTCTCATTTATTTACTTTCTAGCATTTTTAATTGCTAATATTCATAACTTATTTTAATAAATTAGACTGCCCAAGTAACCTAAGACAGGCTGACTAAATTGGATAACGGGTCGTTGGCACTAGACACCGCGTTGCCTCGGGCCGTCATACCATGGGACGCAGAATGTCAACCACGTATGTAGTCAGTATGGCTAAAAAGCCATGATAACACATAATCAGGCATTAAGCCATGAGTGTGGGCATAAAAGCCATGAATATGGGCATAAAGCCATGAGTACGAGTATAAAGCCATTAATATAGGCATAAAGCCTTTCGCAGTACTGCTAAAATAATACCCTATTGGCATGCCAATCTATCCAATCTGACACACATGTCTAGGCAATATAAGGGCACATAATATCATTAAATATTAATATATTGTGTTTTATGACTTCATTATTTCATAATAAATTTCAATTATAATTTATACATTCATTTGATCATTTATATGATCACAATTAACATCAATTATCCTTTTATACCATTGCACTCAAAGTACTTTTCCTTTCTACAATAATAAGAACTAATGTCTCATTCATACATTAATATGATTTATTTATTTATTCATTATGTCATTCATATTGATCACAATTCAAAACAATGGTTCACATGTACCATTGTATTCAAAACATTTTTCTTTTCTCATTTATACATTCAAAAATCTACTTATGTAATTACAAATTTTATATTTCAAGTTGAATTACTAACATTTTATGAATTCTATTTGTGATGGGCATATAAGCCCTAACTATCTATTCACATCAATTAGGTGACTTACTTTTCATGTTTTAAGCAATCCATGAACATTTCATGGATTTCAAATTTATGGCCTTAATTTCTCTTTAACAATTTTGACTAGGATGCATAGTCCACATTTGTCATACAATTCTAAGCATTTAAGCTTAGAATTGGTTCTAGGTCTTCATCTTAGTTTGCTAATCATTTTGATTGCTATTCACCTTACTAGTCAACCAAAATGTTGACTTTTTCATACTTAATGGATATGTTAATTCTAATTACACCAAGATCCCACATTTTGAGTTTTACATTTGCTAGTATTAATTGCCAATTGCAATTTAAAGTCCCCTAGATGCATTTCTAAATTTTCAGTTTTGATTACCTAAGTTTACTATTCCATTGGACAATTTTACAGTGGAAACTGGGCTAACTTTTCTTCATCAAAGTTGTTCCTTATTGTATCTTCTTTAATTCCCTTTTTAAATCACTCCATTTGGAGTTTTGCAGCTCAAGTTATGGTCATTTTACCATAACTGGCCGGAGTGAACTGTACCCAGAATTTCTGGGCAATTTGGTTCTGCCAGATTTGGTGTCCTAACTTGGACTAGCAATTTGAATTGGATAGGTTCAGAATTTGAGTTTGTGTTCTTCATGAAAGTTGTAGGTGTATGTCTTACCTTTATACTGGTAAAATTTCAGATCAATTAAACTTTGCTACACTGAGTTATGACCATTTGATCAAACACTATTCATTTAGTCATTTTCCAGGGACAGCATGTTGGTTACCCAGATTAGGGTAATTTTTAAGTCAACTTGGTTTGATTTTCTGGGTAGGATTTCTTCACCAAAGTTGTGCCATTATGTGTCTAGTTTCATGTCCAATTATCCTTGCACCAATTGAACCTACACAACTCAAGTTATAGCTACCCAAACATACTGGACTCAAATCCAGACTTGCAGGGCAATAAAGGCAGCACGCCCAACCTCCATTCCCTTGGCACCATTCACTCAATTTTCTCATGTCACTCATTTCTGGACCTGAAATGGGCCTCCACCTTATTAATTTCTACATGTAACTTCACTAAATCAAAGCATGCTTAATCATTTTTCCCTTAAAATTTCCAGCTCATGCAATATACATGTTATTAGAATGAATAGTGCACTCAGTGCACAATCAGCATGCAAAAACAGGGTGCAAAAATAATCACCATAATTTATAGAAACAAGATTTCAAGACCATATTTTCTAGAACTCAACCTTCATATGTCTATCTCAATCTCCAATTGGAATCACATCAAAATCAGATCAGAAATTGCAGAACCAATTAAAAAGGTGCAACCTGTCCAGAATCTAGTACATGCAGGATAGTAGTAAGGAAATGCAAAAATATCACCCAGCAGTTACCACAATTAGCTCTTGGTCATAACTATAAGGTTTTAGAGCATTCAATAAGCATTTTAAGGACTCAAGAATCATATCATTTCAAGTTTTGTGGCTCTAGTTATGATTTATTGAAAGTGGCTATCCTATTGCAGGAAATCAGCAGAACAGAGTCCACATCTGAGCAATAAAATGTTTTGTCTTCAAACCCTAACCTAACATTAGAATCAGGTCTGACATAAAACTACAAAGTTTTAGAACATTCCTTAAGGTTACTTTTGACATAAAAATCACCCTGATATGAGATCCCTAATTCCAGTTATGAATTTTTAAAATTTACTGTTCATGCATATACTGTGTAGATTCCAGATTTTCACTCATCTACAAGTTCCTATGGCACCTAGCTATAGGATTTACTAATTTCTTCCATAAAACACAAAAATAAACATAAGTTAAAGCACTAACCTTGGTTGAAGAGCTTCTCCCACTTGCAAAACTTCTTTCTTTCTTCTTCCAATTGCTGCCTAGAGATGGTTTAAGGTGTGAGGATGAATTTTTGTGAAGCAAGCTTAGGATTTTGTGGTGATTTATCAAGAAATTCCTAGTGAGAAGTTTGACAAAAAATGGTGAGAGGAGAGAAGATGGGAGACGGCTGGTTGAAGAAGATGGGTAGCATAATTCATTTTTCTTTTTTAACTAATTTTATCTCTTTTTTTAATTGGGTTATAAAGTGTGTGTTACAATTTGATTGGTGGAGGACTTTTAATGACACAATAATGATGTCATAATTTGTATTTTATTTCATTTTTTTTTCTACTCATTTTCAATTAAATTTTTAATAATATTTATTCATAGTTTATGTCATAATAATTATTTACTTAACTGGACAAGTCGGCCAAAAATCATCTCCGGAGACGAAATGACCAAAATGCCCTCCATTTGGCTTATTGAGCCAAAATCGTCTGTACCGATCGAAAAATTTTTTTAAACCTTTCCTTGGCATTCTAATGCTATAAAAACCTCAATGACTCTTTTCTAGAGTCCTAAAAATTATTTCATGAATTTTCTCCCAGGTTTAGGGCTTCTAGTTGCGAAGACCATAACTTCCCACTGGGTTACCCATCGCTAGGGCACCGGCTCATTTAACTCGGTTGTATTTTATTTCTAAAATTTTTCTTAAATTTTTCTTATTAATATTTAGGTTAATTATTGTTCCTCACTTTAGTTTAAATATTTTTCCAGGCGTTATAGCTGTCCAGACCAACACCGGTCACCGGAACAGTAGAATGTGCGGAATTGCTACAGTGAGGGTGTTACAATTCTTCCCCTCTAACAAAAATTTCGTCCTCGAAATTTACCTGACATAAGCAATTGACGAATTGCTACCTCCTTACTTCTAAACCTTTCCGTGTTATCATACTTCACTTTCTCCTTAGTCTCAATCCTATCCTCAAACAGTTATGTACTCATCCTTTTTCAGCTTAAATACAGTCTCTTTCTCATCTCCATTCACTATCTCATTGTCTCTTCACTCTCTTATTCCATACCTTAACCTAAAATAAATGGGAAATACAGATCTCTAATTGTGTCACCTCGACTCTTATGAATGCAATGCATGATATGCAGTCTATCTAGGTCCAGAAATGCCTAAACCGCGCTCTGATACAAATAAATGTGACACCCCTCACCCGACTACAGTATAGCTGAGCGAAGCGTGCTATATTCGGTGCTGGAGCACCCTATCTTATCTTACTTTATTCTTTTAATAATTTTCAAATTATTATCTTTTAATATCAATTTTTTTTTTAAATGGAGAAACCAGCGGAGTTTCCCCTATTTTATTTCTATTTGGCACATTTCATCATTCACCTGTTTGAAATTTTCAATAATATTTTACAATAAAAATCTCATTCATGCTAATCATAATTATCTCATCAATTATTCTCATAACCATCTCATATTTCAAATCTTAATTATATATCTCAATTTCATATTCATTTCCATGCATTTCCATTCATGCACAATTTATATATATATATTAAATCATGTAAATTAATGAAACTTGACAATTTATATATATAAATTGTCAAGTTTCATTAATTTACATGATTTACAAACTGATTACATAAATTCATAATTTATATGATCTACAAATTGATTACAGTTCCATAATCTATATTTCAACATACAACTCATAGTTTACATTACAAATAATAACTAATTATAATGTACAAAATACATAATATGGTCTATATGGGCCCTATCTACATGCGTCGCTGAGGAGGTGACAACCTTTGACACTTTGCAGATCTGGACTCCGAAATCTCTGTTTGGTATTCGCTGGCTTTAACTTTAGCACCTGTATGAGGAAACAAATCCATTGGGTTAAGCATTGCTGCTTAGTAGTGTAATAATATAACAAGAAATAATGTATACAAATAAAAATAATTGGAGCATATTTTCTATACTCAAGAATTTTACTGGGTTCATATGAAATTTGCCATACATTATATCTTTCTTCATTTATGTTGCTCTCTAGAATCTCTTTTGTCATAAGTTTACAATAATCATTTATATAATGTACGATTAAATCTAAAATTTATACTTATACTTATATTCTTATAAAAGTCACATTTGTAATGTTATTTAAGTTATAATTCTTCTACTAGTCTTTTTATCACTTCCTTGATACTTTCTAAGTTGTTTACAATCATTTCGTAATATTTAAAATTTTTAGAACTAGTTTAATTTACTTCAAATCATTCTAAGGAACAAATTTTTGGAGCTAATCTAATTTATTTCAGAACTTCTTCTCATTTATTTACTTTATAGCATTTTTAATTGCTAATATTCATAACTTATTTTAATAAATTAGACTGCTCAAGTAACCTATGACAGGCTGACTAAACTGGATAATGGGTCGTTGACATTGGACACTGCGGTGCCTCAGGCTGTCATACCATGGGACGCAGAACGTCAACCACGTTTGCAATCAGTATGGTTAAAAAGCCATGATAACACATAATTGGGTATTAAGCCATGAGTGCTAGCATAAAAGCCATGAATACGGCATAAAGCCATGAGTACCGGTATAAAGCCATGAATATAGGCACAAAGCCTTTCACAGTACTGCTAAAATAATACCCTATTGGTATGCCAATCTATCCAATCTGACACACATGTCTAGGCAATACAAGAGCACATAATATCATTAAATATTAATAAATTGTGTTTTTTGACTTCATTACTTCATAATAAATTTCAATTATAATTTATACATTCATTTGATCATTTATATGATCATAATTCACATAAATTATCCTTTTGTATCATTGTACTCAAAGTACTTTTCTTTTCTACAATAATAAGAACTGATGTCTCATTCATACATTAATATGATTCATTTATTTATTCATTATGTCATTCATATTGATCACAATTCAAAACAATGGTTCACATGTACCATTGTATTCAAAACATTTTTCTTTTCTCATTTATACATTCAAAAATCTACTTATGTAATTATAAATTTTATATTTCAAGTTGAATTACTAACATTTTATGAATTCTATTTGTGATGGGCATATAAGCCCTAACTATCTATTCACATCAATTAGGTGACTTACTTTTCATGTTTTAAGCAATCCATAAACATTTCATGAATTTCAAATTTATGGCCTTAATTTCCCTTTAACAATTTTTACTAGGATGCATAGTCCACATTTGTCATACAATTCTAAGCATTTAAGCTTAGAATTGGTTTTAGGTCTTCATCTTAGTTTGCTAATCATTTTGATTACTATTTACCTTACTAGTCAACCAAATTGTTGACTTTTTCATACTTAATGGATATGTTAATTCTAATTACACCAAGATCCCACATTTTGAGTTTTACATTTGCTAGTATTAATTGCTAATTGAAATTTAAAGTCCCCTAGATGCATTTCTAAATATTCAGTTTTGATTACCTAAGTTTACTATTCCATTAGACAAATTTACAGTGGAAACTGGGCTAACTTTTCTTCATCAAAGTTGTTCCTTATTGTGTCTTCTTTAATTCCCTTTTTAAATCACTCAATTTGGAGTTTTGTAGCTCAAGTTATGGTCATTTTACCATAACTGGCCGGAGTGAACTGTACCCAGAATTTCTGGGCAATTTGGTTCTGCCAGATTTAGTGTCCTAACTTGGACTAGCAATTTGAATTGGATAGGTTCAGAATTTGAGTTTGTGTTCTTCATGAAAGTTGTAGGTCTATGTCTCACCTTTATACTGGTAAAATTTCAGATCAATTAAACCTTTCTACACTGAGTTATGACCATTTGAATAAATACTATTCATTTAGTCATTTTCCAGGGACAGCATGTTGGTTACCCAGATTAGGGTAATTTTTAAGTCAACTTGGTTTGGTTTTCTGGGCAGGATTTCTTCACCAAAGTTGTGCCATTATGTGTCTAGTTTCATATTCAATTAGCCTTGCACCAATTGAACCTACACAACTCAAGTTATAGCTACCCAAATATGCTAGACTCACATCCAGACTTGCAGGGCAATAAAGGCAGCACACCCAACCTCCATTCCCTTGGCACCATTCACTCAATTTTCTCATGTCACTCATTTCTGGACCTGAAATGGGCCTCCACCTTATTAATTTCTACATGTAACTTGATTAAATCAAAGCATGCTTAATCATTTTTCCCCTAAAATTTCTAGCTCATGCAATATACATGTTATTAGAATAAATAGTGTACTCAGTGCACAATCAGCATGCAGAAATAGGCTGCAAAAATAATCACCATAATTTATAGAAACAAGATTTCAAGACCATATTTTCCAAAACTCAACCTTCGTATGTCAATCTCAATCTCCAATTGGAATCACATCAAAATCAGATCGCAAATTGCAGAACTAATTAAAAAGGTGCAACCTGTCCAGAATCCAGTACATGCAGGATAGTAGTAAGGAAATGCAAAAATATCACCCAGCAGCTACCACAATTAGCACTTGGCCATAACTACAAGGTTTTAGAGCATTCAATAAGCATTTCAAAGACTCAAGAATCATATCATTTAGAGTTTTGTGGCTCTAGTTATGATTTATTGAATGTGGCTGTCCTGTTGTAGGAAATCTGCAGAACAGAGTCCATATCTGAGCAATAAAATGTTTTGTCATCAAACCCTAACCTAACATTGGAATCAGGTCTGACATAAAACTACAAAGTTTTAGAACATTCCTTAAGGGTTTTTTTGACATAAAAATCACCCTGATTTGAGATACCTAACTCCAGTTATGAATTTTAAAATTTACTGTTTATGCATATACTGTGCAGATTCCAGATTTTCACTCATCTACAAGTTCCTATGGCACCTAGTTGTAGGATTTACTAATGTCTTCCATAAAACACAGAAATAAACATAAGTTAAAGCACTAACCTTGGTTGAAGAGCTTCTCCCACTTGCAAAACTTCTTTCTTTCTTCTTCTAATTGCTGCCTAGAGATGGTTTAAGGTGTGAGGATGAGTTTTTATGAAGCAAGCTTAGGATTTTATGGTGATTTATCAAGAAATTCCTAGTGAGAAGTTTGATAAAAAATGGTGAGAGGAGAGAAGATGGGAGATGGCAGGTTGAAGAAGATGGGTAGCATAATTCATTTTTCTTTTTAACTAATTTTATCTCTTTTTTTAATTGGGTTATAAAGTGTGTGTTACAATTTAATTGGTGGAGGACTTTTAATGACACAATAATAATGTCATAATTTTGTATTTTATTTCATTTTCTTTTCTACTCATTTTCAATTAAATTTTTAACAATATTTATTTACATTTTATGTCATAATAATTATTTACTTAACTGGACAAGTCGGCCAAAAATCATCTCCGAAGACGAAATGACCAAAATGCCCTCCATTTGGCTTATTGAGCCAAAATTGTCTGTACCGATCGAAAATTTTTTCTAAACCTTTCCTTGGCATTCTAATGCCATAGAAATCTCAATGAATCTTCTCTAGAGTACTAAAAATTATTTCATGAATTTTCTCCCAGGTTTAGGGCTTCTAGTTGCGAAGACCGCAACTTACCACTGGGTTACCCATCGCTAGAGCACCGGTTCGTTTAACTCGGTTGTATTTTATTTTTAAAATTTTTCCTAAATTTTTCTTATTAATATTTAAGTTAATTATAGTTCCTCACTTTAGTTTAAATATTTTACTAGGCATTCTAGCTGTCCAGACCAACACCGGTCACCGGAACAGTAGAATGTGCAGAATTGCTACAGTGAGGGTGTTACATACTACCTCCTTATTTCTTCACCTTTCCGTGTTATCATACTTCACTTTCTCCTTAGTCTCAACCCTATCCTTAAATAGTTATATACTCATTCTTTTTCATCTTAAATACAGTTTCCTTCTCATCTCCATTCGCTATCTCATTGTCTCTTCACTCTCTTATTCCATACCTTAACTTAAAATAAACGGAAAATACAGATCTGCAATAGTGTCACCTCGACTCTTATAAATGCAATGCATGATATGCAGTCTATCTAGGTCAGAAATTCCTAAATCGCACTCTGATACCGCTAAATGTGACACCCTTACCCGTCTACAGTTAGTCGAGCAAGATATGCCACATAGTGTATCGGAACACCATATTTTATCCCAATCATTTTTATCCTTCTTTAATTTATTTCTTCATGGATATGAAGTGTAATTTGTGAAATTTAACTCATTTAAGTCATTTATTGAAATTATAAATTCATTTGGGGTTCCGAAAATTTTATAGAAAATTCGACGAAGTACCGGCTAAAAATGGATAAAACAGTTCTTCAGAACCTGTGGAAAAACACTTCCAATACATTTCCAATCATTCTCAAACTCCATTTGTATCAACATAATCTCAATATTCTCAATCATTTCTCACAACTTCTTTTATTTGACATTCATTCATTTCACATGATAATCATATTCAAATCATCAATAAATACTAAATTTTCATTTATAAACACAAATTACAAATATTTGCATTAATATTAAAATATATTACATAAGTTTCAATTTATGCATGAGAAAATAAAAGTTTAATTACAAAATACAAACAGTACCAAAATACCAAAATGGGACCTAGTGTCTTACCAATGCACTATAGTCAGTGAGGTGACACAGACACTATGCAGAACTGGGAATGGCCTTACCCAGTCTGTGGTCTACTGGGCTCTCTGCCCAAATCTTCAATTCTTACGCGTTGCAAAAGCGACGTGCTAAGCATAAAGCTTAGTGGTGCCAATAATACAAGAAAATATAGTATGCAGATAAAAGTAAAAATTTCCTAGTTATTGTGTTTATAAGAAATGAATAATTACTAACTTATTGTTTAGTCGAAGGCTAATTACATTTTATGATATTAACTTCTTCATGCATTTTGTTAATTATTTTCTTGATGATTTTGAGCTTCTTTATTTTATTGTAATCATTATTGATCTTTATCTTGATATTTAATTTCCTTATTTTCTTTAATAATCAGTTCAATTACAATTATACTTTTCCATGCTCAAGTAACCTATACAAATTGACCGGACTGGATAAACGGGTAAACTAGCACTGGGTACCTGGTACCTCGGGCCATCACACCATCGGTCACAATGTGTCTCCCGGTGTGCAAACAGAATGGCTAATAAGCCATAAAAGCAATAAGGCATAAGCCAAATATAACATCATAATCAGTATAGCCATAGGCTATCATATCACAGAATGGCATGAAGCCATACATCATACGCAATATTGCTATCAAAACCCTATTGGCATGCTAACCTATCCAAACCATTCACATTAGGCCTATTAGGGCATATTACAAAGTCATTTCTTGAATATTTGTACTTTATATGTAAGGTTACTATTCATTTCATTAGTCTACTAAAATGTTGACTTTTTCATAGATAATAGGTATATTGGTTCAAATATCATCAACATACCATATTTTGCATTCTAAAGTTGTTGGCATTACTTGCCAATTCCATTTCAAAGCTTAGTGTTAGTTATTCACAATTTTTTGATTTCAAGCACTAAGTTTACTGTTCCATTGATCATTTGTACAGTAAGAATTTGACAAAATTGTCTTCATGAAAGTTATTTCTTATTGTGTCTAGTCATATATATATATTTTTTAAATCACTCCATTTTGAGTTTTGTAGCTCAAGTTATGGCCTAAACACATAACTGGCTGGATTGTAAATTTTCCAAATTTTATGGGCAGAACCAATTCTGCCCTTTTTAGTACACTGAATGCAGGTTAGTTTTTGAACATATTATGATCAAAATTTGGGTTTGCTTTCTTCATAAATGTTGTAGGTCTATGTCTCAGCTATCTGTTGGTAAACTTTCAGGCCAATTAGACCTTTCTACACTGAGTTATAAATAAATGAATAAATACTGTTCATTTGGTCATTTTGCCCAGGCAGAATGCAAGTCACCCAGATTATGGCAATTTTTAGGTCAACTTAGTTTGGTTTTCTGGGCAGAGTTTCTTCACCAAAGTTGTGCCATTATGTGTCTAGTTTTATGTCCAATTAGCGTTGCACCAATTGAACCTATACAACTCCATTTATAGCTGCCCAAACCTACTGGACTCACAACTAGTCCTGCAGGTCACCAAGGGTAGCATGCCTAAGCTCAACTCCAACATATTTACTCACTTCAATTCCTCCTCACACACATTCAAATGGTCACTAATTGACTGTTACAAGGTTAATATACCATTTCATGAGCAAACCCAATTTTTTTCATAAACCCTAATTTTCAAGTGTCCATTTCACGCTATCATGCCATCTAACACATCCAACACACATAATCTAACATCTAACTCAAGTTTTCTCATCACAAACCACTTCTAAACAATTCAAGTCATACAAATCAACAAATCTCATCCTTCTTCCATGGCTGCAAATTTTCACACACACTTCAATATAATTATTTTGTTCAATTTTACAACAAATTCTCATTTAATTTATCTTCCTAACAAAGATTAAAAGATATGGAAGTGAGTATAGGCACTAACCTCAATTGCTAACTCTTCCAAGTCTCCAAAACTTCCTTTTTCCTTCTTCTTTTTGCTACCTAGTGATGATCTATGGTGTGAGGATCAAATTTAGTGAAGAGCTTGAGTGGTTTTATGGTGAGATTAAATGGGGTGTGAAGCTTGGGAAGCTTTTTAATGGAGGAATGGGTTAGGGTGAGGGACACGTCTGGTTTGGTGAGGAAGAAGCATAATTATTTTGTCAAGTTTTGGTATTCTTTATCCCTTTTAATGAGTTTAATAAATTGTAATTGGTGGAGAAAATTTAAATGACATCCTATGATGTCATAATTAGCATTTTCTCTCATTTTCTTTTCTTCTTTTCTCTACTCATTTCCAATTTAATTTTTAGCAATATTTATTCACATTTTATGTCATAATAATTATTTACTTAACTGGACAAGTCGGCTAAAAATCATTTCTGAAGACGAAATGACCAAAATGCCCTCTGTTTGGCTTAACAGACTAAAATTATCTGTACCGATTGAAAAATTTTTCTAAACCTTTTCTTAGCATTCTAATGCTATAGAAATCTCAATGACTCTTCTCTGGAGTCCCAATAATTATTTCATGAATTTTCTCCCTAGTCTGGGGTCGGTAACTATCTTTATCAATAATTCCCCGTACGGTCATCCATCGCTAGGGCACCGACTTATTTAACTTTGTTGTATTTTATTTCTAAAATTTTTCCTTAATTTTGCTTACACTTATTTGAGTTATTTATGACTCCTCACTCTAGTCTAAATATTTTTCCAGATGTTCTAGCTATCCAGACCGACACGGGTCACCGGAACAGTAGAATGTGCAAAATTGCTACAGTGAGGGTGTTATAAGGACCAATTTGATTAAAAGACCATAATCATTTTTGTTAATTACATGATACATTTACTAATTAATCTGATTATTTTCTACAGTTAATTTTCTAATAATAATGAGCACACCATAACTACCACCATCCAATATCCTTGCGAGCATACTTGATCACAATAGGTTGACAGGACCTAATCTTTCTAATTGGCTAAGAAATTTGAAACTTGTCCTGAACCTTGAACATATAGGATATGTTCTAGAGTCAAATATTCCTGGTCCCTTGCCTCCAGAGACCACTTAAGAGGAACATGAAACTTTAGACAAGTGGAAGGAGCATGATATGAGAGCCAAGTGTAACATGCTTGCTTCTATGAGTAATGAGTTACAGAAGCAGCATGAGAACATGCAGAGTGCAAGTGAGATCCTCCTTCACCTATAAGAGTTGTATGGTGAACATAGTAGGAATGCTAGGTATGAGATATCTAGGTAGCTATTTCTCATGAGGATGTCTGAGGGACAGAATGTTGGGGATCATGTCCACAAGATGATTCGACTTATTGAGTAGTTGGAACATCTTGACTTTAACATGGATTTCCTACTGTAGATGGATTTGATCCTTCAGTCCCTTCCTGAGTCATTTGGGAATTTTGTGACAAATTTCCATATGACTAAGTAGGAATACACCTTGGCTGGTTTACTTAACATGCTGGTTATTGCCCAAAAGAATATGCTAGGCAATAAAGGAAAAGATGTAGCTTTGATTGCATCTTCTTCTGCTGGAAAGCCCAACAAGAAAAAGGGCAATAAGAAATAGAAACCTTAAATTCCTATTCCTTCCAAAAAGATAGATAAACAGAAAGGGAAGACCAAAGCTAATGGAGGCAAAGAAAAGTGTTTCCACTACCAGAAGGATGGGCACTGGAATAGGAACTGCCCAGAGTATAACAAGTAGTAGCAACTTGCAGTAACGAGATATTAGACTCTAGGTTGGCAATGGCTCAACTGTTAAAACTTTAGCCATAGGATCTAAATCTTTATGCATGTGTGAACATATTTTGTATTTAAATAAGGTTTTGCATGTACCTTATGCTTTTAAGAACATCATTTTTATACCTAGTTTGACTAGAGATGGTTATGAATTTCAATTTATATATGATGTTTGCAATATTTATTTTGGAAATAAATATGTTGGTTTAGGTTATTTGCATGATGGACCTTATTATTTAGATAATAATCTTAAATACAAATCTAATGCAAGCAATCTAAAAGAATGCAATGCCATGGTGAAAATGAACTCAAGTTTAAAATATATTTGGCACTTAAGATTAGGTCATGTTACAGAAGATAGGATTGCAAAACTAGAGAAAATGGGGATTCTATCCTCATTGGGTTCTGAACCTACACCAACTTGTGAATCCTGCCTTCAGGGCAAAATGACTATATCACCCTTTATTGGACAAGAGCTAAGAGCTGAAAATATTTTGGAGCTAATACATAGTGATGTATGTGGTCCATTTAAAAAAATGGCTAGAGGTGGTTTTCATTACTTTATTACCTTTACTAATGATAAATCAAGGTTTAGGTATTTATATTTGATGAAATACAAACATGAATCCTTTGAAAAGTTCAAAGAATTTAAATCTGAAGTAGAAAATCAAACAGGAAAAAGTATTAAAGCTCTTTGATCAGATCGTAGAGGTGAATACTTGAGTACTGAATTTGATGAATACTTGAAAGAGCATGCCATTGTTTCCCAGCTGACTCCTCTAGGAGCGCCACAGTTGAATGGTGTATCTGAAAGGAGAAATTATACCCTATTAGATATGGTACATAGTATGATGAGCTATACTGATATGCCAATCTCCTTTTGGGGATTTGCATTAGAATCAGCTTTGAATATTCTGAATAGGATTCCATCAAAATCAGTTTCTTCCACACCTTATGAGATATGGCAAGGAAGAAAATCAATTCTTAAGCATGTTAAGATTTGGGGTTGTCCAGCTTATATCAAAAAGCTTTTAGGCCCTGTAAGCTATAATGAGCTTGATTTTTATGATAACAAAACTCAATGAAATATATATTAACCCTTTGTGCATAAGTATTTGAAGTGATTTTATAGATCATGATATGCAAAGACATTGATGGAAGGACTATTCTATTGACATGGCTTATATAAAAGGAGTTTATCATCTTGTATAACACAAGACGAATCAAAGTCCATGAAGAAATAAGATAGAAATTAAGTTCTTAAGTCTATTGTACAAGATTGGAGAATTTATGCCATTTAAGACCTAAAATCAATTTTGTTTTTAGATTCAAGAGTTTAGAAAGTGTTTTTATATCATTTCTAAGGTTTTTGAATGGTCAAAATAATTTTTACAACCTTTCTTCAAAAACTCAAAATTTTAAAATTTAAGTCAGACAATAGCAAAATTAGTTAACCCGTTGCGAAAATTAATTAACTAGTTTTGATGTCTAAAATTCTCTGTCTTACAAAACTAGTTAACTATTTTTATGATCTGACCTGACTCAACTCTGCTGCACGACTTTCTAAGTAATAATGGCTAGTTTTTTGAAAATTAAATAGCTATTAGACACACTCTCTAGCAAACATTTTTGGCAATGAAAAGCACCTATAAAAGGCATCATTTACTACAATTCTAACTAATGAAAGTGCTCTTATTCATAGTGAGTTTATTGTGGTATTTTTAAAGCTTTCATTCAAATACTCTTGAGCTTGAGTGGAAAATCTTCTCTCTTAATCTTTTAGCATTAAATTCTGTATCTGAGAGTTATTGAGAGTGATTTCTTCTACACCAAAACCTATTTAAGGTTGTGTAAGTGTGAGGACACACTTGTGGAAGGTTTTCAAGCACCTTGTGAAGCTTGTGGTCCTTTGTGGGAAGCAAAGACGTTGTAAAGGTCCTCAAGCACCTGGGAAGCTTGCTGATATTGTAAAGGCTTTGAATCTTACCTGTTGAAAAGATCAAATAGTGGAGTGACTCTCAAAGTGGGACTTTGGGAAGAGTGGATGTAGGCTAAGAGAGCCGAACCACTATAAACTTTGTGTTTGATTCTCTTCTTCCCTTAACTCTTTAATTTTCAGCACTTTGATTCTCTGATTATATATTGAATGTGTTGAGAATTTGTTTTATTGAGTTAATACTGAGGTTGAACAATTAAACTTGCAAACTCTGAGTTTTATGTGAGAAAATACACTTGATATTAAGTAATTATTTTGTGTATGAGCTAGTATTTGTGCATAACTTGATTGATTACTTAAATTACATTCTAGGAACAGAGTTATATACATACATAGAAGTGCAAAGCCTCAATTTTTTATTAAGTCTTTGAGCAAGGACTGAAAAATTGTCTAAAGTGTCCAATTCACCCCCCTCTTGGTCACTTTCTTTGGGACAACAAATTGGTATCAGAGCTTGTTTATCTTGCTTGACGTTTAAACACCTTAGAGAGATCCTACAATGGCTAGCACATCTAACACAGCCGATATCCCTGCACCTTTAGCTGAAGTACACTCTATCACTAAACCACCTTTGTTTAATGGTTCTAATTATTCTTTCTGGAAAGTGAGGATGAGAAACTTTATTCAATCTGTTGATATTGAAGCATGGCAAAGAATTGTTAAAGGTCCTGAAATTCCATTAGAATTGCATGCTGATGGTTATAGAGAAAAACTAGAAGGTGAATATAATGAACTTGATTGGAAGAAAGTTTCTTCAAATGCTAAAGCTGTAAACATTCTTCATTGTGCACTTGATGCAACTGAGTATAATCGTATTTCAGGTTGTACATCTGCAAAAGAAGTGTGGGATAAACTTGAAGTCACATATGAAGGGACTAATCAAGTGAAGGAATCAAAAGCAAATAGGCTTGTTCGAGAATATGAACTATTTGAGATGAAACCTATAACACCCTCCCTGTAGCAACTCCGTACATTCTACTATTTCAGTGACTAGTATCGGTCTGGACAGCTAGAACATCCAGAAAAATATTTAAACTTAAGTGAGGAACCATAATTAACTCAAATATTAATAAGAAAAATTTAGGAAAAATTTTAGAAATAAAATACAATCAAGTTAAACGAGCCGGTGCCTTAGCGATGGGTAACCTAGTGGGAAGTTGCGGTTCTCACAACTAGGAGCCCTAGACCCGGGGGAAAATTCATAAAATAATTTTTGGGACTCCATAGAAGGGTTATTGAAGTTCCTATGGTATTAGAATGCCAAGAAAATGCTTAGAAAAATTTTTCAATCGGTACAGACAATTTTGGTCTGTTAAGCCAAATGGAGGGCATTTTTGTCATTTCGCCTTCAGAGGTGATTTTTGACTGACTTGTCCAGTTAAGTAAATAATTATTATGATACAAAATATGAATAAATATCGTTAAAAATTGAATTAAAATTAAGTAGACAAAAAAAGAAAAGAAAATGAAAGAAATTGAACTTATGACATCATTATGATGTCATTAAACATCCTCCCACCCAATCAAACTTTGATACATGGCATTAACTTATTTAAAATGACTAAATGGGCAGAAAAAAAGAAAGAAAAATTTCAGTTCTCCTCCTTCCTTCAGCCAAACGAAACACTTCTCCTAACCCTTACCACCATTAAAGCTTATCCAAGCTTTATAACCCACTCAAATCTCACTTGAAACCCTAAGTCTAATTTAGCAAAATTTATCTCTACATCTTGAGCAAGTGTTTGGCTGCCAAGAAAGCCAAAGAAAGTGAAGGAATTTTAAATGGAAAAATTCTACTCAAAAGGTTAGTGACCAATCTCTCTTCCTTTCTTTCAATATATGTCTAAGGACTTGATTGAGCTTAAAAATTGCAAGGAATTGGAAAGAAAACTATAAGTATGCACTCTTCAAAATTTTGGCAGCCTTAGAGTATGTTAGGATTTCATTGATTAGATTAATTTATAGTTGTCAATGGCTGCCATTGAATATGAATTAGATGTCTTAATTCATTGATTGCATGTATATGAAGAATTGAAGTTGATGGGGTTAGGGTTTGGGCAAAACCTAGGGTTTTGCTCATGTGTTGGTGAATGAAAGTTTAAATGGTCAATTAGTGACCATTTGGCTATGTATGATGAGGAAATAAAGTGAGTTGAGGCTTGGCAATTGAGTGTGGGTAAACTACCTTGGCTGACCTGTAGGAATGAGCATGAGTCTAGCAGGTTTTGGGTAGTTATAAATGGAATTGTAGAGGTTCAATTGGTGTAAGGACAATTGGACATGAAACTAGACACATAATGGCACAACTTTGGTATAGAAACCTTGCCCAGAAAACCAAACCAAGTTGACCTAAAAATTGCCCTAATCCGGGTGACTTGCATTGTACCTGGGCAAAATGACCAAATGAACAGTATTTATTCATTTAGTCATAACTCAGTGTAGAAAAGTCCAATTGACCTAAAATTTTACCATCGGAAAGCTGAGACATAGACCTAAAACTTTCATGAAGAACACAAATCCAAATTCTGACCATAACCTAGTCAAATTACCAACCAAACATAGGTTACCAAATCTGGTAGAACCAGTTTTGCCCAAAATTTTGGATTCTGTCCAATTCGGCCAGTTATGATGTTTAGGCCATAACTTAAGGTACAAAACTCCAAATGGAGTGATTCAAAAAAGGAAATGTAACTAGACAAAATAAGAAACAACTTTCATGAAGACAATTTTGCTAAATTTCTACTTTACAAATGACCAATGGAACAGTAAACATGAGGCTTGAAATCTAAAAATTTTGAATAACTAACACTAAGCTTAGAAATGGTATTGGCAACCAATACCAACAATTTTAGAATGAAAAATGTGGTATGTTGGGAGTATTAGAAGCAATGTACCTATTGTCTATGCAAAAGTCAATATTTTAGTTGACTAAGAAAATAAATAGTAACACCTAAACCTAAATTTCAAGAATTGTAAAGTTTAAAAGTGTAACATGCCCTAGTACACCTAGCAAGATTGGCTTGGATAGGTTGGCATGCCAATACGGTTCGGTTAGCAGTACTGCACATGGCATTATGCCATTCTGTGATTTCATGGCTTTTAGCCATTCTGACATTATGTTGATACTTGGCCTTGTGCCTAATGTTATTGCAGTTTATTAGCTGTTCTGTTGAACACCAGGAGATACATATGTGACCGATGGTGTAACGGCCCGAGGTACTTGATTCCCAGTGCCAGTTTGCCCATTTATCCAGTCCAGTCATCCAGTATAGGTTACTTGGGCAACCAAAAATGAAAGTGAATAAATTTAATGAAATAACGAATAGTTTAGGTACATAATAAATAAGATTACCAATAATGATCGAAAAATTGTCTACATAAGACATCAAAACATGTACTGCATATTTACTTTCTGTTATTTCTTTTTATTTTATTATTGGCACCACTAAGCATTATTGTTTAGTGGGTTGCTTTTTGCCATGCGTAGGTTCTGAAGAGACTGACCGAGAGCCCAGTAGACCACAGACTGGGTGAGACCTTCTGCAGATCTGCATAGTGTCTGTGTCACCTCACCAATATCAGTGCATTGGTAGGACACTAGGTTTCATTTTGGGTATTTCATAATTAACTTTTATTTTCTCATATGAAATTGAGACTCATGTAATGCATTTTGTTATCAATGTAAATAGTGGAAATTATGTTTATGAATGAAAAAGTGAATATTTATTTATGACTTGTACATGAAAATCCTATGGAATGAAATGATGAGAAATGGGAGTATATTTGAGAAATATTGAGATTTTGTTAATAAAATGGAGTTTGGGATTGATTGAAAATTTTGGAAGTGTTTTTCATAGGTTCTAAAGAACCGTTTTATCCATTTTTAGTCGGCACTTTGCCGGATTTTCTATAAAATTTACGGAACCTTAAATAAAATTATGATTTCAATAAATGACTTCAATGAATGATATTTCATGAATTATACTTCATAACTATGAAAGAAATAAATTAGGAAGGATAAAAATGATTAAAATAAAATAGGGTGTTCCGGTATAATGTGTGACATATCTTACTCGGCTATACTGTAGACAGGTAAGGGGTGTCACATTTAGTGATATCAGAGCACAGTTTAGGCGTTTGTGGGCCTAGATCGAGTCCATACCATGCATTGTATTTGTAAGAGTCAAGGTGACACTAATGCAGATCTGTTTGTTTTTGTTAAATAGGATATGGACCCTACATCTCAGAGGGCAGTTGAGGAGGAAGTGCAGAGTCATGCTCCACCTATAGCAGCTGACACTGGGGGTAGGGGAGAACCTGCTCCACTAGCTCTAGCAGAGCCTACTCAACCTCCACAGGCCATGTTCCAGCAAATGATCGAATTCTTCAGACAAATGGCTAGGGTAATGCCACCACTACCACCACCTCCACAGTAGAAATCACACCTAGAAAGACTGAGAAAATTTGGAGCAGTGGATTTCTTTGGCAAGAGAGAAGATGATTTTGTTGCAGCTGAAAATTGGTTGAACAGAATAGGAAGGGTTTTAAAACAACTCCACTGCATTCTAGAGCAAAACCTAGAAGCTGTTGTATCTTTGTTGCAAGATGATGCATATGAATGGTGGGATACAGTGTCCAGTGAAGTACAGCCAGAAGTAATAACTTGGGACTTCTTCCTCTCAAAATTCAAGAAGAAATATGTAGGTAGTGTATACCTGGATGAGAGAAGAAGAGAATTCATTAACCTGAGGCAGAGATAGCTGACAGTGGTCGAGTATGAAAAGGAATTTGTTAGGCTGAGCCGCTATGGAAGGGAGATAGTCCCTAATGAGGTCGAAATGTGTAAGAGATTTGAAGAGGGATTAAATGACAATATAAAAATCATGATCACTGCCTTGGGAATCACAGACTTCATCAAGTTAGTGGAAGCTGCAATAAAAGTTAAAAAGGTTAGAATAAGTGAGTAGACCAGAAGAGAGAGACAGTAGAAGAGGGACCCGGGTCAGTCTAGCTCATCTCATAAACTAGGAAAGAAGTTCAAAGGTCCACCTACACAGAGTTCAGGTCAACCTCAAGGTCAGGGTATGTCTCAGGGGCCCAGGCCACAGTTCACCCCTAGGAGAGGTCAGTCCACACCATCTGTGGGCAACTCTCCAGGGACGGGGTTCAGGTGACCAGCCCCAGCATCTTCTGCATGCCTACATTGCCTGAAGTGGCATAAGGGGGAGTGTTGGAGAGTGACTGGTGCCTGTTTAAGGTGTGGGTTAACAGAGCATCAGTTAAGGAACTGTCCACGCAGAATTGCTACAGCTGCTCCAACACAAGCAGACAGACCTGCTCCTACACCACAAAGGGGTAGAAAATCTAGCAAATCTGAGGCAGTGGGACCATCACAGAGGCCTACATATGAGCCAGTAGAGAGGCCTGAGGGCAGAGTATGTAACACCCTCCTTGTAGCAACTCCATACATTCTACTGTTCTGGTGATCGGTGTCGGTCCGGACAGCTAGAACGTCCGGAAAAATATTTAAACTAAAGTGAGGAATCATAATTAACTCAAATATTAATAAGAAAATTTAGAAAAAATTTTAGAAATAAAATACAACCAAGTTAAACAAACCGGTGCCCTAGCGATAGGTTGTAACACCCCTATTTGCATAGCCTGGTATATTTCACTATTTCGGAGACTGGTGTCGGTCCGGATAATTAAGAAGATTAGAACCACATCTAAGACAATTAGATAAACTATAAACACAAATAATTAGTAATTGTCAATTAGTTAAGTATAAATAAAAAAAATAGAACATAAGAAGTTAAATGAGCCGAGAGTCACAGTGATGGGTGACCTTTTCGGGAACGACTGCGAAATCAATTTAAACTCAAATTTCGAACCGTAAAATGTGACGCTGCGGTCCTTAGGACCATTACGAACACAGTGGAAAAGAGAAAATCATGAAAAAGAATTGTTAAGTCAGTCAAAGAATTAGGTCAGGGAGCCGGAAGAAATATTAAATTATTTGCAAACTAGGTTGAATCGACAAGGGGCAATTTAGTCAATTGACCCCGAGAGCTGACTCCTGACCTAACTGTCAAATAAAATCGGAGAAAAGAAAATTTCGGAGTCGAGAATTAAATTAAAGAAATAATAGAAAAATATATGAAAAAGAAAAAAAATTTTGGAAAAGGTGAAAAAGCTTATGACATCATGCATGATGCAATAAACTTAATAATTAAAATTTTAAATTTTAGGATAATTTTGTCTCGCTAAATATTTAAAAAAAACATAAAAGAAAAAGAAAAAAAAAGAAAATTGAATAATGACATCACCAAATGACATAAGATATAACATCAAAATTAATTTTAATTTAATTAACCAATTTGACTAAGTCAAATTTTGCATAAATACACATAAAAAGGAAAAAAAATAAAATAAAAGGATCCATCTTCTTCTTTCTCGTAGCTCTCTTTCTCTCTTTCTCCCAAAGCTCTCTCACCCTTAAAACCTCCATGAAAGCTCATCTTTGAGCTTGAAAAACCAAAAATCTCACCATAGAAAATTACTCTACCATGGTTAAAGCTTGTTTTGGTACTAGAAGAGGTGATTGAAGAATAAAGAAGGAAGAAAGGAAGAGGTTTGAAGGGAAAGAAAATTCTGCACTAAGGTTAGTAAACTAAATTTGATTTTCCAGTTGAATTAGTTGTGTTTATAGCTTAATTAACTTAGAAATAAACTTAAAATGAAATGAAATTAATTGTTAGAGGACTAAACATGGATTTTGATCAACTAGGGTTTGCTATGGTAGTGCATGAGTTTGATTGGATTATAAGTGTAGGCAAGCTTATATGAATGTAGAGGTGATATTGAGATACTTGGATGTGGTTAAATGTAATTACTAGTGTAGTTAGGGTTTTGGACCTAGGGTTTAGAGGTAAAAATTTAGAGAAATAGTGAAATGATGTAATTGATTTAGTTTGAAGTGAAAAATGGTCATTTGTGACCAAATGAAGTGTGTTGGAAGTGTTGGAGTTAAGGTTAAATTTGGATTCAATGTGGTCATGTTTCATGCTACTAGCAGCATGACCAAGGTCCCTTTGAGGGACCAAAAATGAAAATTTACAAGTCCAATTGGTATGAGACCAATTGGGAATGAAAATAGACATTAAATGACACAATTTTCATTTAGGAACCATGCCCAAAAAGTGACCAAAACCTAGTGAATAAATTGACACAATTCGGAAAATCTCAGTCTGCCCTGTACAAACTGACCAAATGAACAGTATTTGTTCATTTGGCCATAACTTGAGCTAGGCAGGTCTAAATGACCTGCAATTTTACCAGTGGACAGTTTAGATATAGACCTAAAACTTTCATGGAGAACACAAACACAAATTATGTCATTAACCAAATCATTTGGCCACCTAAAATTGGTGACCTAAAACTGCCAAAACCAAAATTTGCCCAGAAAATTGGGTTGAGTCCTATTCGGCAGCCATGGTTCAAATGGCTATAACTTGAGCTACAAAACTCCAATTGGAGTGATTCAAAAAGGAGAATAAACTTAAGACAATAGGGAACATTTTCTATGAAGAAAGTTTTACCAAATTCTAACAGTAAAGTGACCAATGGAATAGTGCAACTTAGGACACCAAAACTGAAAATTTGCAAATTTGCCTAAAAGACTTAGAATTTGAGAAAACAACAAAAACCAACAAATTTAGTGACCAAAATGTGGTATGTGGGTGAAGTTAAAATTCCCATACCTATTAAGCCTTAGAAAGTCAACAAATTGACTTGAATAGTGTAGTGAATAGTAACCTCAAAACACAAAAATTAAAGAACGTCAAGTTTAGCACGTTAAAGGTAGATAAAAGTGAAGTTAAATTTATTTTTGGATTTATGTTAAGTTATGGTATTGAAACACTGTAAAATTGTGTGTTTCAGTTGAAAAGAACACCAGGAGAGAACCCGAGGAATCTAGTCAAGGCCAAGAGGCGACTCGCTAAAAGTTTGTGCACAACTAACTCTTTTGTTATTTTTCAATTCCAAATTGATTTGAAATAAATTTATGGTATGATTTTATGATTTTTGTTGTGTTGAGAATTTTAACTTATTGAATGAAATTGTATAATTTGAATATAAATTTTTTATTTTATTTAAGGATTTATGGCATTGTTTTGAGGATTGTAAATTTTAAGTTTGATGTGTTGCCAACCTTGAGCATGAATTTATGATGATTAAATATGTTGATGATTTGTAAACACTTTGTAAATAGAAATTGTTTTGAATATGATTTGAAACCACAGTTGACATGGCAAAATTTGTTGTGAATTCTTATTAGCTTGTCTAGTGAGATATCTTCTCCACTAGATGGGGCGAGTTAGTTCCTCTTTGGCTTGCCAGTTGGGGAAGAATTTGAATGAGTACTCATATATACTAGTTAGTCTTTGTTTCTCCCTTTTAGCCTCGGTTATTGGGAGAATATGAAATTTTGTGGTGTACAACACGACATTTATTTGAATTTTGGGTCATGGGATCAACTGTGTGAATTGTTGGCAACGCCCTTTAATTACGCATAATTTGATAAATCGTGATTGAAATAAATAATTTGTTAGTGATTCAAAATATTTTTGTATTGTTTTGGAATTTAAAAGAAATGTAAGTAAATAGTTACTATTTGATCAAAATGTTATTCAAATGAATAATTTGCATGAATGAAAATATTGATTTTTGAATGTCATGGATTTTGAAGAATTTAGAAATTTTAAATTTTTATTCTTTATGAATTGTTAAGAATAATTTGTATTAAGTTTTAAATTATTAGTTTGTGCACCACTGAGTTCACCACTCAGCGATAGCTTTGTATGCTGTCGCAGGTGAAAGGAATAATAAAGCAGCTAAGTAAGATTTCTGAAAGGACATAGTGAGACTATCTTCGGGTATATCATAGGTATACCCTTGTACATTAGCTTTTGATGTAATTCTGTAATTATATGTGTGAAATTTACTTTGAGCAGTTGTACCAACTCTTTTGTAATATATATATTTAGATTGTAATAAAAAATAAATTATTGTAATATTATCTTGAGATTTTATGTATTTATAAAGTTTGTACTACTAAAATTTTTAATACTCCCATGAATGTAAATATTCATTTTGTTATCTTAATGAGATATTTCAATATTTGATTTAATTTAAACTGTGTATCGAATTACTTGTGTTGATTTGTGAAATGAGGATGGTTTGAATTTTGAGACTTGAGAAATTGGTTGAGATTGATTGTGAAATATGAAGAAGTTGTTAAGAAAAATATTGGGAGTGTCTTTATTTTCATGTTTTGAAGAACTGTTTTCTCAAAATACAGACGGCACTCTGCCGAAATTTTTTGTAAAAATTGCGGAGATTTTTAAATATCCAAAATTTTGATTTATGTTTGGACTTTAAATAAAGGTTTTTAATATCTGAGAAAATTCTACCCACCAATTTAAAAATGAACGAAAATTGTTTCAAAATCCCTTGTAGTATATTTAATGGGTTACCGGTAGGCGAAGTATGGTAATTCATTAAGTGTACTACGAGAGCATGTTACATCTTACGAGGAGTAGGGTGTGACATGTTTTAGTGGTATCAGAGCAAAGGTTTTAAAGTAAATTTTGAACTGTGAATTTGAAATATTTTTCGATAAGTATAACTGCTCGAATGTTTCATACATATAGTACATTTACATCATAAATATGAACTAACGGGGAGAAATCTCCTTGTGTTGGTTGTACAGGAAATAGAAAAAAAATCCTGTGAATAGATATGGACAAGGGGGATAAAACGGTAGAGTAGTCTGATACAGCTAACGTACAAGGAGAGGCCCCAGTTTAACAGAGCGTTAGAGGTCCAGCTGCACCAGTCCCTCCTATACAAATTACTGTACAAATGGCCCAGCAGATGGCCATGTTCTTTCAAAGAAATGGTCGATAATCACCACCTGTGCCCAAGTACAAACCCAACCCCCTCAAGAGCAGCATGAAAAAAAGAAAAGTGGGAAACCTATCGGTCAAAGTTCGAGTAGTAATTTGGGAAAGAGAAAAGATTTTGAGGGACCCCGAGCTCCTAAGTATGACAGAGGCGGATCTTTAGGCCGAAAGCAATCAAGAACCATTCGTCAAAGAGCCAGAAGTTCCTACCCTACCCGTCTCTGTGACGATTGTGGAAAATTTCATGGGGTTATTTGCCATGGGGTCACTGGAGCCTGCTTAAATTGTGGTGGAATTGGACATTTTGCCCGAGATTGTATTAGCACACATCGATTTATGCCACATACTGCACCAAAGGAATCAGTCCAAGGTTCTGATTTTAGAGGCTCATTAATAGTCAGTAGGGGCAGAGGCAGAAGTAGAGACAACACTTCGGGTAATCCTCGCACAATGGACCAACCCGAGTAGAGGAATACATTAGAAAGAGGAAGTGCCATGCATCGAGCAGAGACTTCAGATGTAGTTGCCGGTATGTTCTTAACTTGTGAAAGGAATAATTATGTACTATTTGATTTTGGCTCTACTTATTTATATGCTAATGTAAAAATTATATGTTCTACTGCTATTCCTTTGCATGGAGATAAATTTTAATGTGTTAGTAATTAGTCTTTTAGGATAAGAATTACGATAATAAGCGTGATTGGAATTAATTTTGAAAAAGTTTCTAGTAAGAGACATCTCCTAGACTACGATAAATTATAAAGTTAATTAGTAAGCCTAATTAGGTAAGGCAAGAGGACCAAAAAAGTAAGTTATAGCAATATATCTGCCCTAGACGGAAGTAAAGGTATTACTGTTGATAGATGTCAATAAGTACCATAATCAAAATAAGTTTAAGATATTAGTGGATTTGAAAGAAATAAGACATAGGAAAGTTTGATCTATTGGGATGTATCGTAGTAACTATGCAATATTCTTGATGTTTGTGCTATAAGCTGCAAATTATAGTACTGACTTGAGAATTATTATGTAGAGCTACGTACTACCTAATAGTACATAAAGATAGGAATAGTTATAAATGACTTTCGCTCTAGTACAAATATACTAGAATAGAGTTTTATTACTAGAACTAAGTTTGAAAATCCTAATTCGGGATTTAAAACTCTATAATTAAAATATCAAAAGATCATGGTTGCAAGGTAGTGAGAGTTAAAGACTCCGTTACCCTAGCATGAATTATAGTACATCAAGAATTGTTATGGGATTAGAGATTTTAGCATGGTAAAAATTTAAAAATAACACCTATAGGGCTAAGTCATCCAATCTCCGATATGGGGTTTATAGTTGTTTTGATATTGCAATGGATCTTTTGCTAAAAGTTTAGTAAGGAACAGTATTCTATTTGTGTAGCAATAAGACACAAAATATAATTTTGTTCCCCTAGAAGAGACAGGATGCTATGGATGACAATTATAACTTATAAAATAGTTAAGAAATAATATTCTACTGATAACAGTAATTCGATAGAAACTAGTTGGCCAGGTATTCTTTAGGAAAAGCACAACTGTATTGTGTGGACCATAAGGATTAGATTAGAATTCAAGCGAAACTTTTGAATAGCATGGGAAACAGGAGAGTTCGGTAGACTCCCTTCTTAAGATTAAAGAATTATTTATGGTTCAAAAAAAAAAAGAGGGTAATGATCGCAAACCAGCGGAAAAATAAGCTATGGAATATTGATAGATAAAAGAGTTATAGAAGTAAAAATTAGAATAGTTGGTTTGAATGTAATAAAGAAACGTTATGAATATTAGTTAAAGTGTTGACTAGAATGGTCAGTGGACCAAATCAAAGTAATATTGAAGTATAGTGAATTTATTAGAGACGATAAGAGGTGCTAAATCATGACTCGACAGTTAAGTTCAGGAAGAAGATAAGATTGAGGAATAAAATAATTAAAGTTAAGCTATGAAAAAAAAAAAACAAATAGAACAATAAGAAATGATAAAACCACCAGATGAGGAATTGCCACCAGGGCAAACAACCTACTTAAGACGCGTAACGATATCCCGAACTATTTTATCAATAAGGAAATAAGTTAAACAAAAGCAAACAAGATAGTGCAAAATATCACATAGGCCTTGGTCATAAATGGAGATGGTAAGATAATGGTTATGGACCTATGGCCAAGAAAGAGATAAGCAGTTCATATATGACCAACAAGGTCATTAAAAAAAAAAAAAAAGACTACGAAGGAAAATAATTGCTAAAACAATAGCAAGAAAAGACTAAAATATTATAAACTAAATTGAAGGTTGCATCAAATGATCAAGAGATTTGATAAGAAAAGAGTAAAACTAAGTTCTCACCCATAGGATCATACGAGGTCCTAGAAAGAGTGGATCCACTAGCACACAAATTTGCTTACCTTTAAAATTGAAATGAATTTAAATCTAACTTATGACAGAAGCTCATAAGAAACTTGGCACACGAGGTGAGCAATCGATGAGTAAATAATATTGGTTAAAGTGCTAAGGAACCATCATTCAGGCCAGGAAGCTACTTAGGAGCGTGAATAGGACATGAGGAGACAGCACCTACAACTGTTCAGAGACTGATACCAGGTAAAATTTCGAGGATGAAATTATTTTAAGGGGGGGAGAATTATAACACCCCTATTTGCATAGCCTGGTATATTTCACTATTCCGGAGACTGGTGTTGGTCCGGATAATTAAGGAGATTAGAACCACATCTAAGACAATTAGATAAACCATAAACACAAATAATTAATAATTGTCAATTAGTTAAGTATAAATAAGAAAAACAGAACATAAGAAGTTAAATGAACCGAGAGTCACAGTGATGGGTGACCTTCTCGGGAACGACTGCGAAGTCAATTTAAACTCAAATTTCGAACCGTAAAATGTGACGCTACGGTCCTTAGGACCATTACAAACATAGTGGAAAAGAGAAAATCATGAAAAAGAATTGTTAAGTCAGTCGAATAATTAGGTCAGGGAGCCGGAAGAAATATTGAATTATTTGTAAACCGGGTTGAACCGGCGAGGGCAATTTGGTCAATTGACCCCGAGAGCTGACTCCTGACCTAACTGTCAAATAAAATCGGAGAAAAGAAAATTTCAGAGTCGGGAATTAAATTAAATAACTAATAAAAAATATATGAAAAAGAAAAAGAAAAAAAAATTTGGAAAAGGTGAAAAAGCTTATGACATCATGCATGATGCAATAAACTTAATAATCAAAATTTTAAATTTTAGGATAATTTATCTTACTAAATATTTAAAAAACACATAAAAGAAAAAGAAAAAAAAAGAAAATTGAATAATGACATCACCAAGTGACATAAGATATGACATCAAAATTAATTTTAATTTAATTAACCAATTTGACTAAGTCAAATTTTGCATAAATACACATAAAATGAAAAAAAAAAATAAAATAAAAAGATCCATCTTCTTCTTTCCCTTAGCTCTCTTTCTCTCTTTCTCCCAAAGCTCTCTCACCCTTAAAACCTCCATGAAAGCTCATCTTTGAGCTTGAAAAACCAAAAATCTCACCATAGAAAATTACTCTCCCATGGTTAAAGCTTTTTTTGGCACTAGAAGAGGTGATTGAAGAATAAAGAAGGAAGAAAGGAAGAGGTTTGAAGAGAAAGAAAATTCTGCACTAAGGTTAGTAAACTAAATTTGATTTTCTAGTTGAATTAGTTGTGTTTATAGCTTAATTAACTTAGAAATAAACTTAAAATGAAATGAAATTAATTGTTGGAGGACTAAACATGGATTTTGGTCAGCTAGGGTTTGCTATGGTAGTGCATGAATTTGATTGGATTATAAGTGTAGGCAAGCTTATATTAATGTAGAGGTGATAGTGAGATACTTAGATGTGGTTAAATGTAATTACTAGTGTAGTTAGGGTTTTGGACCTAGGGTTTAGAGGCAAAAATTTGGAGAAATGGTGAAATGATGTAATTGATCTAGTTTGAAGTGAAAAATGGTTATTTGTGACCAAATGAAGTGAGTTGAAAATGTTGGAGTTAAGGTTAAATTCGGATTCAATGTGGTCATGCTTCATGCTGCTGGCAGCATGACCAAGGTCCCTTTGAGGGACCAAAAATAAAAATTTACAAGTCCAATTGGTATGAGACTAATTGGGAATGAAAATAGACACTAAATGACACAATTTTCATTTAGGAACCATGCCTAAAAAGTGACCAAAACCTAGTGAATAAATTGACTCAATTCGAAAAATCTCAGTCTGCCCTGTACAAACTGACCAAATGAATAGTATTTATTCATTTGGCCATAACTTGAGCTAGGCTGGTCTAAATGACCTGAAATTTTACTAGTGGACATTTTAGATATAGACCTAAAACTTTCATAGAATACAAATACAAATTATGCCATTAACCAAATCATTTGGCCACCCAAAGTTGGTGACCTAAAACTGCCAGAACCAAAATTTGCCCAGAAAACTGGGTTGAGTCCTATCCGGCAGCCATGGTTCAAATGGCTATAACTTGAGCTATAAAACTCCAATTGGAATGATTAAAACAGTAGAATAAACTTAAGACAATAGGAAACATTTTCTATGAAGAAAGGTTGGCCAAATTCTAACAGTAAAGTGACCAATGGAACAGTGCAACTTAGGATACCAAAATTGAAAATTTGCAAATTTGCCTAAAAGACTTAGAATTTGAGAAAACAACCAAAACCAACAAATTTAGTGACCAAAATGTAGTATGTGGGTGAAGTTGGAATTCCCATACCTATTAAGCCTTAGAAAGTCAACAAATTGACTTGAATAGTATAGTGAATAGTAACCCCGAAACGCAAAAATTAAAGAATGTCAAGTTTAGCACGTTAGAGCTAGATAAAAGTGAAGTTAAATTTATTTTTGGATTTATGTTAAGTTATGGTACTGAAACACTATAAAATTGTGTGTTTCAGTTGAAAAGAACACCGGGAAAGAACCCGAGGAATCGAGTCAAGGCCAAGAGGCGACTCGCTTAAAGTTTGTGCACAACTAACTCTTTTGTTATTTTTCAATTCCAAATTGATTTGAAATAAATTTATGGTATGATTTATGATTTTTATTGTGTTGAGAATTTTAACTTATTGAATGAAATTGTATAATTTGAATATAAATTTTTTATTGCATTTAAGGATTTATGGCATTGTTTTGAGGATTGTAAATTTTAAGTTTGATGTGTTGACAACCTTGAGCATGAATTTATGATGATTAAATATGTTGATGATTTGTAAACACTTTATAAATAGAAATTGTTTTGAATATGATTTGAAACCACAGTTGACATGGCAAAATTTGTTGTGAATTCTCATTAGCTTGTCTAGTGAGATATCTCCTCCACTAGATGGGGTGAGTGACTTCCTCTCTGGCTTGCCAGTTGGGGAAGAATTTGAATGAGTACTCATATATACTAGCTAGTCTTTGTTTCTCCCTTTTAGCCTCAGTTATTGGGAGAATGTGAAATATCGTGGTGTACAACACGGCATCTATTTGAATTTTGGGTCATGGGATCAACTTTGTGAATTGTTGGCAACGCCCTTTAAATTACGCATAATTTGATAAATTGTGATTGAAATAAATAATTTGTTAGTGATTCAAAATATTTTTGTATTGTTTCGGAATTTAAAAGAAATGTAAGCAAATAGTTACTATTTGATCAAAATGTTATTCAAATGAATAATTTGAATGAATGAAAATATTGATTTTTGAATGTCTTGGATTTTGAAGAATTTAGAAATTTTAAATTTTTATTCATTATGAATTGTTAAGAATAATTTGTGTTAAGTTTTAAATTATTAGTTTGTGCACCACTGAGTTCACCACTCAGTGATAGCTTTGTATGCTATCACAGGTGAAAGGAATAATAAAGCAGCTGAGCAAGATTTCTAAAAAGACATAGTGAGACTATCTTCGGGTATATCATAGGTATACCCTTGTACATTAGCTTTTGATGTAATTCTGTAATTATATGTGTGAAATTTACTTTGAGCAGTTGTACCAACTCTTTTGTAATATATATGTTTAGATTGTAATCAAAAATAAATTATTGTAATATTATCTTGAGATTTTATGTATTTATAAAGTTTGTACTACTAAAATTTTTAATACTCCTATGAATGTAAATATTCATTTTATTATCTTAATGAGATATTTCAATGTTTGGTTTAATTTAAACTGTGTATTGAATTACTTGTGTTGATTTGTGAAATGAGGATGGTTTGAATTTTAAGACTTGAGAAATTGGTTGAGATTGATTGTGAAATTTGAAGAAGTTGTTGAGAAAAATATTGGGAGTGTCTTTATTTTCAGGTTTTGAAGAACTGTTTTCTCAAAATACAGACAGCACTCTGTCGAAATTTTTTGTAAAAATTGCAGAGATTTTTAAATATCCAAAATTTTGATTTATGTTTGGACTTTAAATAAAGGTTTTTAATATCTGAGAAAATTCTACCCACCAATTTAAAAATGAACGAAAATTGTTTCAAAATCCCTTGTAGTATATTTAATGGGTCACCGGTAGGCGAAGTATGGTAATTTATTAAGTGTACTATGGGAGCATATTACATCCTATGAGGAATAGAGTGTGACATGCGTAACTCGGTGGGAAGTTGCGGTTCTCGCAACTAGGAGCCCTAAACGCAGGGGAAAATTCATAAAATAATTTTTAGGACTCCAGAGAAGGGTCATTGAGGTTTCTATGGCATTGGAATGCCAAGAAAATGCTTAGAAAAATTTTTCGATCGGTAGAGATGATTTTGGCTAAATAAGCAAAACGGAGGGCATTTTGGTCATTTTATCTTCGGAGATGATTTTTGGCTGACTTGTCCAGTTAAGTAAATAATTATTATGACATAAAATGTGAATAAATATTGCTAAAAATCAAATTGAAAATGAGTAGAAAGAAAGGAAAAAGAAAATGAAAGAAAACATAATAATTACATCATGCTTAAGTAAGCATGATGCAATTAAAATGCTTTTAACCAATCAAATTTCAACAAATTATTAAAGACAACTTAAAAGAGGACTAAATGAGGGAAATAACTAAAAACCAATCTGTTTTTTTTCTTCTCCACAACCAGCCAGCCGTCTCCCTCTTCTCCCATAGCCATTTCTTCCATGAAAGCTCACCCAAGCTCCCAACCTCACCAAATTTCACTTGAATTCCTTACCTAGCTTCACAAAAAATTAACCTAGCAACTTGAACATCCTCTAGGTAGCCAAAAGAGGAAGAAAAAAAAAGAAGTTTGGGTAGCTTGAAATTCTGCTCCATTCAAGGTTAGTGTCCAATCTTAGTTTTTTTTGTTTTAATTCCTATTTAAGGGCATGAATTGTGTAAGAAAGGTAAGAAAATAAAATAAACAAGTGTGTCTGTGCACCCTACAATTTTGGCAGCTAGGGTTAGCTAGGGTTTGATGATTTTGCTTGGTAGAAAAATGGTTATGAGTAGCCTTTGGTAGTTGATGAGGGATTGAACATAATTGAGTAAATGAAATGCAAGAATTGTGCATGTGGGAAATGAAAAAAAATTGGACACTTGAACAATTCTAGGATTTGCCCATATGATGGTTCATTAACCTTGTAATGGTCAATTAGTGGCCATATTAATGTGTATGATGAGGAAATGAAGTGAGTTGAGGCTTGGCATTTGTGTATGGGTGAGCTGCCTTGGCTGACCTGCAGAACTGAGCATGAGTCCAATAGGTTTGGGCAGTTATAAATGGAATTTTATAGGTTCAATTGGTGCAAGGCCAATTGGGCATGAAACTAGACACATAATGGCACAACTTTGGTATAGAAACCTTGCCCATAAAACCAAAACAAGTTGACCTAAAAATTGCCCTAATCCAGGTGACTTGCATTCTGCCTGGGCAAAATGACTAAATGAACAGTATTTATTCATCTAATCATAACTCAGTGTAGAAAGGTCCAATTGACCTGAAATTTTACCAGCATAAAGCTGAGACACAGACCTAAAACTTTCATTAAGAACACAAATCCAAATTCTGACCATAACCTAGTCAAATTGCCAACCAAACTTAGGTTATCAAATCTGGCAGAACCAGTTTTGCCCAGAATTTTTGATTCTATCTAATCCGGCCAGTTATGGTTTTTAGGCTATAACTTGAGCTACAAAACCCCAAATGGAGTGATTTAAAAAAGAAAACATAACTAGACAAAATAAAGAACAACTTTCATGAAGACAATTTTGCCAAATTCTTACTGTATAAATGACCAATGAAACAGTAAATATGAGGCTTGAAATCTAAAAAATTTTGAATAACTAACATTAAGCTTAGAAATGGTATTGGCAACCAATACCAACAATTTTAGAATGCAAAATGTGGTATGTTGGGAATATTAGAACCAATGTACCTATTGTCTATGCAAAATTCAACATTTTAGTTGACTAATGAAGTGAATAGTAACACCTAAACTTAAATTTCAAGAATTGTAAAATTTAAAAGTATAACATGCCCTAGTACACTGCAACATCCTCACTTTAGCTAGTACGTACAGTTTACTGTTCCAGTGACCAATGTCAGTCTGAGTAGCTAAAATGTTTGAAATTATAAATAGACTAGAGTGAGGAGTTATAAAGAAATTAAATAATGCTCATAAAAATCAAGGAAAAATTTTAGAAACGAAATACACTAAGGTTAAACGAGCCGAAACACCAGGGATGAGTAACCCGAAGGGAAAGTGACGGTGAAGGCCGTTAGCAACCCTAGACCCAGAGGAAAAATTATAAAATAATTATTGGGACTCCAGAGAAGGGTCATTGAGGTTCTTATGGCATTCGAATGCCATGAAAATGCTTAAAATTTTTTTTTTTCTATAGGTACACACAATTTTGGCTTGTTAAGCCAAACGGAGGGCATTTTGGTCATTTCATCTTCAGAGATGATTTTTGGCCAACTTGTCCAGTTAAATAAATAATTTATATAACATAAAATATGAATAAATGTTGCTAAAAATTTAATTGAAATTAAATAGACAAGAAAAGAAGAGAAAATGAAAGAAAATGAAATTATGACATCATAATGATGCCATTAAAATTCTCCCAACTAATCCAATGTTGACACATGACATAAGCTTATTTAAAAGAGACTTAATGGGCTGAAAAAGGAAAAAAAAAATAAAAACTCTCTCTTTCTTCTTCTTCTTACCGTCACCCCTCCTCCATACCCAACCTTGAGCAAGCTTTTCAAAGCTTGATTTCCCTAGCTTTTGTCCCACTAAACCCTATATTCTCAACACAAAAAAGTGTTCTTACACCTTGGAGAGTCCTTTGGGAGCAAAAAGAAAGGAAAAATAGGAACCCTAGCAAGTGGGAAATCTCACTCCATTAGAGGTTTGTGACCTAACCATGGTTTTCACTTTAAATTCATGTTAAGGACTTTGAATGAGTGTAAATTACAAAGAAAATTTGTTGAATACCATTTGTATGCCAACCCATAATTTCAGCAGCCTTGGTTAGGGTAAGAAGGTGATGATTTTTGTGGAGCTAAAATGGTAGTGTGGCTGCCCTCAATATGTATCTCTTAAGTGGATTGATAAAATGCAATGATAATGCATGATTTGTAATGTTTGAGTTAGGGTTTAGGGTGAAAAATGAGACTTTGATTATGTGATGATGGAATTAGGTTTCAATGGTCAATTAGTGACCATTTGGTTCTGTTTAAATAAAAAATGAAGTGAATTGTGTAGTGGGATTGGAGTTTGGTGTGGCTACCCTTGGTGACCTGCAGGACTGGGCATGAGTCCAGCAGGTTTGGGCAGCAATAACTAGAATTGTAGAGGTTCAATTGGTGTAAGGCTAATTGGAAATGAAACTAGACACATAATGGCACAACTTTGGTGAAGAAACCACGCCCAGAAAACCAAACCAAGTTGACCAAAAGATTGCCCTAATCCGGGTGACCTGCATTCTGCCTGGGCAAAATGACCAAATGAATAGTATTTAGTCATTTAGCCATAACTCAGTGTAGAAAGGTCTAATTGACCTGAAATTTTACCAGCAAATAAGCTGAGATATAGACCAACAACTTTCATGAAGAAACCTAACCCAAATTATGACCATAACATATTCAAAAAGTGACCTAAAGTTACTGCTCCTAATACTATAGATTTGGTCAGTCCAGAAATTCTAGAAAAATCATAATCCGGCCAGTTGTAGTTTTTGGGTCATAACTTGAGCTACAAAACTCCAAATGGAGTGATTCAAAAAACGAAATGCAACTAGACAAATTAAGGAACAACTTTCATGCTGATTATTTTGCCAAATTCCTACTGCAGAAATGACTAATGAAATAGTAAACTCAAAGCTTGAAAACTGAAAATTCTGTCCAATTAACTTTAAGCTTAGAAATGGTATTGGCAACCAATACCAATAATTTTAAAATGCAAAATGTGGTATGTTGATGATATTTAAACCAATATACCTATTGTCAATGCAAAAGTCAACATTTTAGTTGACTAATGAAATGAATAGTAGCCATAAAATTTTAATTTCAAAGAATTACATAAATTAAAAGTGTTAAATGCCCTAGTAGGCCTAATGTGATTGGTTTGGATAGGTTGGCATGCTAATAGGGTTCTGTTAGCAGTACTGCATATGGCTTCATGCCATTCTGTGTTTCATGGCCTTCCATGCCATTCTGTGATAAAATAGCCTTTAGCTATGTTGATTGGGATAATATACTTGGGTTTTATCCCCGATAATTATTACAGCCTATTAGCTGTTCTATTGCACACCGGGAGACACAATGTGACCGATGGTGTAATGGTCCGAGGTACTTAGTACCTAGTGCCAGTTTACCCGTTTATCCAGTCCAGTCGATTAATATGGGTTACTCGGGCAATGATAATAAATTTTACCAAATTTTAATTAAATAATACTGCAATAAATATCAGAAATTAAGTCTACCCAAAAATGAAATTATACATTATGCATATTTATTTTATTTTATTTTATTTTATATTATCACCACTAAGCAAAATTACTTAGCGCGTCGCTTTTGCCACGCGCAGGTACTGGAGACCTAGCTGGGGAGCCCAGCAGACATCAGACCGGGTGAACTTTCAGACCTGCATTCGGAGTCTAGAGTCACCTCACATCTGCAGTGCATATGGTAGGACATTAAGACTTTGGGGTAGCATTTTGTATTTTGTATTTTGTATTAGTTTTGGATTGTAACTATAAACTCTTGTAATTATGTAATAATGTAAATATATGAAATTTCATGTTATTGAAATTTTATGTATAATGTATGTTGATAAATGAAATGTTGAGAAATATGTATAAATGTGCTTCAAGTGATGAAGTGAACAGAAAAGTTCTGAAAATAGTATTGAGATTTTGAGATTGATTTGAAATGTGTGTAATGGAGTTCTGGATTTGGAAAGTTATATTGGAAATGTCTTTTAAACAGGTTCAGAAGAACTGTTTTTTCAATTTACAGCCGGCACTCTGCCGGATTTTCTATAAAAATTTCGAAAAAATTCAGATATGTCAAAAATTGTAAATAAATGAATTAAAAGGAATAAATTGTAATTAAAATATGAATTGGTGCTCCAGCACACTGAGTGGCATAACTTGCTCGGTTACACTGTAGACGGGTAAGGGGTGTCACATTTAGTGGTATCACAGCATCGGTTTAGGCGTTTCTGGGCCTAGATAGAGTGCATACCATTGCATTGCATTTGTAAGTGTTGAGATGACACTGATGCAGATCTGTTTGTTTTCTTATTTTGAATAGTATATGAATCCTGCTTCTCAAAGAACAGTTGATGAAGAGGTGGAGAATTATGCCCCACCGAGGGCTAAATCTGGGGGTAGGGGAGAATCTGCTCCACTAGCAGCTGAGGCACCTGCCCAAGCCCAGTTTGCGCTATTTCAGCAAATGACCGAATTCTACCGGCAAATGATGGGGGTAATTCCACCACCACAACCACAGCCACAACCTCCACCAGCACCACAAAAGTCCCATTTGGAGAAACTACGGAAACATGGGGCTGTGGATTTCTTTGGGAAGAGGGAGGATGATCCCATGACCGTAGAAAATTGGTTGGATAGAACCATCAAAGTGCTGAAATAGCTTAACTGCACCCCCTAGCAGAACCTGGAGGGTGTTGTGTCCCTACTTCAGGATGATGCATATCAGTGGTGGGACACAGTAATCAGTGAGGTGCAACCAGAACGGATCACCTGGGAATTCTTCCTCACAGAGTTTAGGAAGAAATGTGTTAGCAAAGTGTATTTGGAAGAGTGAAGAAGAGAGTTTATCAGTCTGAGACAGAGGCAGTTGTCAGTGGTAGAGTATGAGCGTGAGTTTGTCAGACTGAGCCAATATAGGAGGGAGATAGTCCTTACAGAGGCAGAGAGGTGCAGAAGGTTTGAAGAAGGACTCAATGACAATATTAAAGTTATGATCACAGCATTGGAGATCATAGATTTTGCTAAGCTAGTAAATGCTGCATCAAAAGTGGAAAGGGTCCGAATAAATGAACAAAATAGAAGGGAAAGACAGCAGAAGAGGGGTCCGGGTCAGTCCAGTACATTTTCTGCTCCCAATAAGAAGAGTAAGGGTCCTCCTGCTCAGAGTTCAGGACCACCACAGGGTCAGGGTCAGTCTTAGGGGCCTAGACCACAGTTCACACCTAGGAGAGGCTAGTCCACACCATCAGTGGGCAGCTCTCCAGGGATGATGTTTAGGGGACTAACCCCAGCATCTTCTGCTTATCAGTACTGCTAGAAGTGGCATAAGGGGGACTGTTGGCGAGTGACTGGTGTATGCTTACGGTGTGGATCTATAGAACATCAGATCAAGAATTGTCCGAAGAGGACTACTACAGTTGCTCCAACACAAGCTGATAGACCTGCTCCTGCACCACAAAGGGGTAGGAAGCCCTGTAAATCTGAGGCAGCTGGTCCATCACTGAGGCCTGCATCTGAGTCAGCTGAGAGGCCAGAGACTAGAGTACCTGCCAGGGTCTATGCCATCAGAGCTCAGGAGGAGCAAGATGCCCCAGATGTCATCAGGGGTACGTTTTCCTTCTACAACACTTCTGTGCATGCATTGGTGGATCCAGGATCCACTCATTCCTACATTTGCATCAAACTACCCGTAGAGAGGGGAGTTCCAGTAGAGGAGAGTGATCAAGACATTCTGGTCACAAATCCACTAGGCCACAGTGTGGTAGTGAATAAGGTGTATAAAGGTTTCCCGTTGAGGATTCAGGGGTATGAATTCTCGACAGACCTAATTGAATTGCCCTTCCACGAGTTTGACGTGATTTTGGGAATGGACTGGTTGTCACATCATCAGGCAATAGTTGATTGCAAATTGAAGAGGATTTCTCTGAAAACTTCTGAGGGTAATGAGATTACTGTTGTGGGTGAAAGGACAGATTTCCTGTCCAATGTTATCTCAGCCACAGTTGCAAGAAGATTGATGAGAAAAGGCTATGAAGCTTACCTAGCACACGTGGTTGATACTAGGCAGGCCAAGCCAAACCTGTGTGATATACCCACAGTAAGAGACTTCCCAAATGTATTTCCTGAAGAATTGCCTTGTTTACCACCAGAAAGGGAAGTTGAGTTTGTTATTGAGGTAATGTCGGGTACAGCACCCATTTCTATTGCTCCTTATAGGATGGCACCCACTGAATTAAAGGAGTTGAAAATTTAGTTGCAGGAGTTACTCGATAAGGGGTTCATACGCCAGAGTGTGTCACCATGAGGAGCTCCGATACTATTTGTGAAGAAAAAGGATGGAACTTTGAGATTGTGTATTGATTACCGGCAGTTGAACAAAGTAACTGTGAAGAATAAATATCCGTTGCCCAGAATTGACAATCTATTTGATCAGTTGAAGGGAGCCAGTGTATTTTCAAAAATTGATCTCAAATCAGGGTATCATCAGTTGAGGGTAAAGGATGCAGATGTGTCAAAAACTGCATTCAGAACCCAGTATGGGCATTATGAATTTTTAGTGATGCCGTTTGGGTTAACAAATGCACCAGTAGCATGTATGGACCTTATGAACGTTATCTTCCATCCATACTTAGATCGGTTTATAGTGGTTTTTATTGATGATATTCTGGTGTATTCCAAGACCAGGGAAGAACATGATGAACATTTGAGGATTGTTCTGCAAACCCTATGAGAAAAGAAGCTGTATGCTAAGCTGTCTAAGTGTGACTTCTGGATGAGTGAAATCTCCTTTCTTGGACACATAGTATCAGCTGAGGGGATTAGAGTAGATCCCAAAAAGATAGAAGCAGTGATGGAATGGAAGCCTCCTAGAAATACAACTGAGGTAAGAAGTTTCTTGGGACTAGCTGGGTATTACAGAAGATTTGTGAAGGGGTTCTTTCTTATAGCTGCTCCAATAACCAAGTTGTTGCACAAGAATGTGAAATTTGGCTGGAACGACAAGTGCCAAGCCAGTTTTGAGAGGCTGAAGGCTATGTTGACAGAAGCACCAGTGTTAACACAGCCAATGTCGGGAAAAGACTTTGTGGTCTACAGTGATGCCTCGCATAATGGGCTAGGGTGTGTATTGATGCAAGAGGGGAAAGTGGTCGCCTATGCTTCCAGTCAGTTAAGACCACATGAACAGAACTACCCTACTCTTGACCTAGAGTTAGCAGCAATTATCTTCGCACTGAAGATATGGAGGCATTATTTATATGGTGAAAAATGTTACATCTATACAGACCACAAGAGTCTATAACATTTGCCAACCCAGAAGGAGCTCAATCTTAGACAGAGGCGATGGATTGAGTTCCTAAAGGATTATAATTGTGTGATAGATTATCATCCTGGGAAGGTAAATGTAGTTGCTGATGCTTTAAGTAGGAAGTCCATCATAGCTTTAAGATCACTAAATGCCTGTCTGTCCTTAGCTTAAGATGGAGCTATTTTGGCTGAGTTACAAGTGAGGCCAAACCTGCTACAGCAGATACAAGATGGGCAGAGGGTAGATGAAAAATTAATAGCCATTGTGGGTAAAATTTTAGAGGGAAAGGAAACTGAATATGAGGTGAAAGCAGATGGGTGTCTGTACTACAGAGGAAGAGTGTGTGTACCAGATGATGGGGAATTGAAGACTAGTATTCTAAAAGAAGCACACACTAGTGTTTATACTGTGCACCTGGGAAGCACGAAAATGTATAATGATTTGAAGCCTCATTATTGGTGGCCTGGTATGAAGAGTGATATAGCTGACTATGTGACTAAGTGTTTGACATGTCAGCAAGTTAAAGCAGAACATCAAGTTCCATCAGGATTGCTACAGCCTATAAGCATACCTGAATGGAAATGGGACCGGGTCACTATGGATTTTGTTAGTGGTCTACCTCTCACCCAGAAGAAGCATGATGCAGTATGGGTGATAGTGGATAGATTAACGAAGTCAGCACATTTTCTACCAGTTAGGACTGATTACTCATTGGAGAAGCTAGCAGAATTGTATATCAGTGAGATAGTTAGACTGCATGGAATCCCACTTTCCATCATATCTGATTGAGACCCAAGGTTTACATCGAGATTCTGGAAAAAGTTGCAAGAAGCCTTGGGCACACAACTCCGTTTTAGCACGGCTTTTCATCCCCAGACAGATGGACAGTCAGAACGAGTAATCCAGGTAAACCTAGAACCTAATTGAATTTTTACAATTAATAAATTGAAATGACAGTAACAATGTGAATTATGTGATAGATCCTAGAGGATATGCTAAGGAGTCATGTCATTGAGTTTGAGGGGAGTTGGGATAGATATCTCCCACTGGCAGAATTCGCATATAACAATAACTACCAAGCTAGCATTCAAATAACTCCGTATGAAGCACTATATGGGAGTAAATGTAGAACCCCAGTGTGTTGGACTGAATTGGGCGAAGATAAGCTGGTAGAACCAGACTTGGTAAAACAGACTAAGGAGAAAGTAAAGATAATTAAAGTTAACCTGAAGGTTGCCTCAGATAGATAGAAATCTTATGCCGACTTGAAGAGAAAAGAGATAGAGTACGCAGTTGGCGATAAAGTATTTCTCAAAGTCTCACCATGGAAGAAAGTACTGAGGTTTGGAAGGAAGGGTAAGTTAAGCCCTAGGTTCATTGGCCTATATGAAGTCATTGAACGTGTGGGACCAGTGGCCTATCAGCTAGCTTTACCACCAGAACTAGATAAAATCCATAATGTATTTCATGTTTCTATGCTGAGAAGATATCGCTCAGACCCTTCACATGTCATTTCCATGGAAGAGATTGAAATCCAACCGGACTTGACATATACAGAAGAACCTATACAGATCCTAGCTCGGGAAGTGAAGGAACTGAGAAATAAACAAATTCCACTGGTGAAAGTGCTTTGGAGGTACCACAACACTGAAGAGGCAACTTGGGAAAGTGAAGAGACGATGAGGCAACAGTTCCCTCAATTGTTTGCATCAGGTAAATTTCGAGGACGAAATTTTTCTTAGAGGGGAAGAGTTGTAACATCCTCACTTTAGCTAGTCAAATGCATCTGTTAGGTGACCAATGTCGGTCTGGGTAGCTAGAATGTTTGAAATTATAAATAGACTAGAGTGAGGAGTTATAAAGAAACTAAATAATGCTCATAAAAATGAAGGAAAAATTTTAGAAACGAAATACACTAAGGTTAAACGAGCCGAAACACCAGGGATGAGTAACCCAAAGGGGAAGTGACGGTGAAGGCCGTTAGTAACCCTAGACTAGGGAAAAAAATTATAAAATAATTATTGGGACTCTAGAGAAGGGTCATTAAGATTCTTATGGCATTAGAATGCTAAGAAAATGCTTAGAAAAATTTTTCTATCGGTACACAAAATTTTTGCTCGTTAAGCCAAACGGAGGGCATTTTCGTCATTTCGTCTTCAAAGATGATTTTTGGCCAACTTGTCCAGTTAAATAAATAATTTATATAACATAAAATATAAATAAATGTTGCTAAAAATTTAATTGAAATTAAATAAACAAGAAAATGAGAGAAAATGAAAGAAAATGGAATTATGACATCATAATGATGTCATTAAAATTCTCCAAACCAATCCAATATTGACACATGGCATAAGCTTATTTAAAAGAGACTTAATGGGCTGAAAAATGAAAAAAAAATCAGAACTCTCTTTCTTCTTCTTCTTGCCGTCACCCCTCCTCCATAGCCAACCTTGAGCAAGCTTTTCAAAGGTTGATTTCCCTAGCTTTTGTCCCACTAAACCCTATATTCCCAACATAAAAAAGTTTTCTTACACCTTGGAGAGTCTTTTAGGAGCAAAAAGAAAGGAAAAAGAGGAACCCTAGCAAGTGGGAAATCTCACTCCATTAGAGGTTTGTGACCTAACCATAGTTTTCACTTTAAATTCACGTTAAGGACTTTGAATGAGTGTAAATTACAAAGAAAATTTGTTGAATACCATTTGTATGCCAACCCATAATTTTGGTAGCCTTGGTTAGGGTAAGATGGTGATGATTTTTGTGGAGCTAAAATGGTAGTGTAGCTGCCCTCAATATGTATCTCTTAAGTGGATTGATAAAATGCAATAATAATGCATGATTTGTAATATTTGAGTTAGGGTTTGGGGTGAAAAATGAGACTTTGATTATGTGATGATGGAAGTAGGTTTTAATGGTCAATTAGTGACCATATGGTTCTGTTTAAATAAAAAATGGAGTGAATTGTGTAGTGGGATTGGAGTTTGGTGTAGCTGCCCTTGGTGACTTGCAGGACTGGGCATGAGTCTAGCGGGTTTGGGCAGCAATAACTGGAATTGTAGAGGTTCAATTGGTGTAAGGCTAATTGGACATGAAACTAGACACATAATGGCACAACTTTCATGAAGAAACCATGCCCTGAATGTAACACCCCTAAGTTCGGTAGTGCGTTCTGCTGCTCCAGTGACCAGTGTTGTCCGGACAGCTAGGATGCCTAGAACCACACTTCAATGAGAGTGAGGAGACATAAAATAATGAAATAAAAGAAAAGAAAGTACAAGAAAAACAAAGGAAAAATGATTGCAAAGAAATGTGATTAAGTTAAACGAGCCGGGAAACCTAGCGATGGGTGACCGCACCGGGAAGTCACGGCGTGGACCGTTGACTAGCCCTGGACTGCGGGGAACCTTGGAAAACATTTTTAGGACATAAATAGAACCTTATTGAAGTATAAATCTCATTAGAAAGATTAAAGAAAAATTAAATAATTAGTACAAAGAAAAGTGAGAAATCGAAAAACAGACAAAACCCAGTATCTGAAAAATCAGAATGCCACGAGCAGGGCATTATGGTCATTTGACATGCCGAAGTGTCTTTTGACCTAAATGTCCATTAAAAATAAATAGTATTACACTTAGAAAATAAAATGAAAAATTAAATTGGTGGTACCTAAAATAAATAGTGGAAATTATGGGTTAAATGTGGAATAAATGAATAATTACTTTATTATATGATTAAGTGACTAAGTGGACCACTAAGGGGATTAATTAAATACATAGTGGGACATGTGTACACTTAAAATGCAGCTGAATAAGTCATCTTCCTCATTTGCATTCAAATTGCCGAATTGAAGAGTGAAGGAAACTCCATAGCCATTTTTCATGCAAGCTTTCTTAAGTCTCCATTTTCAACTCCAACCTCTTAGTGTTCTTCATTAAACTTTGTCTACACATCACAAGGAAGATATTGATACTAATTTTGAGAAGTTTGATGAAGGTTTAGCAAGTTACAATTAAAGGTAAGTTTGCATTTTTGAGAATTTCTTTGTTAAAGTTTATGTTCATGTTTTGGGTGTTAGTTTGGTGAAAGAAAATTTTGAGTTTGAAGGGTTATTGTTGTTTTCATTTTGGACAGCCATGAGTCACGTTTTTGATGAGATATTTGTGCATATAATTGATGAGAAATGGTGTTGATCATGATGAATTAGTAACCTAGTGAATTATTTCATGTTTATGTGGTGATTTATGCACTTGGATGGGAAATTGTAAAATGGACGGCACTTTGATGTTGAAGAATGGTTTGTGGCAGCTTGGGGACACTTGAGTAATGGTATATATTGAAGGAAATGTATGCAGAATATTAACCTAGAAGGATTGATGATATGTATGTAGATTGATCTTGTAAAGTGTGTAAAATTTGTAATGGTTAGGTGTGTTTGTAATAGTACTTAGAAATTGTAATTGTGAATGATATTGGTGTGTTGAGGGTGATTGGAATCTGCCCAAAATAATGCTAATGTAATGTAGAAAATGCTTTTGGTAATGTGCCAAAACAGTTTGGTAGGGTATAGAAGTAAACCTTGCAAGGTGAGTATGTGTTTGAAGTTGGGGTGTGAAATGCATATTGAGGGCAGTGTATATTTTAGCCTATAACCTTGAATGTGTAACCTCAATTGGTATGAGACCAATTTGAGGTGAAACTAGGCACAAAATGTGCCAACTTCCATTGAGAAACCATGCCAAAATTCTGCTTGCAAGGTGACCTAAAAAAATGACCAATTCGGATTAGGTGCAATTAGGACCTGAAAAATGACCAATTGGGCAGCAGTGAGTGTTTAGGCCATAACTCACTCAAACCAGGTCCAATTGACCTGAAATTTTAACCAAGAACAGTTAAGACCCATACCTACAAGTCTTATGAAGACACCAAAGCCCAGAAATGACCATAAGCAAGTCAAACAACTTGCACAAGTTCGGGTCCAAAAACTGGCCGAACCAGAATTGACCAATTTGACCTAAAATTGACCTAAAATGGTACCACTTGACCAGCAATAGTGTAATGACCATAACTTGGTCTACTTAACTCGGATTGACCTGAAATTTTGCACCGCGTGCAATAAGACCTAGATCTACAAATTTGTAGTTTCGACCGAGACCGAAAACCGAGGAACTAGATCGTCGGTTAGGTCAAACCGGTGTCCGGAATCGAGAATTTGCATTAAAATGCACTAAGCAAGGAAATGACTATGGTAAAACATACCAAACCTAAAACCCTATCAAATGTGACATATTAACGACACTAAAACCTAATTTACCTAAAACGCATAGCGAGTCGGTATATTAGGTGATTAAGTGAATAATTGAGTTCATGCATTATTTACCAAACACCATCGATAGAGACGATTTAAATTAGTAATCAAACACTTCAAATTGTGTTTCTCGATTACCAAAGACTCGAGAAAAGGAAGGAAACAGAGTCGGATCGAGAGGGCAGTCATCGAGGTTTGTGCACAACAACTGTTTCTTTTGAATTATTTTCAATGGAAAAAAATCTTGACTATTTGCATATCATTGTATTAAATTGTGGAAATGTGTTTGGTGGACACTTATTGATTGAAAAACATTGTGAATGGTTTGAAATTGTGAAAAATTGTTTGAATGGTATTTGATGGATACTTATTGTTTGAAAAGCATCGTAAATGGTTTTGTGGAAATTGAAGTGAATTACGAATTGTGTTGCCATTTTGTGAATGAAATTATAACTTTGGAAATTTATTGGATTCTTACGGATCATTTGAATAAAATGTTTGGAATTGTTTTGACTCACAATTGGCATGACACGATAATATGTTCCTCCTCCATTAATGGGGTGAGTGTGATTATTCCTCCCTCTTTGACTTATTAGTGCAGGGTGAGTATGATTATGTTCTGTGACACCCCTTACAGTGTCTGATATACCGAGTAAGTAATGCCACAGTGTACCGCACACTCTAATATTTCTCAATTAATTTAGAAAATGCTTTTGCACATAATTTATGAAATACAAATTATTTAAACCATTTATCAAAAGTATCATGCATTTAAGGTTCGAAAAATTTTAAGAAAATCCGTGAGTCTGGCTAAAAATGGAGAAAACTGTTCTTGAACTGTTAAAAACACTTCCAATACTTTTATTTCATCATCTCAAACTCCAATATCCCAAAATCTCAACAATATTTCTCAAACATTCATTATCAACACCAAATTCAATATCATGATTTCCACATTTCAATTTCCATTTTCATTCATCATTCACATGTGATGTTCGCATGTAAATCACAAGTAAACATCTACTTTTCCATTAACAAATACAATTTTCATAATTTACATATACATCAAAATATATTACATGAGATCAAATACATATGAGAAAATACAAATCTACTACAAAATATCAAAATGACAAACTGACACCTAGTGCCCTACCGATGCAATGCAGTAGTGAGGTGACACAGACATCGAGCGAAGCGTCGGATGGACTCACCCGATCTGTGGTCTCACGGGCTCACGATTGGGATCTCCAGTACCTACGCGTGGCAAAAGCAACGCGCTAAGCAATAATGCTTAGTGGTGCAATAATATAATAGAGGAAAATAGCAAAAAAAATAAATGTGTATGCAAAGTGTATGCTTTCTTTGTTTGATTTTGGTATATTCATTAATTCATTAACTTTGTTCACTTTTATTCATTTGGTTGCCCCAAGTAACCTACACTAGACGACTGGACTGGATAACGGGTAAACTGGCACTGGGTACCTAGTACCTCGGGCCGTCACACCATTGGTTGCATATGCATCTCCCGGTGTGCAACAGAACAGCTAACAAGCTGTAAATAATGTCAGGCACAAGGCCAAGTCTCAATGTAAAGTCAGAATGGCTAAAAGCCATGAAATCACAGAATGGCATTGTTGCCATGTGCAGTACTGCTAACGGAACCCTATTGGCATGCTAAACTATCCAAACCAATCTTGTTAGGTATACTAGGGCATTTGAAACTCTTAAATTTGTCAATTTGTGAATTTCAACTTTTTTTTAGTGTCACTATTCATCATTGGTCAACAAAAATGTTGACTTTTAAAATAAAAATGTGTACATTGCCTTTGGCACTCCCAACATACCACATTTGGTGTTTAAAACTTGTTGGCATTAAGTGTTAATGCAATTTCAAAGTGTAACCCACACTAGCAGAAAATTTCAGTTTTGATGCCCTAACTTCACTGTTCCATTGGACACTGTTACTGTTGGAATTTGAAGAAATGTAAAACATGAAAGTTGTTCCTTATTTTGTCTAGTTGAATTTCCTTCTTTGAATCACTCCATTTGGAGTTTTGTAGCTCCAGATATGGCTCAAAAACCCAAGCTGGCCGGATTTCAAATTCTGCAGATTTACCATATCTACAGTAACATGAACAGTGACTTGAGTCACTTGGTTGACTGGGTTCTGGCCATAATTTGGGGTAGGTTCCTTCATGAAAGTTGTTTGTCTATGTCTTAACTTGTTGCTGTAAAAATGTCAGACCAATTGACCAAATCTACAGTGAGTTATGGCCAAATGAACAGTTACTGTTCATTTGGTCAAATTCTCTGAGGCAGTTTCAGGGTTCGGATTGGGGCCAAGTTTTGGTCCTCTTGCTTTGGTCTTTTGGGCATGGTTTCTTCAGCAAAAATGTGCCATTATAAGCCTAGTTTCATGTCCAATTGGCCAAAATTCAATTGGACTTACACAGCCCAAGTTATGGCTGTGCAAAGGGACTGAAATTTCAGTCCCTATCTTTGTCATCCATAGGGCAGATTTCACCTCACTTTGCCATAGCATTTTTCAGTCCCATTTATGGTCAACATATCTAAAATGGTCACTAATTGACCATTACAATGTGCCCTAACAATTTCCTAAGCCAATTCACATTTTCACCCTTCCAAACCCTAATATCCAACTAAATTTACTCATGAACTTAATTAACATACTTAGTTTAATGTCCATGTGTTTTAATACTTTAACCATCATTTCTAGCCACTTTAAATTTATCAAAACAATCAACCTCATACTTCCATAGGGCTGCTGAAAATTTAAAGTACCATAACTCATGTAATTTACTTCAATTCTTTAAAATTTCTTAGCTCAAATGATATTCTAACTAAGATTAAAAGAAGGAGAATGAAGTTTGTAGCACTAACCTCACTTAGGGCAGATTTTTCCCACCTCTAAACTTCACTTTCCTTCACTTTCAAGGCTGCCAAAAGGTTGTTTAAGGTGTGGAGTAAAATTTTAATGAAGAGAGGTTAGGGTTTTGTGGTGAAACAAGGGAGAAATTAAGCTTGAGAAGTGAGGTTTAAGGGAGTTTGAGAGAGGAGAGAGGTTCACGTTTTGGCTGCACTAAGGAGAGAAGGATGGCTGCTGAAATTTTGTTGAATTTGGTCTTCTCTTATCTCTTTTAATGGTTAGTCAAACAATGGCTTAAGTGTGATTGGTCCAACTTTTTAAATGATGTCATTTTTGCCTTATTTTTGCATTTTCTTTTCTTTTCTTCCACTACTCATTTCAATTTTCATTTCTAGTAATATTTCTTCATATTTGATGTCATATTAATTATTTACTCAACTGGGCAAGTCGGCCAAAAATCACCTCGGAAGGCGAAATGACCAAAATGCCCTCCGCTTGGCTTAACGGGTCAAAATTATGTCTGTCTGATTGAAAAATTTTTCTAAGTATTTTCTTGGCATTCTAATGCCATGGGAACCTCAATTACCCTTCTCTGGAGTCCCAAAAATTATTTTATAATTTTCCCTCAGTCTAGGGCTCCTCGTTGCGAAACAACTTCCCTCGATTACCCATCGCTTGGGCACCTTGCTCGTTTACTTCGATTGTATTTTATTTCTAAAATTTTTACTAAATTTTTCTTATTAATATTTGAGTTAATTAGGGTTCCTAACTTTAGTTTAAATATTTTTCGGACGTTCTAGGTCCGACCGACACCGATCACGGAGCAGTAGAATGTACGAGTGGTTACCGGGAGGGTGTTACAACTCTTCCTCTAATTTAAATTTCGTCCTCGAAATTTACACAGTCTAAACAGTTGAGGAACTGTTGCCTCATCGTTTCTTCACTTTCCCAAGTTGCCTCCTCGGTGTTGTGGTGCCTCCAAAGCACTTTCACGATGGAATCTGTTTGTTCCTCAACTCTTTCACTTCCCGAGCCAAGATTCGTAGAGGTTCTTCTTCATATGTCAAATCCGGTTGTATTTCAATTTCTTCTCTGGAGATGACATGTGAAGGGTCCGAGCGGTATCTTACGAGCATGGATACATGGAACACATTGTGGATCTTGTCCAGCTCTGGTGGTAAAGCTAGCCTATAGGCCACTGGACCCACACGTTCAATGACTTCATATGGGCCAATGAACCTAGGGCTCAACTTACCTTTTCTTCCAAACCTCAATACCTTCTTCCATGGTGACACCTTGAGGAACACTTTGTCGCCAACCCCATATTCTATTTCTTTTCTCTTGGTCGGCATAAGATTTACATGCATGCGAGGCAACCTTGATTAGCTTTGATCAATTTTACCTTGTCCTCGATCTGTTTCACAGTGTCAGCCCTACGGTTTGTCTTCGCCCAATTCAGTCCGGACTGCTGGAGTTCTACATTTTCTCCCATACGATTACTTCATATGGGGCCATTTGGATGCTAGCTTGATAGCTATTGTTGTATCTGAGTGCGATGGGAGGTATCTATCCCAACGTCCCTCAAACTCAATGACACAACTCCTCAGCATATCCTCAAGGACCTGACAAATATTTCATGTGATTGTTATCATTTCAATTCAATATTTGTATCAATTTCGTGGGTTTCAATTGTTTACCTGGATTACTCTTTACGATTGCCCATCCGTCTCGAGGATGGAAAGTCATCTTGAAATGGAGTTGTGTACCCAAGGATTCATGCAATTTCTTCCAAAATCTCGATGTAAACCTTGGGTCTCGATCGATATAATGGAAAGTGGGATTCCATGCGTCTAACTATCTCACCGATATACACCGCTAACCTCTCTAGTGAGTAGTCACCCTAATCGGCAGAAAGTGTCTTGACTTTGTCAATCTATCCACTATTACCCATCGCATCATGTTTCCTCCGGGTGAGAGGCACCACTTACAAAATCCATGGTGACCCGATCCCATTTCCATTCGGTATGCGTATAGGTGAGCAATCTGATGGAACTTGATGTTCGCTTGACTTGGCCGACATGTCAAGCATTTAGTCACATAGTCACCGATATCTCTCTTCATACCGTGCCACCAATATCAAGCTTCGTGTCGTGATACATCTTTGTACTTCCTGGGTGCATAGCATATACACTAGTGTGTGCCTCTTTTAGAATACTAGCTTTCAATTCCCCATCATCTGGTACACACAGTCTTCCTTTGTAGTACAGACACCCATCTGCTTTCACCCCATAGTCGCTGCTTTTCCTCCGAGATCTTGCTCATAATAGCCAGTAACTTTTCATCTGTCTTTTGCCCATCTAGTATCTGTTGTAGAAGGTTTGGCCTCACTTGCAACTCAGCCAAAATAGCTACATCTCGAATCAAATATAGATGGGCATTCAATGATATCAAGGCTGTCATGGATTTTCTGCTCAAAGCATCAAGAACTACATTTGCCTTCCTGTGATGGTAGTCAATTACACAAATATAATCCTTCAGAACTCAATCCATCGCTCTGCTTCAAGGTTGAGCTCCTTCCAGGTTGGCAAATATTTTAGGCTCTTGTGGTCTGTAAACGTATCACTTTTCACCATACAAATTATGCCTCCATCTCTTCAGTGCTAAGATAATTGCTGCAATATCTAGATCATGTGTAGGGTTGTTCTGTTCATGTGGCCTTAGTATGCGGAAGCATAGGCGATCACTTTCCCCTCTTGCATCAACACACACCCTAACCCATTATGAGAGGCATCACAGAAACCACAAAATCCTTCCTCGACATCGGCCGTGTTAACACCGTGCCTCTGTCAACATAGCCTTTAACTTCTCAAAACTGGTCTGCACTTGTCATTCCAACAAATCGACATTCTTGTGTAACAACTTGGTCATTGGAGCAGCTATTAGGAAAATCCTTCACAAATCTTCTCAGAATACCCAAGCTAGCCCCAAGAAGCTTGACCTCGATTGTGTTTCTCGGGAGGCTTCCATTCCATCATCGCTTCTATTTTCTTGGGATCCACCTAATCCCATCACCGACACTATGTGTCCAAGGAATGCAATTTCATTCACCAAAAGTCACACTTGGACAACTTAGCATACAGCTTCTTTTCTTTCGTGGTTTGCGAACAATCCTCAAATGCTCATCATGTTCTTCCCTGGTCTTGGAATACACCAAAATATCATCAATAAAGACCACTACGAACCGATCTAAGTGTGGATGGAAGATATGGTTCATAAGGTCCATGAATGCCGCTGGTGCATTTGTTAGGCCAAAGGGCATCACTAGAAACTCATAATGCCCATATCGGGTACTGAATGCAGTCTTTGGCACATCTGCATCTTTCACCCTCAATCGATGATACCGATCCGAGATCAATCTTGGAAAATACTCGCTCCCTTCAACCGATCAAACAGATCATCAATTCTAGGCAACGGATATTTGTTCTTCACGTCACTTTGTTTAACCGCTTGCAATCGATGCATAGTCTCAAAGTCCCATCCTTCTTTTTCACAAACAAAGACCGAGCTCCCCACGGTGACACATCGGGCGTATGAACCCCTTATCAAGCAACTCTTGCAATCGAAGTTTTCAACTCCTCAACTCAAGGTGCCATCCTATAAGGAGCAATGGAAATGGGTGCTGCATCTGGCAGTTGTCTCAATGGCAAATTCAACTTCCCTTCTCGTGGCAAACCGGGCAACTCTTCAGAAATACCTGCAGGAAGTCTCTCACTGTGGGTATGTCACTCAGGTTTGGCTTAGCCTGCCTAGTATCCACCACATGTGCTAGGTAGGCTTCACAGCCTTTTCTCATTATTCTTCTTGCAACTGTGGCTGAGATGACATTAGACAGGAAATCTGTCCTTTCCCCCACAACTGTGATCTCATTACCCTCTGAAGTTTTTAGAGAAATTCTCTTCAATTTGCAATTAACTATTGCCTGATGACGTGACAACCAATCCATTCCCAATATCACGTCAAACTCATGGAAGGGCAACTCAATTAGGTCTGCCAAGAATTCATACCCCTGAATCCTCAACGGGCAACCCTTGTATACTTTGTTCACTACCACACTGTGGCCCAATGGATTAGTGACCAGAATGTCTTGGTCACTCTCCCCTACCAATATCCCCCTTTCTACGGGTAGGTTGATGCAAATGTAAGAATGAGTGGATCCTGGATCCACCAATGCATGCACAGGAGTATTGTAGAGGGAGAACATACCCCGGATGTTTAGAATAAAAATGTGTACATTGCCTTTGGCACTCCCAACATACCACATTTGGTGTTTAAAACTTGTTGGCATTAAGTGTTAATGCAATTTCAAAGTGTAACCCACACTAGCAGAAAATTTCAGTTTTGATGCCCTAACTTCACTGTTCCATTGGACACTGTTACTGTTGGAATTTGAAGAAATGTAAAACATGAAAGTTGTTCCTTATTTTGTCTAGTTGAATTTCCTTTTTTGAATCACTCCATTTGGAGTTTTGTAGCTCCAGATATGGCTCAAAAACCCAAGCTGGCCGGATTTCAAATTCTGCAGATTTACCATATCTACAGTAACATGAACAGTGACTTGAGTCACTTGGTTGACTGGGTTCTGGCCATAATTTGGGGTAGGTTCCTTCATGAAAGTTGTTTGTATATGTCTTAACTTGTTGCTGTAAAAATTTCAGACCAATTGACCAAATCTACAGTGAGTTATGGCCAAATGAACAGTTACTGTTCATTTGGTCAAATTCTGCAGAGGCAGTTTCAGGGTTCCGGATTGGGGCCAAGTTTTGGTCCTCTTGCTTTGGTCTTTTGGGCATGGTTTCTTCAGCAAAAATGTGCCATTATAAGCCTAGTTTCATGTCCAATTGGCCAAAATTCAATTGGACTTACACAGCCCAAGTTATGGCTGTGCAAAGGGACTGAAATTTCAGTCCCTATGCTGCTGTCCATAGGGCAGATTTCACCTCACTTTGCCATAGCATTTTTCAGTCCCATTTATGGTCAACATATCTAAAATGGTCACTAATTGACCATTACAATGTGCCCTAACAATTTCCTAAGCCAATTCACATTTTCACCCTTCCAAACCCTAATATCCAACTAAATTTACTCATGAACTTAATTAACATACTTAGTTTAATGTCCATGTGTTTTAATACTTTAACCATCATTTCTAGCCACTTTAAATTTATCAAAACAATCAACCTCATACTTCCATAGGGCTGCTGAAAATTTAAAGTACCATAACTCATGTAATTTACTTCAATTCTTTAAAATTTCTTAGCTCAAATGATATTCTAACTAAGATTAAAAGAAGGAGAATGAAGTTTGTAGCACTAACCTCACTTAGGGCAGATTTTTCCCACCTCTAAACTTCACTTTCCTTCACTTTCAAGGCTGCCAAAAGGTTGTTTAAGGTGTGGAGTAAAATTTTAATGAAGAGAGGTTAGGGTTTTGTGGTGAAACAAGGGAGAAATTAAGCTTGAGAAGTGAGGTTTAATGGAGTTTGAGAGAGGGAGAGAGGTTCACGTTTTGGCTGCACTAAGGAGAGAAGGATGGCTGCTGAAATTTTGTTGAATTTGGTCTTCTCTTATCTCTTTTAATGGTTAGTCAAACAATGGCTTAAGTGTGATTGGTCCAACTTTTTAAATGATGTCATTTTTGCCTTATTTTTGCATTTTCTTTTCTTTTCTTCCACTACTCATTTCAATTTTCATTTCTAGTAATATTTCTTCATATTTGATGTCATATTAATTATTTACTCAACTGGGCAAGTCGGCCAAAAATCACCTCGGAAGGCGAAATGACCAAAATGCCCTCCGTTTGGCTTAACGGGTCAAAATTGTCTGTACCGATTGAAAAATTTTTCTAAGTATTTTCTTGGCATTATAATGCCATGGGAATCTCAATTACCCTTCTCTGGAGTCCCAAAAATTATTTTATAATTTTTTCCCCGGGTCTAGGGCTCCTCGTTATAGAACCGAACTTCCCTCCTGCTACCCATCGCTTGGGCACCTACTGCTTGACTCGATTGTATTTTATTTCTAAAATTTTTACTAAATTTTTCTTATTAATATTTGAGTTAATTAGGGTTCCTAACTTTAGTTTAAATATTTTTCCGGACGTTCTAGCTGTCCGGACCGACACCGGTCACCGGAACAGTAGAATGTACGGAGTGGTTACCGGGAGGGTGTTACAGTTCCTCCCTCTTTGACTTCCCAGTCTGAGGTGAGTATGGATGAGTTCTCATTATATAGCTAGCTTCCTCCCTCATTGATTTCGATTATTGGGGTGAGCATGTCTTGTCGTGGTGTACAACACGGCATATATGGAAAAATTATGTCATGGCCTAAATTGTGTTATAGATTGGCAACACTGTATTCTTCAGTTATTTGATCGAATTGTGTTATTATGTATTGTGAGATTGTGAAATTGATTTAAACTCTTATTGACATATACTGTCTATTGAATTCAACCATGATCTGACTTATTGAAAATTATTGTGATATTAACAAATGGAGTTTAAATTCTTGTTGACATTTATTGTCTTGAATTTAACTATGGTTTTAAGTATCCACTATTGATATGATTTATGAATTGTGATTTAAAATTTGTATTTGGTTAATGTTGTGCACCACTGAGACATTGTCTCAGCGATAGCTTTATTGTCGCGCAGTAGAGAGATGCATGTGCCAGGATAGGTCGCTAGTATCGCCAATGAGAGATTTTTGGGTATAGTGAGTATACCACATGTGGCATTTTGTAATCAGAATGTATATTCACTATATGTATATTTTGTTCTTGGTTTTGAGCAGTTGTAAATTTAAGTTGTACAGTAAAGTTGTAAAATAATTATGAGTTATTTGGCTTGTAAAATTGTGTTATATTTTTGTATCTTAGTCTTTGAAAATCACTGTGGATTTGACTTGAGAAATGTGTTGTGTTGATAAAAATGTTGGAGTTGAGATTTGAAAATATATTGAAGTGCTTTTTACAGGTTTTACAAGAACTGCTTTGTCCAAAATACAAATGGCACCTTGCCAAAATTTTTACAGATATTCCAAATAAATCAAATGAGTTAGTTGTTTCACTTGATTCACCAAAGTCTTTCACACTGTAAATAGTGCTCACCCTTTGTAAAAGAAGTAAGAAAAGTTTTAAAATCCCTTGTAGTGTATTTAATGGATTATCGATGACGGAGTTGGTAATTCATTAGGTATACTACGGGATCATGTTATGCCTTACAGAGGGTAGGGTGTGACATGTTTTAGTGGTATCGAGCAAAGTTTTTAAATTGTTTTCACTGTCATTTGAATATTCTTTCTTCACATTACAACCGCTCAATATCATTGTTTGATACATACGAGACATTACATTTTAAATATGCACTAACGGGAGGAAATCTCCTTGTGTTATTGGTTTAGGAGATCTAAAATCCTCGCATTGACTATGGAAGAGGGTGATCGTTCAGTCGATCAATCTATTGAGGCTGAAGTGCAAGGGGATGCCCCATGCCTACATAATGTCAGTGGTTTAGTAGCACCAGCCCCTGCGATCTGCATTCTGCTCGATTAAGCTCGTGACGGCTGCAATGTTCCAACAAATGGATGGTAATGTGCCTACTCAAGTCCCAATACAGACACGGTGGTACAACCACGTCTTACGCTAGACAATATGACAAATTGATGAAGTATGGGGCTCTGAGTTCAAGGGACGATAGATCCTCTAGAGGCAGAACAATGGTTAGAAAGGATGGATAGGGTATTCAAAAAACTGCATTACACAGAGGAGCTTAGATTTGAGTACTCAGTATCTTTGCTACAGGGGGATGCTTATGACTGGTGGAAAACCCTCCCCCACAGTCTGATAGAACCTGCAGTGCTAACATGGAATGACTTCCTCAGGGAATTCAGGCAAAAATATGTCCCTGATGCTTATGTAGACCGAAGTGCAAGAATTCCTAAGTCCAAAGCAGGCGGTCGGTGGTGAGTATGAAAGGAATTCTCCCGCCTAAGCCATTATGCAAGAAGTCTACTTTCTACCAAGAGGAGAGATGTAAGAGGTTTGAAACCGTCTTGAAGCCTAGTATCAGATTACAAGTGGTCGGATTCAAACATAACAACTTCTCTGAACTTATTTCTCAAGCACTAGAATTAGAAAGAATTGAATCAAGCGGCTCTTGAGAAAAAGAAATCGGAGAAGCGAGAAAAAGAGGAAAGTCACAGTGACAGAGTTCTAGTGGTCCTCTTGGAAGAGGAAAAACTTTGGGGATCTGACGGAGATAGTAAGAAGTCAGGTAGAGATAGATCTTTTGAATGAAACCACCTCGATCCGATCACCAACTCAACAGAAACCCGAAATGCTGTCGGATCGACTTTGTGAAACTTGTGGTAAACCACATAGTGGGGTATGTTATAGAGTAGGAGCATGCTTTAATTGTGGAGAGACGGTCATTTTGCTAAGGATTGTGTAAATCCAGGTCATTCGGATCATTTACTACACCAAAGGGATCAACCCAAGTTTCTACCCCAAAGAGTTCACCATCGGTTAGTAGAGGCAAAGGTAGAGGTAGGGTAGTACACCTAGAAGTCGACTCATGTGAATCAACCAAAGCAGGTGATGCTTCAACGAGAGTATACGCTATACGACAGAAAAGAGACTGAGACTTTTGACATCATTGCTGGTACTTTCTCAATTAGCAACTGAGATATATATATGTATTGTTTGACCTGGAATTTTCATATTTTTACATTAGTGTTAGAACTATATGTTCTGTTGTTATTCGTTCTGAGAGGAATAAATTTTGACGCATTAGTGATTAGCCCTTAAGATAAGGATTGTGATAATAAGTGAAATTAGTTTTGAAAGAGTTTATCGGCGAAAAGTATTTTCTAACACACCATAAATTATAAAGCTAATTAGTGAGCCTACTTAATGTAAGGCAAGAGGACGTAAAAGTAAGATGCAGTAATGGAATTGCTCTTGATAAGGGCAAGGAGGTTACTGTTAGAAATTGCTAATGGATATTGTAATCAGAATAAGATTCGAATATCAGTGAATTCAAAAAGAATAAAAGATAACAAAGTTTGATCTATTGGGATGTATCGTAGTAACTATGCAATGTTCTTGATGTTTATCTTGTAGTGCAGATTACATTACTAACTTGAGATTATTGTGTAGAGCTACGTCTAATCGATAGTACACCTAGATGAGAATAGTTGCCAACGGCATACATTTTGGCATAGTTATGCGGACAGAATTTAATTGTTAGAAATAAGTTTGAAAATCCTACTTAGGGATCTAAAACTCAAAAGTTAAAATATCGAAGGTTATAGTTCAAGACAAAAGGAAGTAAGTTATAGAACATTGAGATAAAAGAGTTATGGAAGTAGAGACTTGAGCAGTTGATTCATATGTAACAAAGAAATATTCGAATGTGAGGAAGACTATGGACTAGAATGGTCGGAGGACCAATGCACGATGAATGATTCTAATATGACCTCAAGGGTCATTCAAGAAGGAACGTGAGTGAAATATTAGACAACATAATAGTAAGAGGAGATTGGTGTTATCCAAACAAAGTAAACATTGTATTAGATTGTTAAAAGTCTTACGATCATATAGAAAGGAGAAAATAAACGTATGACTATTGTAAGATGATTCTCGGGTAAAATTTCGTGGACGAAATTTATTTAAGGGGAGAATTGTAACACCCCTAAGTTCGGTAGTGCGTTCTGTGCTCCGGTGACCGGTGTTGTCAGGACAATAGGATGCCTAGAACCACACTTCAATGAGAGTGAGGAGACATAAAATAATGAAATAAAAGAAAAGAAAGTACAAGAAAAACAAAGGAAAAATGATTGCAAAGAAATGTGATTAAGTTAAGCAATGAAACCTAGCGATGGGTGACCTTAGGGAAGTCACGGCGTGGACCGTTGACTATAGCCCCGATCATGGGAACCTTGGAAAACATTTTTAGGACATAAATAGAACCTTATTGAAGTATAAATCTCATTAGAAAGATTAAAGAAAAATTAAATAATTAGTACAAAGAAAAGTGAGAAATCGAAAAACAGACAAAACCCTGTATCTGAAAAATCAGAATGCCACGAGCAGGGCATTATGGTCATTTGACATGCGAAGTGTCTTTTGACCTAAATGTCCATTAAAAATAAATAGTATTACACTTAGAAAATAAAATGAAAAATTAAATTGGTGGTACCTAAAATAAATAGTGGAAATTATGGGTTAAATGTGGAATAAATGAATAATTACTTTATTATATGATTAAGTGACTAAGTGGACCACTAAGGATTAATTAAATACATAGTGGGACATGTGTACACTTAAAATGCAGCTGAATAAGTCATCTTCCTCATTTGCATTCAAATTGCCGAATTGAAGAGTGAAGGAAACTCCATAGCCATTTTTCATGCAAGCTTTCTTAAGTCTCCATTTTCAACTCCAACCTCTTAGTGTTCTTCATTAAACTTTGTCTACACATCACAAGGAAGATATTGATACTAATTTTGAGAAGTTTGATGAAGGTTTAGCAAGTTACAATTAAAGGTAAGTTTGCATTTTTGAGAATTTCTTTGTTAAAGTTTATGTTCATGTTTTGGGTGTTAGTTTGGTGAAAGAAAATTTTGAGTTTGAAGGGTTATTGTTGTTTTCATTTTGGACAGCCATGAGTCAAGTTTTTGATGAGATATTTGTGCATATAATTGATGAGAAATGGTGTTGATCATGATGAATTAGTAACCTAGTGAATTATTTCATGTTTATGTGGTGATTTATGCACTTGGATGGGAAATTGTAAAATGGACGGCACTTTGATGTTGAAGAATGGTTTGTGGCAGCTTGGGGACACTTGAGTAATGGTATATATTGAAGGAAATGTATGCAGAATATTAACCTAGAAGGATTGATGATATGTATGTAGATTGATCTTGTAAAGTGTGTGTAAAATTTGTAATGGTTAGGTGTGTTTGTAATAGTACTTAGAAATTGTAATTGTGAATGATATTGGTGTGTTGAGGGTGATTGGAATCTGCCCAAAATAATGCTAATGTAATGTAGAAAATGCTTTTGGTAATGTGCCAAAACAGTTTGGTAGGGTATGGAAGTAAACCTTGCAAGGTGAGTATGTGTTTGAAGTTGGGGTGTGAAATGCATATTGAGGGCAGTGTATATTTTAGCCTATAACCTTGAATGTGTAACCTCAATTGGTATGAGACCAATTTGAGGTGAAACTAGGCACAAAATGTGCCAACTTCCATTGAGAAACCATGCCAAAATTCTGCTTGCAAGGTGACCTATAAAAATGACCAATTCGGATTAGGTGCAATTAGGACCTGAAAAATGACCAATTGGGCAGCAGTGAGTGTTTAGGCCATAACTCACTCAAACCAGGTCCAATTGACCTGAAATTTTAACCAAGAACAGTTAAGACCCATACCTACAAGTCTTATGAAGACACCAAAGCCCAGAAATGACCATAAGCAAGTCAAACAACTTGCACAAGTTCGGGTCCAAAAACTGGCCGAACCAGAATTGACCAATTTGACCTAAAATTGACCTAAAATGGTACCACTTGACCAGCAATAGTGTAATGACCATAACTTGGTCTACTTAACTCGGATTGACCTGAAATTTTGCACGCGTGCAATAAGACCTAGATCTACAAATTTGTAGTTTCGACCGAGACCCAACCGAGGGAACTAGATCGTCCGGTTTGTTCAAACCAGTGTCCCGTAATCAAGAAATTTGCATTAAAATGCACTAAGCAAGGAAATGACTTTGGTAAAACATACCAAACCTAAAACCCTATCAAATGTGACATATTAACGACACTAAAACCTAATTTACCTAAAACGCAACGAGGGTCGGTATATTAGGTGATTAAGTGAATAATTGAGTTCAGTGCATTATTTAACAAACACCATCGATAGAGACAGTTTAAATTAGTACTTAAAAACTTCAAATTGTGTTTCTCAGTTACCAAAGACTAAGGAAAAGCGAAGGAAACACAGAGACCACATCAGGGGGACAGTCATCAGAGGTTTGTGCACAACAACTGTTTATTTTGAATTATTTTCAATGGAAATAAATATTGACTATTTGCATATCATTGTTTTAAATTGTGGAAATGTGTTTGGTGGACACTTATTGATTGAAAAACATTGTGAATGGTTTGAAACTGTGAAAAATTGTTTGAATGGTATTTGATGGATACTTATTGATTGAAAAGCATCAGAAATGGTTTTGTGGAAATTGAAGTGAATTACGAATTGTGTTGCCATTTTGTGAATGAAATTATAACTTTGGAAATTTATTGGATTCTTACGGATCATATGAATAAAATGATTTGACTTGATTTGACTCACAATTGGCATGACATCGATAATATGTTCCTCCTCCATTAATGGGGTGAGTGTGATTATTCCTCCTCTTTGACTTATTAGTCCGGGTGAGTATGATTATGTTCCTCCCTCTTTGACTTCCCACCGAGGTGAGCATGGATGAGTTCTCATTATATAGCTAGCTTCCTCCTCATTGATTTCGATTATTGGGGTGAGCATGTCTTGTCGTGGTGTACAACACGGCATATATGGAAAAAATTATGTCAGGGCCTAAATTGTGTTATAGATTGGCAACACTGTATTCTTTAGTTATTTGATCGAATTGTGTTATTATGTATTGTGAGATTGTGAAATTGATTTAAACTCTTATTGACATATACTGTCTATTGAATTTAACCATGATCTGACTTATTGAAAATTATTGTGATATTAACAAATGGAGTTTAAATTCTTGTTGACATTTATTGTCTTGAATTTAACTATGGTTTTAAGTATCCACTATTGATATGATTTATGAATTGTGATTTAAAATTTGTATTTGGTTAATGTTGCACCATCGAGACATTGTCTCGTGATAGCTTTTATTGTCACGCAGTAGAGAGACAGTGGCAAAGCAGTTAGGTCGCTAGTATCGCCAATGAGAGATTTTGGGTATAGTGAGTATACCACATGTGGCATTTTGTATCAGAATGTATATTCACTGTATGTATATTTTGTTCTTGGTTTTGAGCAGTTGTAAATTTAAGTTGTACAGTAAAGTTGTAAAATAATTATGAGTTATTTGGCTTGTAAAAATTGTGTTATATCTTTGTATCTTAGTCTTTGAAAATCACTGTGGATTTGACTTGAGAAATGTGTTGTGTTGATAAAAATGTTGGAGTTGAGATTTGAAAATATATTGAAGTGCTTTTTACAGGTTTTCTGAAGAACTGTTTTGTCCAAAATACAAATGGCACCTTGCCAAAATTTTTACAGATATTCCAAATAAATCAAATGAGTTAGTTGTTTCACTTCAGTTCACCAAAGTCTTTCACACCTGTAAATAGTGCTCACCATCAGAAAAGAAGTAAGAAAAGTTTTTAAAATCCCTTGTAGTGTATTTAATGGATTATCAGTAGACGGAGTTGGTAATTCATTAGGTATACTACGGGATCATGTTATGCCTTACAGAGGGGTAGGGTGTGACACTGAAAACCAAACCAAGTTAACCAAAAGATTGCCCTAATCTGGGTGACCTGCATTCTGCCTGGGCAAAATGACCAAATGAACAGTGTTTAGTCATTTGGCCATAACTCAGTGTAGAAAGGTCCAATTGACCTGAAATTTCACCAACAACAAGCTGAGATATAGACCAACAACTTTCATGGAGAAACCTAACCCAAATTATGACCATAACATATTCAAAAAGTGGCCTGAAGTTACTACTCCTAATACTATAGATTTGGTCAGTCCAGAAATTCTGGAAAAATCATAATCCGGCCAGTTGTGGTTTTTGGGCCATAACTTGAGCTATAAAACTCCAAATGGAGTGATTCAAAAAAAGAAATGCAACTAGACAAAATAAGGAACAACTTTCATTGATCATTTTGCCAAATTCCCATTGCAAAAATGACTAATGGAACAGTAAACCCAAAGCTTGAAAATTAAAAATTTTGTCTAATTAACTTTAAGCTTAGAAATGGTATTGGCAACCAATACCAACAATTTTAAAATGCAAAATGTGGTATGTTGATGATATTTAAACTAATATACCTATTGTCAATGCAAAAGTCAACATTTTAGTTGAGTAGAAATGAATAGTAGTCATAAAATTTCAATTTCAAAGAATTACATAAATTAAAAGTGTTAAATGCCCTAGTAGGCCTAATGTGATTGGTTTGGATAGGTTGGCATGCCGATAAGGTTCTATTAGCAGTACTGCATATGGCTTCACACCATTTTGTGTTTCATGGCCTTCTATGCCATTCTGTGATAAAATACCCTTTGGCTATGTTGATTGGGATAATATACTTGGGTTTTATCCCTGATAATTATTACAGCTTATTAGCTGTTCTGTTGCACACCGTGAGACACAATGTGACGATGGTGTGATGGTCCGAGGTACTTAGTACCTAGTGCCAGTTTACCCGTTTATCTAGTCCAGTCGATTAATATGGATTACTCGAGCAATGATAATAAATTTTACCAAATTTTAATCGAATAATACTACAATAAATATCAAAAATTAAGTCTATCCAAAAATGAAATTATACATTTTACATATTTATTTTATTTTATTTTATATTGTCACCACTAAGCAGAATTGCTTAGCGCGTCGCTTTTGCCATGCGCAGGTACTGGAGACCTAGCTGGGGAGCCCAGCAGACATCAGACCGGGTGAACTTTCAGACCTACATCCGGAGTCCAGAGTCACCTCACATCTGCAGTGCATATGGTAGGACATTAGGACTTTGGGGTAGCATTTTGTATTTTGTATTAGTTTTGGATTGTAACTATAAACTCTTGTAATTATGTAATAATGTAAATATATGAAATTTCATGTTATTGAAATTTTCTGTATAATGTATGTTGATAAATGAAATGTTGAGAAATATGTATAAATGTGCTTCAAGTGATGAAGTGAACAGAAAAGTTCTGAAAATAGTATTGAGATTTTGAGATTGATTTGAAATGTGTGTAATGGAGTTCTAGATTTGGAAAGTTATATTGGAAGTGTCTTTTAAACAGGTTCAGAAGAACTATTTTTCCAATTTATAGTCGGCACTCTTCCGGATTTTCTATAAAAATTACGGAAAAATTCATATTTATCAAAAATTATAAATAAATGAATTAAAAGGGATAAATTGTAATTAAAATATGAATTGGTGCTCTGGCACACTGAGTGGCATAACTTTCTCGGCTACACTATAAATGGGTAAAGGGTGTCACATACACCTAGTAAGATTGGTTTGGATAGGTTGGCATGCCAATAGGGTTCAGTTAATAGTACTGCACATGCCATTATGCCATTCTGTGATTTTATGGCATTTAGCCATTCTGGCATTGTGATGATACTTGGCCTTGTGCTTAATATTTATTACAGCTCATTAGCTGTTCTGTTGCACACCGGGAGATACATATGTGACCGATGGTGTGACTGCTCGAGGTACTTGATACCCAGTGCCAGTTTACCCATTTATCCAGTCTAGTCGTCCAGTATAGGTTACTTGGGCAACCAAAAATGAAAGTGGATAAATTTAATGAAATTATGAATATAACAAGTACATAATAAATAAGATTACCAATAATGAACGAAAAATAGTCTGCATAAGACATCAGAACCTGCATTGCATATTTATTTTTTGTTATTTCTTTTTATTCTATTATTGGCACCACTAAGCATTATTGCTTAGCGCGTTGCTTTTTGCCACGTGTAGGTTCTAGAGAGACCGATAGAGAGCCTAGTAGACCACAAACTGGGTGAGACCATCTGCAGCTCTGCATAGTATCCGTGTCACCTCGTCGACATCAGTGCATTGGTAGGACACTAGATTTCATTTTGGGTATTTTGTAATTAACTTTTATTTTCTCATATGAAATTAAGACTCATGTAATGTGTTTTGTTATCAATGTAAATAGTGGAAATTATGTTTATGAATGAAAAAGTGAATATTTATTTATGATTTGTACATGAATATCCTATGAAATGAATGAATGAGAATTGGGAGTATATTTGAGAAGTATTGAGATTTTGTTGATGAAATGGAGTTTGGGATTGATTGAGAATTTTGGAAGTGTTTTTCTCAGGTTCCAAAGAACTGTTTTCTCCATTTTTAGCCGGTACTCTGCCAGATTTTCTATAAAATTTACAAAACCTTAAATAAATTTATGATTTCAATAAATGACTTCAATGAATGATATTTCACGAATTATACTTCATAACTATGAAAGAGATAAATTAGAAAGGATAAAAATGATTGAAATAAAATAGGGTGTTTCGATACACTGTGTGACATATCTTACTCGGCTATACTGTAGAAGGATAAGGAGTGTCACATTTAGTGGTATCAGAGCACGGTTTAGGCATTTCTGGGCCTAGATTGAGTCCATACCATGCATTGCATTTATAAGAGTCGAGGTGAAACTGATGCAGATCTGTTTGCCTTTGTTATTTTGATTAGGATATGGACCCCACATCTCAGAGGGCAATTGAGGAGGAAGTGGAGAGTCATGCTCCACCTGTAATAGCTGAGACTGGGGGTACGGGAGAAGCTGTTCCACCAGCTCCAGCAGAGCCTGCTCAACCTCCACAGGCCATGTTCCAGCAAATGGCCGAATTCTTCAGACAAATGGCTGGGGTAATGCCACCGCCACGACCACCTCCATAGCAGAAATCACACCTGGAAAGACTGAGAAAATTTAGAGCAGTGGATTTCTTTGGCAAGAGAGAAGATGATTCTGTTGCAACCGAAAATTGGTTGAACAGAACAGGAAGGGTTTTAAAACAACTCCACTACACTCAAGAACAAAATCTAGAAGCTGTTGTATCTCTGTTGCAAGATGATGCCTACCAATGGTGGGATACAGTGTCTAGTGGAGTGCAGCTAAAAGTAATAACTTGGGACTTCTTCCTCTCAGAATTCAAGAAAAAGTATGTGGGCAGTGTATACCTGGAAGAGAGAAGAAGAGAATTCATTAACCTGAGGCAGAGACAGCTGACAGTGGCTGAGTATGAAAAGGAATTTGTCAGACTGAGCCGCTACGGAAGGGAGATAGTCCCTAATGAAGCCGAAAGGTGTAAGATATTTGAAGAGGGATTAAATGACAACATAAAGATCATGATCACTGCCTTGGGAATCACAGACTTCACTAAGTTAGTGGAAGTTACTACAAAAGTTGAAAAGGTTAGAATAAGTGAACAGACCAGAAGAGAGAAACAGCAGAAGAGGGGCCTGGGTCAGTCTAGCTCATCTCCTACATTAGGAAATAAGTTCAAAGGTCCATTTGCACAGAGTTCAGGTCAACCACAAGGTTAGGGTTAGTCCTAGGGGCCCAAGACACAGTTCACCCCTAGGAGAGGTCAGTCCACACCATCAGTGGGCAATTCTCCAGGGACGGGGTTTAGGGGATCAGCCCCAGCATCTTCTGCATGTCCGCATTGCCTGAAATGGCATAAGGGGGAGTGTTGGAGAGTGACTGGTGCCTGCTTAAGGTGTGGGTTGACAGAGCATCAGTTGAGGAACTGTCCACACAGAACTACTATAGCTGCTCCAACACAAGCAGACAGACCTGCTCCTGCACCACAAAGGGGTAGGAAATCTGGAAAATCTGAGGCAGTGGGACCATCCTAGAGGCCTGTATCTGAGCCAGCTCAAAGGCCTGAGGGTAGAGCACCTGCCAGAGCGTGTTCCATAAGAGCTCATGAGGAGCAAGATGCCCCGGATGTCATCAGGGGTACGTTCTCCCTCTACAATATATTTGTGCATGCATTGGTGGATCCAGGATCTACTCATTCATACATCTGCATCAACCTACCCATAGAAAGGGGGATCTACTCATTCTGGTTACTAATCCATTGGGCCACAGTGTAGTGGTGAACAAAGTGTACAAGGGTTGCCCGTTAAGGATTCAGGGGTATGAATTCTTGGCAGACCTAATTGAGTTACCTTTCCATGAGTTTGACATGATTTTGGGAATGGACTGGTTATGTCATTAGACAGTGGTGAATTGTAAACTAAAGAGGATTTCTTTGAAAACTCCTGAGGGTAATGAGATCACAGTTGTGGGGGAAAGGACAAATTTCTTGTCCAATGTTATTTTAGCCACTATTGTAAGAAAACTGATGAGAAAAGGCTGTGAAGCCTACCTAGCACATGTGGTGGATACTAGGCAGGCTAACCCAAATTTGTGTGACATACCCACAGTAAGAGACTTCCCATATTTGTTTCCTGAAGAATTTCTTGGCTTGCCACCAGAAAGGGAAGTTGAATTTGCTATTGAGATACTGCCGGGTACAGCACCAATCTCTATTGCTCCTTATAGGATGGCACCCACATAATTGAAAGAATTGAAAATCCAGTTACAAGAGTTACTGGATAAGGGTTCATACGCCTCAGTGTGTCACCATTGGGAGCTCCAGTGCTATTTGTAAAGAAGAAAGATGGGACTTGAAGGTTGTGTATCGATTATCGGCAGTTGAATAAAGTGACTGTGAAGAACAAATATCCATTGCCTAGAATTAACGATCTATTTGATCAGTTGAAGGGAGCAGAAGTATTTTCCAAAATTGATCTCAGATCAGGGTATCATTAGTTGAGGGTGAAGGATGCAGATGTGCCCAAGACTGCATTTAGGACTCGGTATAGGCATTATGAGTTCCTAGTGATGCCCTTTGGCCTAACAAATGCACCAGCGGCATTCATGGACATTATGAATCGTATCTTCCATCCATACCTAGATCGGTTTGTAGTGGTATTTATTGATGATATTTTGGTGTATTCCAAGACTAGTGAAGAACATGATGAGCATTTGAGGATTGTTCTGCAAACCCTGAGAGAAAAGAAGCTATATGCTAAGTTGTCCAAGTGTGACTTTTGGTTGAATGAGATTGCATTCCTTGGACACATAATGTCAGCTGATGGGATTAGAGTGGATCCCAAGAAAAAAGAAGCAGTGATGGAATGGAAGCCTCCTAGGAATACAACTGAGGTCAGAAGATTTGTGAAGGGATTTTCCTTAATAGCTGCTCAAATGACCAAGTTCTTACACAAGAATGTCAGATTTGATTGGAATGACGATTGTCAGACCAGTTTTGAGAAGTTGAAGGCTATGTTGATAGAGGCACCAGTGTTAACACAGCCAGTGTCAAGAAAGGACTTTGTGGTCTACAGTGATGCCGCGCATAATGGGTTAGGGTGTGTATTGATGCAAGAGTATAAGGTGGTCACTTATGCTCCAGACAGCTGAGGCCACATGAACAGAATTACCCTACCCATGATCTAGAACTTGCAGTAATTATCTTCTCACTGAAGAAATGGAGGCACTACTTGTATGGTGAAAAATGCTACATTTACACAGACCACAAAAGTCTGAAATATTTGCCAACCCAAAAGGAGCTCAACCTTAGACAGAGGCGATGGATTGAGTTCCTGAAGGACTATGATTGTGTGATTGATTACCATCCTGGGAAGGCAAATGTAGTTGCTGATGCTTTAAGTAGAAAGTCCATCACAGCTTTGAGATCATTGAATGCCCGTCTATCCTTGGCTTGAGATGGAGCTATTTTGGCTGAGTTGCAAGTGAGGGCAAACCTGCTACAGCAGATTTTAGATGGGCAAAAGGTAGATGAGAAATTAATGACTACTATGAGTAAAATCTCAGAAGAGAAAGCAATTGACTATGAGGTGAAAGCAGATTGGTATCTGTACTATAAAGGAAGAGTATGTGTACCAGATGATGGGGAATTGAAAGCTAATATCCTGAAAGAGGCACACACCAGTGTTTATGCTATGCACCCAGGAAGTACAAAAATGTACCATGATCTGAAGCTTCATTATTAGTGGCCTGGTGTGAAGGACATAGCTAACTATGTGACTAAATGCTTAACATGCCAGCAAGTCAAGGCAGAACATCAAGTTCCATCGGGTTTGCTACAGCCTATATGCATACCTGAATGGAAATGGGATTGGGTCACCATGGATTTTGTAAGTGGTCTACCTCTCACCCAGAAGAAGCATGATGCAGTATGGGTAATAGTAGATAGATTGATGAAGTCATCACACTTTCGGCCAATTAGGACTGACTGCTCACTGAAGAAGTTAGTGGAATTGTATATCAGTGAGATAGTTAGACTGCATGGAATTCCACTTTCCATCATATATGATCGAGACCCAAGGTTTACATCGAGATTTTGGAAAAAATTGCATGAATCCTTGAGTACACAACTCCACTTCAACACAGCTTTCCATCCTTAGACGGATGGGCAATCAGAAAGAGTAATCCAGGTAAACAATTAAAACCAATTGAACTAATACAAATATTGAACTAAAATGATAATAATAACATGAAATATATATCGGGTCCTTGAGGATATGCTGAGGAGTTCTGTCATTGAGTTTGAGGGAAGTTGGGATAGATACCTCCCACTGGCAGAATTTACATACAACAATAGCTACCAAGCTAGCATCCAAATGGCCCCGTATGAAGCAATGTATCGGAGGAAATGTAGAACTCCAGTGTGTTGAACTGAATTGGGTGAAGATAAACTGGTAGGGCCAGACCTGGTGAAACAGACTGAGGAGAAGGTAAAGCTAATCAAAGCCAATCTGAAGGTTGCCTCAGACAGATAAAAATTTTATGCCGACTTGAAGAGAAAAGAAATAGAATATGCAGTGGGCAACAAAGTGTTCCTCAAGGTGTCACCGTGGAATAAGGTACTAAGGTTTGGAAGAAAAGGTAAGTTAAGCCCTAGGTTCATTGACCCATATGAAGTCATTGAACGTGTGGGTCCAGTGGCCTACAGGCTAGCTTTACTACCAGAACTAGACAAGATCCACAATGTGTTCCATGTGTCTATGCTAAGAAGATACCGCTCAGATCCTTCACATGTCATCTCCATGGAAGAAATTGAAGTACAACCAGATTTAACATATGAAGAAGAACCCATACAGATCCTGGCTCAGGAAGTGAAAGAGTTGAGGAATAAGCAGATTCCACTGGTGAAAATGCTTTGGAGGCACCACAACACCAAGGAGGCAACTTGGGAAAGTGAAGAGACGATGAGGCAACAGTTCCCTCAACTGTTTGCATCAGGTAAATTTCGAGGACGAAATTTAAATTAGAGGGGAAGAGTTATAACACCCTCCTTGTAGCAACTCCGTACATTCTACTGTTCCGGTGATCAGTGTCAGTCTGAACAATTAGAACATCCAGAAAAATATTTAAACTAAAGTAAGGAGTCATAATTAACTCAAATATTAATAATAAAAATTTAGAAAAAATTTTAGAAATAAAATACACCCAAGTTAAACGAGCCGTTGTCCTAGTGATGGGTAACTCGATGGGAAGTTACGATTCTCACAACTTGGAGCCCTTGACCCAGGGAAAAATTCATAAAATAATTTTTGAGATTCCAGAGAATGGTCATTGAGGTTTCTATGACATTAGAATGCTAAGAAAATGCTTAAAAAAAAATTTTCGATCGGTACAGACGATTTTGGCTAAATAACCCAAACGGAGGGCATTTTGGTCATTTCGTCTTCGGAGATGATTTTTGGCTGACTTGTCCAGTTAAGTAAATAATTATTATGACATAAAATGTGAATAAATATTGCTAAAAATTAAATTGAAAATGAGTAGAAAGAAAGGAAAAAGAAAAATGAAAGAAAACATAATAATTACATCATGCTCAAGTAAGCATGATGTAATTAAAATGCTTTTAACCAATCAAATTTCAACAAATTATTAAAGACCACTTAAAAGAGGATTAAATGAGGGAAATAACTAAAAACCAATATGTTTTTTTTCTTCTCCACAACCAGCCAGTCGTCTCCCTCTTCTCCCATAGCCATTTCTTCCATGAAAGCTCACCCAAGCTCCAAACCTCACCAAATTTCACTTAAATTCTTTACCTAGCTTCACAAAAAATTAACCTAGCAACTTGAACATCCTCTAGGCAGCCAAAAGAGGAAGAAAAAAAAGAAGTTTGGGTAGCTTGAAATTCTGCTCCATTCAAGGTTAGTGTCCAATCTTAGTTCCATTTGCTTTAATTCATGTTTAAGGGCATGAATTGTGTAAGAAAGGTAAGAAAATAAAATAAACAAGTGTGTGCGTGCACCCTGCAATTTTGGTAGCTAGAGTTAGCTAGGGTTTCATGATTTTGCTTGGTAGAAAAATGGTTATGAGCAGCCTTTGGTAGTGGATGAGGGATTGAACATAATTGAGTAAATGAAATGCAAGAATTGTGCATATGGGAAATGAAAAAAAATTGGACACTTGAACAATTCTAGGGTTTGCTCATGTGATGGTTCATTAACCTTGTAATGGTTAATTAGTGGCCATATGAATGTGTATGATGAGGAAATGAAGTGAGTTGAGGCTTGGCATTTGTGTATGGGTGAGCTGCCTTAGCTGACCTGCAGGACTGAGCATGAGTCTAGCAGGTTTGGGCAGTTATAAATGGAATTATAGAGGTTCAATTGGTGCAAGGCTAATTGGACATGAAACTAGACACATAATGGCACAACTTTGGTATAGAAACTTTGCCCAGAAAACCAAACTAAGTTGACCTAAAAATTGCCCTAATCCAGGTGACTTGCATTCTGCCTGGGCAAAATGACCAAATGAAAAGTATTCATTCATTTGGTCATAACTTAGTGTAAAAAGGTCCAATTGACCTGCAATTTAACCAGAAGAAAGCTAAGACATAGACCTACAACTTTCATGAAGAACACAAATCCCAATTCTGACCATAACCTAGTCAAATTGCCAACCAAACTTAGGTTACCAAATCTGGCAGAACCAGTTTTGCCCAGAATTTTGGATTCTGTCCAATCCGGCCAGTTATAGTTTTTAGGCCATAACTTAAGCTACAAAACTCTAAATGGAGTGATTCAAAAAAGGAAATGTAACTAGACAAAATAAGAAACAACTTTCATGAAGACAATTTTGCCAAATTCCTACTGTACAAATGACAAATGGAACAGTAAATATGAGGCTTGAAATCTAAAATTTTGAATAACTAACACTAAGCTTAGAAATGGTATTGGCAACCAATACCAATAATTTTAGAATGCAAAATGTGGTATGTTGGGAGTATTAGAACCAATGTACCTATTGTCTATGCAAAAGTCAACATTTTAGTTGACTAATGAAGTGAATAGTAACACCTAAACTTAAATTTCAAAAATTGTAAAATTTAAAAGTATAACATGCCCTAGTACACCTAGCAAGATTGGTTTGGATAGGTTGGCATGCCAATAGGGTTCAGTTAGCAGTACTGCACATGACATTATGCCATTCTATGATTTTATGGCTTTTAGCCATTCTGACATTGTCATGATACTTGGCCTTGTGCCTAATATTTATTACAGCTCATTAGCTTTTCTATTACACACTGAGAGATACATATGTGACCGATGGTGTGACGACCTGAGGTACTTGATACCCAGTGCCAGTTTACTCGTTTATCCAGTCCAGTCGTCTAGTATAGGTTACTTGGGCAACCAAAAATGAAAGTGGATAAATTTAATGAAACTATGAATATAACAAGTACATAATAAAAAAGATTAGCAATAATGAATGAAAAATGGTCTGTATAAGACATCAGAACCTGCACTGCATATTTACTTTTTATTATTTCTTTTTATTCTATTATTGGCACCACTAAGCATTATTGTTTAGCGCATTGCTTTTTGCCACGCGTAGGCTCTAGAGAGACAAATAGAGAGCCCAGTAGACCATAGACTGGGTGAGCCATCTACAGCTCTACATAGTGTCTGTGTCACCTTACCGACATCAGTGCACTGGTAGGACACTAGGTTTCATTTTGGGTATTTTATAATTAACTTTTATTTTCTCATATGAAATTGATACTCATGTAATGTATTTTGTTATCAATGTAAATAGTGGAAATTATGTTTATGAATGAAAAAGTGAATATTTATTTATGATTTGTACAGGAATGTCCTATGAAATGAATGAATGAGAATTGGGAGTATATTTGAGAAGTATTGAGATTTTGTTGATGAAATGGAGTTTGGGATTGATTGAGAATTTTGGAAGTGTTTTTCTCAGGTTCTGAATAACTGTTTTCTCCATTTTAGCCAGTACTCTGCTGGATTTTCTATAAAATTTGTGGAACCTCAAATAAATTTATGATTTCAATAAATGACTTCAATGAATGATATTTCACGAATTATACTTCATAACTATGAAAGAAATAAATTAGAAAGGATAAAAATGATTGAAATAAAATAGGATGTTTCGGTACACTGTGTGATATATCTTACTCAGCTATACTATAGAAGGGTAAGGGGTGTCACAGAGTACCTGCCAGAGCCTATGCCATAGGAGCTCAGGAGGAGCAAGATGCCCCGGACGTCATCAAGGATACGTTCTCCCTCTACAATACATCTGTGCATGTATTGGTAGATCCAGGATCCAATCATTCATACATCTGCATCAACCTACCCGTAGAAAGGGGGATACTAGTTGGGAAGAGTGACCAAGACATCCTGGTCACTAATCCATTGGGCCACAGTGTAGTGGTGAACAAAGTATACAAAGGTTGCCCGTTAAGGATTCAGGGGTATGAGTTCTTGGCAGACCTGATTGAGTTGCCTTTCCATGAGTTTGACGTGATTTTGGGAATGGACTAGTTGTCACGTCATCCGACAATGGTTAATTGTAAATTGAAGAGGATTTCTTTGAAAACTCTTGAGGGTAATGAGATCACAGTTATGGGGGAAAGGATAGATTTCTTGTCCAATGTCATCTCAGCCACAATTGCAAGAAAACTGATGAGAAAAGGCTGTGAAGCCTACCTAGCACATTTGGTGGATACTAGGCAGGCTAAGCCAAATCTGTGTGACATACCCACAGTAAAAGAATTCGTAGATGTGTTCCATGAAGAATTGTCTAGCTTGCCTGAAGGAGCGAAAGCGTGAAAAACACAAGTTTATACCATTGAATTCAAAAATTTTCACCTAGGGTCACATGCATCATGAAAGATTTATTTTTATCTATTTGATTTCAATGATAAAAAATATATTAAAACTCTTTTAATATGTTTTTGGATCTATATTTGCCATTTAAGATTTTAGAATTAATCAGATTAATTTTAGAACCCTAGATTAAATCAAGAATAAACACACTAACCTCTTGATGCACTACAATGTATTTGCGCCTTTGAGATTCATCTTCAGGACACCAAATGTTGTCCCTCTAGCTTGTCCACACCAAGAACACCTATGGCAGCCCTTGAACAGCTTCTAAAGCTTTTTCTATTATTTAGAAAATCAAGTTCTGCCTTTTAAGAGATTAAAGATGTAAACAGGACACTAGAAACGATTTCTAGTATTTTTAATTCAAGAGATTGTTTGCTAATCTCTCGGAATAGATGAGAGATGAAGAGGAAGAGAGAATATGAGTCTCAAGGGTGGCAGCACACAATGGGAGGCAACAGCTTGTCTTTTTATTTTTTCATAAAAACACTTATATAGCTAGGTCACCACTTAAACCCTTGCCACATGTCACCCTTTGATTGGTTCTAGGTTTAATTGACCCAATCACATTATGCCAAGTGTCAAACCTATATTTAATTTTAATTTTAATCATCTTATATGAGTAAAAGACATTTGGCAAGCTTATGTGTAATTCCATGTATCACCATCTCATGGTGCCACATGTCACCCTGTGAAATGACTAAAATGCCCCTGTGTCTTAATTTTGAGTTCTTAATCCAAAATAATTATTTCTCTTCTTCTAATCAATTTATATCAAATATAAATTAATTATTTAATCTCTATTAATTAATTTCTCATTAATTAAATTCATATTTAAGCACTTTATATATAAATTTAACTTATACTATACATCCAATAATATAGATTTGGTTTCAAGTCATGCTAGGGACTTTGCAATCTAATTACAAACCAAACCTATTTAATTAATTAATTAAACTCTTTAATTAATTAATTAAATCATATTTAATTAGGTGATAACTTGTGTATGTGTGTGACTTACTAGGCTCATCACTAATTGGCAATGAGATATGATATCAACTCTTAATATCATCAGAACTCTTTCTTACCATAAATGATTTTTCTAAATCATTTTATGCACCTCATAGACCATGGTTAACACCTAGCATAGCATGCCATGGCCACCCAATTAGTAATAAGGTTTACTTTAAATGAACCTATAATCATATGTTACCATGCACTAGAATCTCTCTTTTACAAAATCCCAACTCAAGCTGGAGTCATGGTTTATGTCAAACTCCATTTGCTATGAATATTATGTTCTCTTTTAATTCCAGTTCTTGATTAAAAAGATTTTCTCATCAGAAACTCTTTTCTGAATAAATCTATTTGTCCTGGCCAGGAACTTGAAACATGAAGAACAATTAAATGAACATAGGATTTTATCTCTATTTACTTAGAGGAATAGATTCCATCTTGATCAACACCTACCTCCATATATAAATAGTAGGAGTCAACACATGCCCATATACCCATACACAGTACAAGTATGAAAGCAGTATCAAACTCAAACTACCTATATATAAGATAACTGTGCTATCTCAGGTCTAAAGATTATATGCGCTGATATGATTTATGACAAAACATTGACAAGAGTAAACTGCATGTGCTTATCATAAGTGTCACTGGTTCGGCCTACTTATCATTTATAAGTGCCTATTATGTTTGTCATATGGCATGAGACTCACCATTCCATCTTATTTATATCTCATATAAGTAACTTGGAAAAAAACATGAATACAATCTTTCTGGATAAGTCATGTCCTTATTATGAAGTATTCTCGATTGTGAACTTATTTATGATACTTTGTACTAGAAATACTGTCACTCATATTCTTAACAACTTAAGAATAGAATTTCTAACAAAATATCAATGGACCTTTTCTATTACACATAAATATCTTATGTAAACAGAAAAGTGGAAATGCCTTTTATTAATAAAAACATGTACAAGATACATACTAAATGATATGATCTAGGGCATACTACTAACAATCTCCCACTAGCACTAGAGCCATTCATTACAATATCTTAGACCCATCTTCTCAAGATGTCGGTCTAGCTGAGTCTGTGACATAGGCTTAGTGATGGATCAGCTGGATTTTCAGCTGATGCTATTTCTGCATGGCTACATCGCCTCGTCCAACTATTTCTCTAATAATGTGGTAGCGCCTTTCTCTATGTTTGGATTTCTGGTGAGACCTTGGTTCCTTTGCCTGTATGACTGCTCCATTATTGTCACAATGTAGTGGTACTGCTGACTCAATGGAAGGAACTACTATAAGTTCTGTCACGAACTTCTTTATCCAAACAGCTTCCTTTGCAGCATCTGATGCAGCAATATACTTAGCCTCGGTAGTGTAATCTGCAGTCATGCTCTGTTTAGAACTCTTCCAACTGACTGCACCTCCATTACAAATGAACACATATCCAGAGGTAGACTTTCTATCATCGATATTTGATTGGAAATCAGAATCAATATAACCATCCAATTGCAAGTCCCCACCTCCATAGATCAAGAATAAATCCTTAGTTCTTCTCAAGTACTTAAGGATATTCTTGACAGCTATCCAGTGTTCCAAACCTGGATTGGATTGATACCTGCTAGTCAAACTAACAGCATATGCGATATCCGGCCTAATACACAACATTGCATACATTAAACTTCCAATAGCCGAAGCATATAGAATCCTAGCCATTTTATCTCTTTCTTCAGGTGTCTTTAGAGACATCTCTTTAGAAAGGTGGATACCATGTCTCACTGGTAACAATCCACTCTTGGAATCAAGCATGTTAAACCTCTTTAACACCTTTTCCAAGTATAGACTTTGGGATAAACCAATTATTCTTTTTGCTCTATCTCTATAGATGCGAATCCCAAGAATATAGGTTGCCTCCCCTAAGTCTTTCATGGAGAATGTATTTGACAACCATACATTTACAGTTGTCAACATACCTATGTCATTACCCATCAACAGTATATCATCCACATATAAGACAAGGAAAGTGATAGCACTGTCACTAACCTTCTTATATACACATGGCTCATCCTCATTTTTTATAAAACCAAATGATTTAATGGCTTCATCAAAACGGATGTTCCAACTCCTCGAAGCTTGCTTCAACCCATAAATGGATCACTTTAGCTTGCATACCTTGGAACCATCTTGGGATTCAAAACCCCTAGGTTGTTCCATGAAAATGTTTTCTTCAATGTATCCATTGAGAAAAAATGTTTTGACATCCATCTTTCAAATCTCATAATCATAGTATGCAGTTATTGTTAATAGAATCCTAATTGATTTAAGCATGGAAACAGGCGAGAAAGTCTCCTCATAGTCGATTCCTTGCCTTTGGCGAAACCCTTTCGCTACTAGCTTTGCCTTATAGGTCTCTACCTTTCCATCAGAACTAATTTTCTTCTTGAAAACCCATTTGTTCCCTATAGGTACAATACCTTGAAGTGGGTCAACAAGATCCCAAACTTGATTCTTATACATGGAATCAATTTCGGATTTCATAGCATCAATCCATTTTGAAAAGTCTATATCTGATATAGCTTCTTCATAGGTAAGTGGATCATCTCCATGATCTACTTCTTCATGAGTAGACAACTCTTGTTCTTCTTCATGAAGGAAACCATATCTCACTGGTGGGTGAGATACTCTGGTTGTTCTACAAGGAATAGCTGTAGATGTTTTATCATTGGGTGTAGGTTGACTAGATAGATCTATATCCATCTGATCTATTGGTTGGTTAGAATTCTCCAATTCCAACTCTATTTGCCTTTCTTTGCCTCCTTCTTGAACAAACTGTTGTTCAAGAAATTTGGCATCTCTACTTATCACAACCTTTTGTGAAGTAGGCAAATAAAAATAATATCCAAAACTATCTTTTAGATATCCAACAAATTGACCTTTTTCTGATCTGGTTTCCAATTTATCAGTGTTCAGCTTTTTAACATAAGCTGGACAACCCCAAATCTTAACATGCTTAAGACTTGGTTTTCTTCCATGCCATATCTCATAAGGTGTGGAAGAAACTGATTTTGATGGAATCCTATTCAGAATATACAAAGCTGATTCTAATGCAAATCACCAAAAGGAGATTGGCATATCAGTATAGCTCATCATACAACGTACCATATCCAATAGGGTACGATTTCTCCTTTCAGATACACCATTCAGCTATGGCATTCTTGGAGGAGTCAGCTGGGAAACAATGTCGTGCTCTCTCAAGTATTCATCAAATTCAGTACTTAAATATTCACCTCCACGATCTGATCGAAGAGCTTTAATACTCTTTACTGTTTGATTTTCTACTTTAGATTTAAATTCTTTGAACTTTTCAAAGGATTCATGTTTGTATTTCATCAAATACAAATACCCAAACCTTGATTTATCATCAGTAAAGGTAATAAAATAATGAAAACTGCCTCTAGCCATTTCTTTAAATGGACCACATATATCACTATGTATTAGCTCCAAAATATTTTTAGCTCTTAGCCCTTGTCCAACAAAGGGTGATCTAGTCATTTTGCCCTGAAGGCAAAATTCACAAGTAAGAGTAGGCTCAGAGCCTAATGAGGATAGAATCCCCATTTTCTCCAATTTTGCAATCCTATCTTCTGCAACATGACATAACCTTAAGTGTCAAATATATTTTGAACTTGAGTTGATTTTCACCATGGCATTGCATTCATTTAGATCACTTGCATTCATTTTGTGTTTGTCATTATTATCCAAAGAATAAAGACCATCATTCATATAACCCAAACCAACATATTTATTTCCAAAATAAATATTGCAAACATCATCTGTGAACTGAAATTCATAACCATTTCTAGGCAAACTATATATAGAAATGATGTTCTTAAAAGCATTAGGTACATATAAAATATTATCCAAATACAAAACATGTCCAAACATGTAAAAAGATTTAGATCCTATGGCTAAAGCTTCAACAGTTGAACCATTGCCAATCCGGACTCTAACATCTTGAGAATGCAAGTCGCCATCGCTTGCTAATTCCTCGCATATCATTAGAAATGTGAGAACTGCACCAGATTCTAAACCCAAGTCAGTAGATGAACTATGAGTATCATCGAATCTAAATAATAAGATATGGACATACCTTCCAAGGTGTATCCTTCTTGTCCTTCAGAGAAGCAAGATACTCAGGCGGTTCCTTTCTAGTGCCCATCCTTCCGCAAAGGGAAACACTTTCCTTTGCCTCCATCAGCTTTAGTCTTCCCTTTCTGTTTAGCTATTTTCTTGGAAGGACCACGGATCTGAGATTTCTTTTTTTTATTGCCCTTCTTCTTGTTGGACTTTCCAGTAGAAGAAGATGCAATCAAAGCTACCTTTTTTCCTTTATTGCCCGGCATATTCTTTTGGGCAATAACCAGCATGTTGAGTAAACCAGCTAAGGTGCATTCTTGTTTAGTCATATGGAAATTTGTCACAAAATTCCCAAAAGACTCAGGAAGGGACTAAAGGATCAAATCTGTCTGTAGCTGGAAATCCATGTTGAAGTCAAGATGTTCCAACTGCTTAATCAGCCGAATCATCTTGTGGACATGATCCCCAACATTCTGTCCCTCAGACATCCTCATGCGGAACAGCTGCCTAGATATCTCATACCTAGCATTCCTGCTGTGCTCACCATACAACTCTTGTAGGTGAAGGAGGATCTCACTCGCACTCTACATGTTCTCATGCTGCTTCTGGAACTCATTACTCATGGAAGCAAGCATATAACACTTAGCTCTCATATCATGCTCCTTCCATTTGTCTAAAGTTTCATGTTCCTCTTGAGTGGCCTTTGGAGGTAAGAGACCAGGAACATTTGAATCTAGAACATATCCTATATGTTCAAGGTTCGGGACAAGTTTTAAATTTCTTAGCCAATCATACAGATTAGGTTCTGTCAACCTATTGCGATTAAGTATGCTTGCAAGAATATTGGATGGTGCTGGTTGTTCTGTGCTCATTATTATCAGAAAATTCACTGCAAAAAATAACTAGATAAATTAGTAAATGTATCATGTAATTAACCAAAATGATTATGGTCTTTTAATCAAATTGATCCTCCCATTAACTTATTGAATCCTACGCTTCCAAAGTAGAAAACGGAAATCCTAGTTGGATGGATTTCTAGTGGGTGATTGAATTCTTATAATTCTATTGATCATCCTTAGGTACATCCATTATTGGAATTACAATAAACTATAAGTGAGCAACTCCTTGCCCATCACATCCCATGTGAGGTTCAATCCTTTACCTAGCCCCTAATGCTCAAAATCTCAGGTACATCCATTATTGGCTTATCTTGCATTAGTTAAGTTGATCCCATTGAGCCAATAATTATGCAAATAATTTTAATGTCCTCAGGTACATCCAATATTGGCCACCAAACAATTTATATATTTATAACATATCATGCTTAACAATTATTCTTAAGAAAATCTCTTAAATTAATTGCGTCTTATGCAACTATTTAAAATTTATTAAAATAATTGTTCCAATGGAGGGCCCATGTTATAATTACTTTAATTATAACATTTCCAACTTAATCATTTGTTCTGAAGATTTTATAGTCATCCTAATTACTATTAAAGTCTCACTTTACACATTATCCATTTAGCATGCATATATCACATAGTGCATACATTCCCATACATCTCATGCATTCATGGATAAGCAGTAAATATGGTATGATCATGGACTTTCTAAGGGATTCAATTTTGAGCCACCAATAATTGAATCAGGGCATTCCTAGGTGCATTTCATTCATTCATTTTACAAGAGTTACTGAAGGAGTACATAATCAACATTTGATCTTGAATTCCTCCCACTGGTCCCACCAATGCTCTTGACCTCCTTGAACTTCTTGCAATCCAATATTACATAGTAATCCTTGGTATACCAAGGCGAATTTATAAAAACTTAAATAAATGAAATTACAACCCAAAATTTATTACAAACTTAATAATACATGCCCAAAATAAATTAAAATAAATTAATTAATTTACAATCCCAAAGAAAAATAAAAAAATAATAATAAATCCAATCACATTGGTTTTTTATAGTCCATGATCATCCATCATGCACATCACTATTTAACAATTAAATTGAATATCTGATATTCAACTTAAAAATTAGATTTGAATATGATTCAAATAAATTTAAAAATTTAGATTTGAATCTCATTCAAACAAATTTAAAAATTCATATTTGAATCACATTCAAACAACCTTAAAAATTCAGATTTGAATCACATTCAAATAATTTTTAAAAAATCAGATTTGAATCACATTTAAACAATTTTTAAAAATTCAGATCTGAATATTATTCAAACAATTTTAAAAAATCAGATTTAAATATGATGCAAACAACTTTAAAAATTCATATTTGAATCACTTTTAAACAACTTTTAAAATTCAGATTTGAATCACATTCAAATAATTTTTAAAATTCTGATTTGAATCAAAATTTAATTGTGTGATTAAAATTCTAATTAAACAATTTAATTAGACATAGGATGAGCTTTTAGATCATACAACAATTGTAAATTAAAAAGCCAAACCTTGAGCCACCTATGGAAGCCAAAATTGGCGCACCAAAGATGGTGTTGTTCAAGCATGCCGCCACACATCTATTGCAACCAGCAATGGATAAATCATCTCATGATCAAAGCACACAATTAAATCATATAATCAACAATCTAAATGGCAAATATAGTGGCTCTGATATCAATTGAAGGAGCGGAAGCATGAAAAACACAAGTTTATACCATTGAATTCAAAAATTTTCACCTAGGGTCACATGCATCATGTAAGATTTATTTTTATCTATTTGATTTCAATGATAAATAATATATTAAAACTCTTTTAATATGTTTTTGGATCTGTATTTGCCATTGAAGATTTTAGAATTAATCAGATTAATTTTAGAACCCTAGATTAAATCAAGAACAAACACACTAACCTCTTGATGCACTGCAATGTATTTGTGCCTTTGAGATTCGTCTTCAGGACACCAGATGCTGTCCCTCTAGCTTGTCCACACCAAGAACACCCATGGCAGCCCTTGAACAGCTTCTAAAGCTTTTTCTATTATTTAGAAAATCAAGTTCTGCCTTTTAAGAGATTAAAGATGTAAACAGGACACTAGAAACGATTTTTAGTATTTTTAATTCAAGAGATTGTTTGCTAATCTCTTGGAATAGATGAGAGATGAAGAGGAAGATAGAACATGAGTCTCAAGGGTGGCGGCACACAATGGGATGCAGTAGCTTGTCTTTTTATTTTTTCATACAACACTTATATAGCTAGGTCACCACTTAAACCCTTGCCACTTATCACCCTTTGATTGGTTCTAGGTTTAATTAACCAAATCACATTGTGCTAAGTGTCAAACCTATATTTAATCTTAATTTTAATCATCTTACATGATTAAAAGACATTTGGCAAGCTTATGTGTAATTCCATGTGTCACCATCTCATGGTGCCACATGTCACCCTGTGAAATGACCAAAATGCCCTTGTGTCTTAATTTTGAGTTCTTCACCCAAAATAATTATTTCTCTTCTTCTAATCAATTTTTATCAAATATAAATTAATTAATTAATCTCTATTAATTAATTTCTCATTAATTAAATTCATATTTAAACACTTTAAATATAAATTTAACTTATACTATACATCCAATAATCTAGATTTGGTTTCAAGTCACACTAGGGACTTTGCAATCTAATTGCAAACCAAACCTATTTAATTAATCAATTAAACTCTTTAATTAATTAATTAAATCATATTTAATTAGGTGATAACTTGTGTATGTGTGTGACTTACTAGACTCATCACTATTTGGCAATGAGATATGATATCAACTCTTAATATCATCAGAACTCTTTCTTACCATAAATGATTTCTCTAAATCATTTTATGCACCTCATAGACCATGGTTAACATCTAGCATAGCATGCCATGGCCACCCAATTAGTAACAAGGTTTACCTTAAATGAACCTATAATCATATGTTACCATGCACTGGAATCTCTCTGTTACAAAATCCCAACTCAAGCTAGAGTCATAGTTTATGTCAAACTCCATTTGCTATGAATATTATGTTCTCTTTTAATTCCAGTTCTTGATTAAAAAGATTTTCTCATCAGAAACTCTTTTCTGATTAAATCTATCTGTCTTGGCTAGGAACTTGAAACATGAAGAACAATTAAATGAACATAGGATTTTATCTCTATTTACTTAGAGGAATAGATTCCATCTTGATCAACACCTACCTCCATATATAACTAGTAGGAGCCAACACATGCCCATATACCCATACATAGTACAAGTATGAAAGTAGTATCAAACTCAAACTACCTATATACAAGATAATTGTGCTATCTCAGGTCTAAAGATTATATGCATTGATATGATTTATGACAAAACATTGACAAGGGTAAACTCCATGTGCTTGTCATAAGTGTTACTGGTTCGGCCTACTTATCATTTGTAAGTGCCTATCATGTTTGTCATATGGCATGAGACTCACCATTCCATCTTATTTATATCTCATATAAATAACTTGGAAACAAACATGAATACAATCTTTCTGGATAAGTCATGTCCTTATTATGAAGTATTCTCGATTGTGAACCTATTTATGATGCTTTGTACTAGAAATACTGTCACTCATATTCTTAACAACTTAAGAATAGATTTTCTAACAAAATATCAATGGACCTTTTCTATTACACATAAATATCATATGTAAACGGAAATATGGAAATGCCTTTTATTAATAAAAACATGTACAAGATACATACTAAATGATATGCTCTAGGGCATACTACTAACATTGCCACCAAAAAGGGAAGTCGAATTTGCTATTGAGATATTGCCGAGTACAGCACCAATCTTTATTACTCCTTATAGGATGGCACCCACAGAATTGAAGGAACTGAAAATCCAATTACAGGAGTTACTGGATAAGGGGTTCATACACCCCAGTGTGTCACCATGGGGAGCTCCAGTGCTATTTGTGAAAAAGAAGGATGAGACTTTGAGGTTATGCATCGATTATCAGTAGTTGAATAAAGTGACAGTGAAGAATAAATATCTGTTGCCTAAAATTGATGATTTGTTTGATCAGTTGAAGGGAGCAGGAGTATTTTCAAAAATTGATCTCAGATCAGGGTATCATCAGTTGAGGGTGAAGGATGCAGATGTGCCAAAGACAGCATTCAGGACCCGGTATAGGCATTATGAGTTTCTAGTGATGCCTTTTGGCCTAACAAATGCACCAGCGGCATTCATGGACCTTATGAACTGTATCTTCCATCCATACCTAGATCGGTTCGTAGTGGTCTTTATTGATGATATTTTGGTATATTCCAAGACCAGTGAAGAACACGATGAGCATTTGAGGATTGTTCTGCAAACCCTGAGAGAAAAGAAGCTGTATGCTAAGTTGTCCAAGTGTGACTTTTGGTTGAATGAGATTGCATTCCTTGGACATATAGTGTCAGCTGATGGGATTAGAGTGGATCCCAAGAAGATAAAAGCAGTGATGGAATGGAGGCCTCCCAAGAATACAACTGAGGTCAGAAGTTTCTTGGGGCTAGCTGGGTATTACAGAAGATTTGTGAAGGGATTTTCGTTAATAGCTGCTATAATGACCAAATTGTTACACAAGAATGTCAAATTTGATTGGAATGACAAGTGTCAGACCAGTTTTGAGAAGTTGAAGGCTATATTGACTGAGGCACCAGTGTTAACACAGCCAGTGTCGGGAAAGGACTTTGTGTTCTACAGTGATGCCTCTCATAATGGGTTAGGGCGTGTATTAATGTAAGAGGGGAAGGTGGTCGCCTATACTTCCAGGCAACTAAGGCCACATGAACAGAATTACTCTACCCATGATCTAGAACATGCAGCAATTATTTTCGCACTAAAGATATGGAGGCACTACTTGTATGGTGAAAAGTGCTACATTTACACAGACCACAAAAGCCTAAAATATTTGCCAACCCAAAAAGAACTCAACCTTAGACAGAGGCGATGGATTAAGTTCTTGAAGGACTATAATTGCGTGATTGATTACCATCCTGGTAAGGCAAATGTAGTTGCAGATGCTTTGAGCAGAAAATCCATCATAGCTTTGAGATCATTGAATGCTCGTCTATCCTTGGCTCGAGGTGGAGCTATTTTGGCTGAGTTGCAAGTGAGGCCAAACCTACTACAACAGATTTTTGATGGGCAGAAAGTAGATGAGAAATTAATGACTACTGTGAGTAAAATCTCAGAAGGGAAAGCAACTGACTGTGAGGTGAAAGTAGATGGGTGTCTGTACTACAAAGGAAGAGTGTGTGTACCAGATGAGGGGGAATTGAAAGTCAATATTCTGAAAGAGGCACACACCAGTGTTTATGCTATGCACCCAGGAAGTACAAAAATGTATCATGATCTAAAGCTTCATTATTAGTGGCCTGGTATAAAGAAGGACATAGCTGACTATGTGACTAAATGTTTGACATGCCAGCAAGTCAAAGCAGAACATCAAGTTTCATCGGGTTTGCTACAGCCTATACGCATACCTGAATGGAAATGGGATCGGGTCACCATGGATTTTATAAGTGGTCTACCTCTTACCTAGAAAAAGCATGATGTAGTATGGGTGATAGTAGATAGATTGACGAATTTAGCACACTTTCTGCTAGTAAGGACTGACTACTCATTGGAGAAGTTAGCAAAATTGTATATCAGTGAGATAGTTAGACTACATGGAATTCTACTTTCCATCATATCTGATCGAGACCCAAGGTTTACCTGGAGATTTTGGAAGACATTGCATGAATCCTTGTGTACACAACTCCACTTCAGCACAGCTTTCCATCCTCAGACGGATGGCCAATCGGAAAGAGTAATCCAGGTAAACAATTGAAACTAATTGAACTAATGCAAATATTGAACTGAAATGATAATAATAACATGAAATATATGTCAGGTCCTTGAGGATATGCTGAGGAGTTGTGTCATTGAATTTGAGGGAAGTTGGGATAGATACCTTCCACTAGCAGAATTTGCATACAACAATAGCTACCAAGCTAGCATCCAAATGGCTCTATATGAAACACTGTATGGGAGGAAATGTAGAACTCCAGTGTGCTGGACTGAATTGGGCGAAGATAAACTAGTAGGCCTAAACCTGGTGAAACAGACTGAGGAGAAGGTAAAACTAATCAAAGCCAATCTGAAGGTTGCCTCAGATAGACAAAAATCTTATACCGACCTAAAGAGAAAAGAAATAGAATATGCGGTTGGCGACAAAGTGTTCCTCAAGGTGTCACCATGGAAGAAGGTACAGACGTTTGGAAGAAAAGGTAAATTAAGCCCTAGGTTCATTAGCCCATATGAAGTCATTGAACGTGTGGGTCCAGTGGCCTACAGGCTAGCTTTACCACTAGAGCTGGACAAGATCCACAATGTATTCCATGTATCTATGCTAAGAAGATACCGCTCAAATCCTTCACATGTCATTTCTATGGAAGAAATTGAAGTACAACCGGACTTGACATATGAAGAAGAACCCATACGGATCCTGGCTCGGGAAGTGAAAGAGTTGAGGAATAAGCAGATTCCACTGGTGAAAGTGCTTTGGAGGCACCACAACACCGAGAAGGTAACTTGGGAAAGTGAAGAGACGATGAGGTAACAGTTCCCTCAACTGTTTGCATCAGGTAAATTTCGAGGACCAAATTTAAATTAGAGGGGAAGAGTTGTAACACCCTCCCTGTAGCAACTCCGTACATTCTCTTTGTTTCGTTGACGATGTCGATGCAGACACTAGAACGTCCGGAAAAATATTTAAACTAAAGTGAGGAACCATAATTAACTCAAATATTAATAAGAAAAATTTAGGGAAAATTTTAGAAATAAAATACAACCAAGTTAAACGAGCTGGTGCCCTAACGATGGGTAACCTAGTGGGAAGTTGCGGTTCTAGCAACTAGGAGCCCTAGACCCGGGGGAAAATTCATAAAATAATTTTTGAGAATCCAAAGAAGGGTCATTGAAGTTCCTATGATATTAGAATGCCACGAAAATGCTTAGAAAAAATTTTCAATCGGTACAGACAATTTTGGTCTGTTAAGCCAAACGGAGGGCATTTTGGTCATTTCGCCTTTAGAGGTGATTTTTGATTGACTTGTCTAGTTAAGTAAATAATTATTATGACACAAAATATGAACAAATGTTGCTAAAAATTAAATTAAAATTAAGTAGACAAAAAAAAAGAAAAGAAAATGAAAGAAATTGAACTTATGACATCATTATGATGTCATTAAACATCCTCCCACCCAATCAAACTTTGATACATGGCATTAACTTATTTAAAATGACTAAATGGGCAGAAAAAAAAGAAAGAAAAAATTCAGTTCTCCTCCTTCATTCAGCCAAACGAAACACTTCTCCTAACCCTTACCACCATCAAAGCTTATCCAAGCTTTATAACCCACCCAAATCTCACTTGAAACCCTAAGTCCACTTCAACAAAATTTGTCTCTACATCTTGAGCAACTGTTTGGCTACCAAGAAAGCCAAAGAAAGTGAAGGAATTTTGAGTGGAAAAATTCTGCTCAAAAGGTTAGTGACCAATCTCTCTTCCTTTCTTTCAATATATGGTTAAGGACTTGATTGAGCTTAAAAATTGCAAGGAATTAGAAAGAAAACTATAAGTATGCACTCTTCAAAATTTTGACAGCCTTAGAGAATGTTAGGATTTCATTGATTAGATGAATTTATAGTTGTCCATGGCTGCCATTGAATATGAATTAGATGTCTTAATTCATTGATTGCATGTATATGAAGAATTGAAGTTGATGGAGTTAGGGTTTGGGCAAAACCTAGGGTTTTGTCATATGTTGGTGAATGAAAGTTTAAATGGTCAATTAGTGACCATTTGGCTATGTATGATGAGAAAATGAAGTGAGTTGAGGCTTGGCAATTTAGTGTGGGTGAGCTGCCTTGGCTGACCTGCAGGACTGAGCATGAGTCCAGCAGGTTTTGGGCAGTTATAAATGGAATTGTAGAGGTTCAATTGGTGCAAGGCTAATTGGACATGAAACTAGACACATAATGGCACAACTTTGGTATAGAAATCTTGCCCAGAAAACCAAACCAAGTTGACCTAAAAATTTTCCTAATCCGGGTGACTTGCATTCTACCTGGGCAAAATGACTAAATAAACAGTGTTTATTCATTTGATCATAACTCAGTGTAGAAAGGTCCAATTGACCTAAAATTTTACCAGCAGAAAGATGAGACATAGACTAAAACTTTCATGAAGAACACAAATCCAAATTCTGACCATAACCTAGTCAAATTGCCAACCAAACGTAGGTTACCAAATCTGGCAGAACCTGTTTTGCCCAGAATTTTGGATTCTGTCCAATCCGGCCAGTTATGGTGTTTAGGCCATAACTTGAGTTACAAAACTCCAAATGGAGTGATTCAAAAAAAGAAATGTAACTAGACAAAATCAGGAATAACTTTTATGGAGACAATTTTGCCAAATTCCTACTTTACAAATGACCAATGCAATAGTAAACATGAGGCTTAAAATCTGAAAATTTTGAATAACTAGCACTAAGCTTAGAAATGGTATTGGCAACCAATACCAACAATTTTATAATGCAAAATGTGGTATGTTGGGAGTATTAGAACTAATATACTTATTGTCTATGCAAAAGTCAACATTTTTGTTGACTAAGTAAATGAATAGTAACACCTAAACCTAAATTTCAAGAATTATAAAGTTTAAAAGTGTAACATACCCTAGTACACCTAGCAAGATTAGTTTGGATAGGATGGCATGCCAATAGGGTTCAGTTAGTAGTACTCCACATGGCATTATGCCATTCTGTGATTTCATGGCTTTTAGCCATTCTGACATTATGTTGATACTTGGCCTTGTGCCTAATGTTATTACAGCTTATTAGTTGTTCTGTTGCACACCGGGAGATACATATGTGACTGATGGTGTGACGACCCGAGGTACTTGATACCCAGTGCCAGTTTACCCGTTTATCCAGTCCATTCATCCAGTATAGGTTACTTGGGCAACCAAAAATGAAAGTGAACAAATTTAATGAAATAATGAATAGAACAGGTACATAATAAATAAGATTACCAATAATGATAGAAAATTGTCTGCATAAGACATCAAAACATGTACTGCAAATTTACTTTCTATTATTTCTTTTTATTTTATTATTGGCACCACTAAGCATTATTGCTTAACGCGTTGCTTTTTACCACGCTTAGGTTTTGAAGAGACCGACAGAGAGCCAGTAGACCATAGAATGGGTGAGACCTTCTGCAGATCTGCATAGTATCCGTATCACCTCACCGACATCAATGTATTGGTAGGACACTAGGTTTCATTTTGGGCATTTTGTAATTAACTTTTATTTTCTCATATGAAATTGAGACTCATGTAATGTATTTTGTTATCAATGTAAATAGTGAAAATTATGTTTATGAATGAAAAAGTGAATATTTATTTATGACTTGTACATGAAAATCCTATGAAATGAAATGATGAGAAATGGGAGTATATTTGAGAAATATTTAGATTTTGTTGATGAAATGGAGTTTGGGATTGATTGAAAATTTTGGAAGTGTTTTTCATAGGTTTCGAAGAACTGTTTTATCCATTTTTAGCTGGCACTCTGCTGGATTTTCTATAAAATTTACGAAACCTCAAATAAAATTATGATTTCAATAAATGACTTCAATGAATGATATTTCACGAATTATACTTCATAACTATGAAAGAAATAAATTAGGAAGGATAAAAATAATTGAAATAAAATAGGGTGTTCCAATATACTGTGTGACATATCTTACTCGACTATACTATAGACGGGTAAGGGGTGTCACAAAACCTGGAGAAACCATTTCAGAAATGAGCACAAGATTTACTGATCTGGCGAATGTTCTCAAAGCTCTTGAAAAAGAATTCATTGAAGAAGAGTTAGTCAAGAAAGTTTTGAGGACACTACCTAAATCATGGGAAACAAAAGTTATAGTGATCTTTGACACCAAAGATTTCTCCAAATTCACTTATGATGAGCTGATTGGTTCTCTTATTACTCATGAAATGCTTTATGACAAGAGCAAGTGCAAGAGCAATGTAGATGATGAAAAGAAAAAGAGAGGAATTGCCTGTAACACCCTCCCGGTAACCACTCCGTACATCCTACTGTTCCGGTGACCGGTGTCGGTCCGGACAGCTAGAATGTCCGGAAAAATATTCAAACTAAAGTCAGAAACCATAATTAACTCAAATATTAACAAGAAAAATTTAGTAAAAATTTTAGAAATAAAATACAATCAAGTTAAACGAGTCGGTGCCCTAGCGATGGGTAACCGGAGGGAAGTTGCGGTTCTCGCAACGAGGAGCCCTAGACCCGGGGGAAAAATTATAAAATAATTTTTGGGACTCCAGAGAAGGGTAATTGAGGTTCCCATGGCATTAGAATGCCAAGAAAATACCTAGAAAAATTTTTCAATCTGTACAGACAATTTTGACCCGTTAAGCCAAACGGAGGGCATTTTGGTCATTTCGCCTTCCGAGGTGATTTTTGGCCGACTTGTCCAGTTGAGTAAATAATTAATATGACATAAAATATGAAGAAATATTACTAAAAATTAAAGTGAAAATGAGTAGAGAAGAAAAGAAAAGAAAAATGAGAATAAATGTCAATTTTGACATCATATGAGGTCATTTAAAAGCTTCCCACCAATTAGAAATTGACAAGCCAATTAAAATGAGATAAATATAACTAAAATGAAGTAAAAACAAAACACCATTTCTGCAATTCTCTTCCATATTCCCGTAACCCATTTTCCCTTCCACCCAAACCACCATGAAAGCTCACTAAAGCTCCCAAACCTCACCTTATTTCACCTCAAAACCTTATCCTCTCTTCACTAAAAATTATACCCACACCAAGGAGGAGTGTTTGGCAGCCAAGAAAAGGAAAGAAAGTGAAGTTTAATCTTGGAAAATTCTGCCATTAAAGAGGTTAGTGCAACTATAACTTAAAAACTCATTATTTTCATGGTTTAGGACTTGAAACTTAGTGAGAATTGTGATTTAAATGAACAAAAACCTAAGTGTATGAGCTCTTGAATTTTGGCTGCCCTAGCTATGGAATAGGAGGGAGTGTTTTTATGAGCTTGAAGTGATCTAGAATTATATTAGAAGTTGATAAACACAAGAATAATGGATTAAAAGTTAACAAAGGTAAGTTGTGTAAAACATGAACTTGAATTAGGGTTTTGTGAGCAAAATGTAAACTTGGTTTAGGAAATTGTTAGGGCACATTTTAATGGTCAATTAGTGACCATTTTAGATATGTTGACCATAAATGGGACTGAAAAATGCTATGGCAAAGTGAGGTGAAATCTGCCCTATGGACAGCAGCATAGGGACTGAAATTTCAGTCCCTTTGCACTGCCATAACTTGGACTGTGCTTGTCCAATTAATGTTTGGCCAATTGGACATGAAACTAGGCTTACAATGGCACATTTTTGCTGAAGAAACCATGCCCGAAAGACCAAAGCAAAAGGGTCAAAACTCAGCCACAATCCGGAACCCTGAAACTGCCTCTGCAGAATTTGACCAAATGAACAGTAACTGTTCATTTGGCCATAAGTCACTGTATATTTGGTCAATTTGTCTGAAATTTTTACAGCAACAAGTTAAGACATAGACAAACAACTTTTATGAAGGAACCTACCCCAAATTATGGCCAGAACCCATTCAACCAAGTGACTCAAGTCACTGTTCATGCACTGTAGATGTGGTAAAATTCTGCAGACTGCATATCCGGACAGCCTGGGTTTTTGAGCCATATCTGGAGCTACAAAACTCCAAATGGAGTGATTCAAAAAAGGAAATTCAACTAGACAAAATAAGGAACAACTTTCATGTTTTACATTTCCTCAAATTCCAACAGTAACAGTGTCCAATGGAACAGTGAATTTGACTCACCAAAACTGAAAAATCTGTTTGTGTTGAGTTACACTTTGGAATGGCAAAAACACTTAATGCCAACAAGTTTTAAACACCAAATGTGGTATGTTGGGAGTGCCAAAGTTGATGTACACATTTTTATTCTAAAAGTCAACATTTTTGTTGACCAATGATGAATAGTAACACCAAAAAAATTGAAATTCACAAATTGACGAATTTAAGAGTTTCAAATGCCCTAGTATACCTAACAAGATTGGTTTGGATAGTTTGGCATGCCAATAGGGTTCGGTTAGCAGTACTGCACATGGCAAAAATGCCATTCTGTGATTTCATGGCTTTTAGCCATTCGACCTTGCATTGAGACTTGGCCTTGTGCACGATATTATTTACACTTGTTAGCTGTTACATTACTGCCGGGAGATGCATATGTGACCGATGGTGTGACGGCCCGAGGTACTAGGTACCCAGTGCCAGTTTACCCGTTATCCAGTCCAGTCGTCTAGTGTAGGTTACTTGGGGCAATCAAATGAATAAAAGTGAACAAAGTTAATGAATTAATGAATATACCAAGATCAAACAAAGAAAGCATACACATTGTATACACATTTATTTTCTTGCTATTTTCTTCTATTATATTATTGCACCACTAAGCATTATTATTTAGCGCGTTGCTTTGCCAGCGTAGGTACTGGAGATTCCGACCGTGAGCCCAGTAGACCACGTGTGGGTGAGTCCATCCGATTACGCTCGATGTCCGTGTCACCTCACTACTGCGATTGCATCGGTAGGGCACTAGGTGTCATTTTGTTATTTTGATATTTTGTAGATTTGTATTATCTCATATGTACTTGAACTCATGTAATATATTTTGATGTTTATGTAAATAATGAAAGTTATGACTATGAATGCAAGATTTGAGCATGTATTTATTGCTTGTATATGAGAAATGGATGTTGAGAAATGAAAAGGTTGTTGAAACACAATCGAAAAATTGTTCAAATCTTGATATTGAGTTTTGTGATGATATTGAAGTTGAGAATGAATGAATTTGTTTATTGGAAGTGTTTTTAACGAGTTTGAAGAACGGTTTTCTCCATTTTTAGCCAGGTACTCATGGATTTTCTTTAAAATTTTGAACCTTAAATGAATAATACTTTTGATAAATGGCTTAAACAAATTGTATTTCATAAATTATATGCAAAAGTATGATATAAATTAATTGAGGAATATTAGAGTGTGCCGGTACACCGTGTGGCATTACTTACTCGGGTATACTGTACACGGGTAAGGGGTGTCACATTTAGTGGTATCAGAGCACGGTTTAGGCGTTTCTGGTCCTAGATTGAGTCCATACCATGCATTGCATTTGTAAGAGTCGAGGTGACACTAACGCAGATCTGTTTATCTTTCTTATTTTGAATAGGATATGGATCCTTCCTCTCAGAGAGCCGTTGAGGAGGAAGTGGAGAGTCATGCTCCACTGCGATGGCGAGGCGGGGCATGAGAGAATCTGCTCCACCGGCTCGAGCGAGCACCTCAGCCTCCACAGGCCATGTTCCAACAAATGGCCGACTTCTTTAGACAGATGGCTGGGGTAATGCCAGCACCACCACCACCACCACCAGCTCCACAGCAGAAGTCACACCTGGAAAGGTTAAGAAAATTTGGGGCAGTGGATTTTTATGGCAAGAGAGAAGATGACTCTGTTGCAGCAGAGAATTGGTTGAACAGAACGGGCAGAGTACTAAAACAACTCCACTGCACTCCAGAGCAAAACACAGAAGTCGCCATCTCTTTCTTTGCAAGACGATGCCTATGAGTGGTGGGACACCGTGTCTAGTGAAGTGCAGCCAGAAGCTGTAACTTGGGACTTCTTTCTTTCAGAATTTAAGAAGAAATATGTGGGTACTGTATACCTGGAAGAGAGAAGAAGGGAATTCATTAACCTGAGGCAGAGACAGTTGTCAGTGGCCGAGTATGAGAAGGAGTTTGTTTGGTTAAGCCGCTATGGAAGGGAAATAGTCCCTAACGAAGCTGAAAGGTGCAAAAGATTTGAAGAGGGACTGAATGACAACATCAAGATCCAGCTCACTGCCTTGGGAATCACAGAATTTACCAAGTTAGTGGAAGCTGCCATAAAGGTTGAAAAAGTGAGAATTAGTGAGTGGACTAGAAGAGAGAGACAGCAGAAGAGGGGACCGGGTCAGTCGAGTTCAGCTCCTGCATCAGGGAAGAAGTTCAAGGGTCCTCCTGCACAAAGTTCAGCTCAGCCACAGGGCCAAGGTCAGTCTCAGGGGCCCAGGCCACAGTTCACCCCTAGGAGAGGTCAGTCCACACCATCAGTGGGCAGCTCTCCAGGGATGGGGTTCAGGGGACTAGCCCCGGCATCTTCTGCCTGTCCACACTGTCAAAGATGGCATAAGGGGGAGTGTTGGAGAGTGGCGGTGCTCGCTTGAGGTGTGGGTCAGAGCATCAGTTGAGGAACTGCCCACGCAGAACTACTACAGCTTATCCGACACAAGCAGGCAGACCTGCTCCTGCACTAGCATGGGGTAGATGGTCTGGTAAATCCGAAGTGGTGGGACCATCACGAGGCTCGCATCGAGCCAGAGAGGCGGATAACGAGCCACCTGCGAGAAATTATGCCACGAGCTCGGGAGGAACAAGATGCCGGGCGTCGCCAGTCGTTCTCACTCTTCAATTCTCCTGTTCATGCATTGGTGGATCCATGATCATCTCATTATTACATTTGCATCAATCTACCTGTAGAAAGGGGGCTATTGGTAGGGGTGTGTGACTAAGACATTCTGGTCACTAATCCATTGGGCCACAGTGTGGTAGTGAACAAAGTATACAAGGGTTGCGTTGAGGATTGAGGTATGAATTCTTGGCGGACCTAATTGAGTTGCCCTTCCATGAGTTTGGCGTGATATTGGGAATGGATTGGTTGTCACGTCATCGTGCAATAGTTGATTGCAAATTGAAGAGAATTTCTCTAAAAACTTGAGAGGGTAATGAGATCACGGTTGTGGGGAAAGGATGATTTCTTGTCCAATGTCATCTCACCACATTTGCAAGAAGAATGATGAGAAAAGGTGTGAAGCCTACCTAGCACATGTGGTGGATACTAGCGTGCTAAGCCAAACTTGAGTGACATACCCACGGTGAGAGACTTCCCAGTATTTCTGAAGAGTTGCCTGGTTTGCCACCAAAGGGAAGTCGAGTTTGCTATTGAGACACCGCCGTACAAAGACCCATTTCTATTGCTCCTTATAGGATGGCACCCATCGAATTGAGGAGTTGAAAACTCAATTGCAAGAGTTGCTGGATAAGGGGTTCATACGCCCAAATGTGTCACCATAGGGAGCTCAGTCTTTGTTTGTAAAGAAGAAGGATGGGACTTTGAGGCTATGTATTGATTACTGGCGGTTGAATAAAGTGACCGTGAAGAACAAGTATCCGTTGCCTAGAATTGATGATCTGTTTGATCACCAAGGGAGCAGGAGTATTTTCTAAGATTGATCTCGGATCGAGGTATCATCACCGAGGGTGAAAGATGTAGATGTGCCCAAGATCGCATTCAGACCCGGTATGGGCATTATGAGTTTCGGTGATGCCCTTTGGCCTAACAAATGCACCAGTGGCGTTCATGGACCTTATGAACCGTATCTTCCATCCATACCTAGATCGGTTCGTAGTGGTTTTTATTGATGACATTCTCGTGTACTCCAAGACCGGGGAAGAACATGATGAACATTTGAGGATTGTTACGCAAACCTGCGGGAAAAGAAGTCAGATGCTAAGTTGTCCAAGTGTGACTTTTGGTGAGTGAAATTGCATTCCTTGGACACATAGTGTCACCGATGGGATTAGGTGGATCCCAAGAAAATAGAAGCGATGATGGAATGGAAGCCTCCCGAAATACAACCGAGGTCAAGCTTCTTGGGGCTAGGTGGGTATTACGTAAGATTTGTGAAGGATTTTCCTAATAGCCGCTCCAATGACCAAGTTGTTACACAAGAATGTCCGATTTGACTGGAATGACAAGAGGAAGACCAGTTGTGAGAAATTGAATGCTATTTTGACAGAGGCACCAGGTGTTAACACACGATTGTCCGAAAGGACTTTGTGGTCTATAGTGATGCCTCACATAATGGGCTAGGTGTGTATTGATGCAAGAGGGGAAGGTGGTCGCCTATGCTTCCGAGCGATTAAGGCCACATGAATGTAACTACCCTACCCATGATCTAGAGCTTGCAGAATTATCTTCGTGATCAAGATATGGAGGCATTACTTGTATGGTGAAAAGTGCTATATTTACACCGACCACAAAAGCTGAAATATTTGCCAACCGGAAGGAGCTCAACCTAGACAGAGGCGATGGATTGAGTTCTGAAGGATTATGACTGTAATTGACTACCATCACGGGAAGGCAAATGTAGTTCTTGATGCTTTGAGCGAAAAGTCCATCACGACTTTGAGATCATTGAATGCCCGTCTATCATTGTTTCTATATTTAGCTATTTTGGATGAGTTGCAAGTGAGGCCAAACCTGATACAGTAGATATTAGATGGGCAAAAGGCAGATAAGAAGTTAATGGCTATTATGAGCAAGATCTCGAGGGAAAAGCAATCGACTATGAGGCGAAGGCGGATGGGTGTCTCAGATTTCAAAGGAAGACTGTGTACGGATAATGGGGAATTGAAGGCCAGATTCGAAAGAGGCACACACCGGTGTATATGCTATGCACCTGTGAAGTACAAAGATGTATCATGACCTGAAGCTTCAGATTGGTGGCACGGTATGAAGAAAGACATAGCCGACTATGTGACTAGATGCTTGACATGTCGCAAGTCAAGGCAGAACATCAAGTTCCATCGGGTTTGCTACACCTATACGCATACCGAATGGAAATGGGATCGGGTCACCATGGATTTTGTAAGTGGTCCGCCTCTCACCCGGAGGAAACATGATGCGGATGGGTAATAGTGGATAGATTGACAAAGTCAAGACACTTTCTGCGATTAGGACCGACTACTCACTAGAGAGGTTAGCGATTGTATATCGGTGAGATAGTTAGATCGCATGGAATCCCACTTTCCATCATATCGATCGAGACCCAAGGTTTACATCGAGATTTTGGAAGAAATTGCATGAATCCTTGGGTACACAACTCCATTTCAAGATGACTTTCCATCCTCGACGGATGGGCAATCGTAAAGAGTAATCCGTAAATAATTGAAACCCATGAAATTGATACAAATATTGAATTGAAATGATAACAATAACGTGAAATACTTGTCGTGTCCTTGAGGATATCTTTGAGTAGTTGTGTCATTGAGTTTGAGGGAAGTGGGATAGATACCTCCCATCGCGTAATTTGCATACAACAATAGCTACCAAGCTAGTATTCAAATGGCCCCGTATGAAGCAATCGTATGGGAGAAAATGTAGAACTCCAGCAGTCTTTGGACTGAATTGGGAGAAGACAAATCGGTAGGGCCGACACTGTGAAACAGTGAGGAAAAAGTGAAAATAATCAAAGCCAACTTGAAGGTTGCCTCGCATGCATGTAAATCTTATGCCGACCAAGAGAAAAGAAATAGAATATGTGATTGGCGACAAAGTGTTCCTCAAGGTGTCACCATGGAAGAAAGTGTTGAGGTTTGGAAGAAAAGGTAAGTTGAGCCCTAGGTTTATTGGCCCATATGAAGTTATTGAACGTGTGGGACCAGTAGCCTACAGGCTAGCTTTACCACCAGAGCTGGACAAGATCCATCATGTGTTCAACGTGTCCATGCTCAGAAGATACCGCTCGGATCCTTCACATATCATCTCCGGGGAAGAAATTGAAATACAACCGGATTTGACATATGAAGAAGAACCTCTACGAATCTGGCCTGGGAGTAAAAGAGTTGAGGAACAAGCAAATTCCATTGGTGAAAGTGCTTTGGAGGCACCACAACACCGAGGAGGCAACTTGGGAAAGTGAAGAGACGATGAGGCAACAGTTCCTCAATCAAGCTTTGCATCGTAAATTTCGAGGACGAAATTTAAATTAGAGGAAGAGTTGTAACACCCTCCCGGTAACCACTCCATACATCCTACTGTTCCGGTGACCGGTGTCGGTCCGGACAACTAGAATGTCCGGAAAAATATTCAAACTAAAGTCAGGAACCATAATTAACTCAAATATTAACAAGAAAAATTTAGTAAAAATTTTAGAAATAAAATACAATCAAGTTAAGCAGTGGTGCCCTAGCGATGGGTAATCGGAGGGAAGTTGCGTTCTACAACGAGGAGCCCTAGACAGGGAAAAATTATAAAATAATTTTTGGGACTCCAGAGAAGGGTAATTGAGGTTCCCATGGCATTAGAATGCCAAGAAAATACCTAGAAAAATTTTTCAATGCATGAGACAATTTTGACCCGTTAAGCCAAACGGAGGGCATTTTGGTCATTTCGCCTTCCGAGGTGATTTTTGGCCGACTTGTCCAGTTGAGTAAATAATTAATATGACATAAAATATGAAGAAATATTACTAAAAATTAAAGTGAAAATGAGTAGAGAAGAAAAGAAAAGAAAATGAGAATAAATGTCAATTTTGACATCATATGAGGTCATTTAAAAGCTTCCCACCAATTAGAAATTGACAAGCCAATTAAAATGAGATAAATATAACTAAAATGAAGTAAAAACAAAACACCATTTCTGCAATTCTCTTCCATATTCCCGTAACCCATTTTCCCTTCCACCCAAACCACCATGAAAGCTCACTAAAGCTCCCAAACCTCACCTTATTTCACCTCAAAACCTTATCCTCTCTTCACTAAAAATCATACCCACACCAAGGAGGAGTGTTTGGCAGCCAAGAAAAGGAAAGAAAGTGAAGTTTAATCTTGGAAAATTCTGCCATTAAAGAGGTTAGTGCAACTATAACTTAAAAACTCATTATTTTCATGGTTTAGGACTTGAAACTTAGTGAGAATTGTGATTTAAATGAACAAAAACCTAAGTGTATGAGCTCTTGAATTTTGGCTGCCCTAGCTATGGAATAGGAGGGAGTGTTTTTATGAACTTGAAGTGATCTAGAATTATATTAGAAGTTGATAAACACAAGAATAATGGATTAAAAGTTAACAAAGGTAAGTTGTGTAAAACATGAACTTGAATTAGGGTTTTGTGAGCAAAATGTAAACTTGGTTTAGGAAATTGTTAGGGCACATTTTAATGGTCAATTAGTGACCATTTTAGATATGTTGACCATAAATGGGACTGAAAAATGCTATGGCAAAGTGAGGTGAAATCTGCCCTATGGACAGCAGCATAGGGACTGAAATTTCAGTCTCTTTGCACTGCCATAACTTGGGCTGTGCTTGTCCAATTGATGTTTGGCCAATTGGACATGAAACTAGGCTTATAATGGCACATTTTTGCTGAAGAAACCATGCCCGAAAGACCAAAGCAAAAGGGTCAAAACTCAGCCACAATCCGGAACCCTGAAACTGCCTCTGCAGAATTTGACCAAATGAACAGTAACTGTTCATTTGGCCATAAGTCACTGTAGATTTGGTCAATTGGTCTGAAATTTTTACAGCAACAAGTTAAGACATAGACAAACAACTTTCATGAAGGAACCTACCCCAAATTATGGCCAGAACCCATTCAACCAAGTGACTCAAGTCACTGTTCATGCACTGTAGATGTGGTAAAATTCTGCAGACTGCATATCCGGACAGCCTGGGTTTTTGAGCCATATCTGGAGCTACAAAACTCCAAATGGAGTGATTCAAAAAAGGAAATTCAACTAGACAAAATAAGGAACAACTTTCATGTTTTACATTTCCTCAAATTCCAACAGTAACAGTGTCCAATGGAACAGTGAATTTGACTCACCAAAACTGAAAAATCTGTTTGTGTTGAGTTACACTTTGGAATGGCAAAAACACTTAATGCCAACAAGTTTTAAACACCAAATGTGGTATGTTGGGAGTGCCAAAGTTGATGTACACATTTTTATTCTAAAAGTCAACATTTTTGTTGACCAATGATGAATAGTAACACCAAAAAAATTGAAATTCACAAATTGACGAATTTAAGAGTTTCAAATGCCCTAGTATACCTAACAAGATTGGTTTGGATAGTTTGGCATGCCAATAGGGTTCGGTTAGCAGTACTGCACATGGCAAAAATGCCATTCTGTGATTTCATGGCTTTTAGCCATTCTGACCTTGCATTGAGACTTGGCCTTGTGCCTGATATTATTTACAGCTTGTTAGCTGTTCTGTTGCACACCGGGAGATGCATATGTGACCGATGGTGTGACGGCCCGAGGTACTAGGTACCCAGTGCCAGTTTACCCGTTATCCAGTCCAGTCGTCTAGTGTAGGTTACTTGGGGCAATCAAATGAATAAAAGTGAACAAAGTTAATGAATTAATGAATATACCAAGATCAAACAAAGAAAGCATACACATTGTATACACATTTATTTTCTTGCTATTTTCTTCTATTATATTATTGCACCACTAAGCATTATTGCTTAGCGCGTTGCTTTTGCCACGCGTAGGTACTGGAGATTCCGACCGTGAGCCCAGTAGACCACAGACTGGGTGAGTCCATCTGACAGTTCTGCTCAGTGTCCGTGTCACCTCACTACCTGCAGTGCATCGGTAGGGCACTAGGTGTCATTTTGTCATTTTGATATTTTGTAGCAGATTTGTATTATCTCATATGTACTTGAACTCATGTAATATATTTTGATGTTTATGTAAATAATGAAAGTTATGACTATGAATGCAAGATTTGAGCATGTATTTATTGCTTGTATATGAGAAATGGATGTTGAGAAATGAAAAGGTTGTTGAAACCTGAAACTGAAAAATTGTTCAAATCTTGATATTGAGTTTTGTGATGATATTGAAGTTGAGAATGAATGAATTTGTTTATTGGAAGTGTTTTTAACAGGTTCCGAAGAACGGTTTTCTCCATTTTTAGCCGGTACTCCGCCGGATTTTCTTTAAAATTTTCGGAACCTTAAATGAATAATACTTTTGATAAATGGCTTAAACAAATTGTATTTCATAAATTATATGCAAAAGTATGATATAAATTAATTGAGGAATATTAGAGTGTGCCGGTACACCGTGTGGCATTACTTACTCGGGTATACTGTACACGGGTAAGGGGTGTCACATTGCCTTAAAGTCAAGCCAAGAGGATGAATTAAGGAAAACTATAGCTTTTAAGGCTGCCTCAAGTGACAGCTCCAGTAGTTCAAGTGATGAAGGTGATCTTGCCATGATTACAAGAAGATTCAAGAAAACATTCAAAAAGGGAGGTTCAAAATATAAGAAATTCCTAAAGAAGTATTCTCCCAAAGGTGAAACAAGCAAGGATCAAAGTGAGATTAAATGCTTTGAATGCAACAAACCTGCTCACATCAAGCCAAATTGTCTTAAACTGAAAAAGAAGAATTCAAAGGATAAGAGCAAGAAAGCCTTGGTTGTTGGCTGGATGGATACTGATGATTCCTCAAGTGATAACTCTAGTGACAAGGAGGTTGCACACATTTGTCTCATGGCTCTAGAAGAGGATAAACCAGAAAGTTCCCAACAAAGAGAAATCAACACTGAGGTAAATAATTCTGACTCTCTTAGTATTGAGGATTATGAAGATGCATTTGCCAAATTATATGAAGAATACAAAGTTTATAAGAAAAAATGTTCTTCTTTAAACAAAGAAATTGCTTCCTTAAGAGCTGAAAATGATTCTATGAGCATTATTATACAAGAAAATAAGTTTTATAAAAATCAAATGCTCTTGTTTGATGAGTTGAATAAGGAGTTAGAAGATTCAAAAACTGCTTGTGAAAAACTCATTGAGAAAAACATGATTTTAGAAAATAAGGTGGAATCTTTGACAAATGATTTAGCTAAATTCACAAATGGCACACAAATTCTTGATACGTTACTTGGTTCTCAAAGATTATCAAATAAAAAATCTGGTCTTGGTTATGATGGATTCATGCACTATGGAAAATTCAAAAATTTCTTTGTAAAAGCTTCATCTCATTCATTATCAAATGTCATTTGCTTCTATTGTAACCAAAATGGTAAGGTTCCTCAAAAGTAAAAAGGATATGGGTGCCTAAAGGAACAATTCCTAATGTCTCTAACTCTCAAGGACCCGAACTTGCTTGGGTACTTAAGAAATAGTCAATAAATTTCAGGTATGTCTTAGAAGCAAGCAAGAGTGTGAATAATGGTATGTTGATAGTGCTTGCTCAAGACACATGACTGGAGACAAAGAAAAATTCTCAAACCTTACCTTGAAAAGTGGTGGACCTGTGAGATTTGGTGACAAAGGCAAAACTTACATCATTAGAAGTGGCTCTATTGGGAAAAATCCAAGCATAAAGGATGTCGCATTAGTTGAAGGTTTGAAACTCAATCTTCTTAGTGTAAGTCAACTATGTGATAAAGGTTACAAAGTTATTTTTAATTCTACACATAGTGAGATTAGAAGTTTGCATAATGATCATACATTATTCATTGCACCTAGAAGTGAAAATGTATATTTGCTTGATTTGAATATTATTGAAAATGGAAATGAAAGATGTCTTGTATCTCTTGAAGAAGATAGTTGGTTGTGGCATAGAAGACTTGGTCATGCTAGTATGCATGTTATTTCAAAACTTTTAAGATATGACCTTGTTAAAGGTTTGCCAAAAATTAACTTTGAAAAAGACCATGTTTGCAAGCCTTGTTCTCTTAGGAAACAAACCAAAGTTTCTTTCAAATCAAAAAATGTTATTTCAACATCTAGACCTCTTGAGTTATTACATCTTGATTTGTTTGGTCCTATTACACCTATAAGTCTTGGTGGTAAAGTGTATACTTTCGTCATAGTAGATGATTACACTAGGTATACATGGACATATTTTCTTGCACATAAGGATGAAACTTTTAGTGTATTTATATCTTTTTGTAAGAAAGTACAAAGTGAAAAAGGCTTACCCATTTCCTCCATTAGAAGTGATCATGGAAGAGAGTTTGAAAACCAATCTTTTGATGAATTTTGTTCAAACAATGGCATTTTTCATAACTTTTCAGCTCCTAGAACCCCACAACAAAATGGAGTTGTAGAGAGGAAAAATAGAACTTTACAAGAAATGGCAAGAACAATGCTTAGTGAACACAGTCTTCCAAAATACTTTTGGGCAGAAGCCATAAGCACTGCTTGCTATATCTTGAATAGAGCAATGATTAGGCCAATCTTAAAGAAAACCTCTTATGAATTATGGAAAGGGAGGAAGCCTAACATTTCTTACTTTCGTGTATTTGGTTGTAAGTGTTATATTTTGAACAACAAGAAGGATAACCTCAAAAAGTTTGATGTAAAATCAGATGAAGGTATTTTTCTAGGATATTAAATGCGTAGCAAAGCTTATAGAGTCTTTAATAAGAGAACTTTTTTAGTTGAGAAAACCATTCATGTTGTATTTGATGAAACTAACAACTTCTTGGAAAGAAAGATTGTTTGTGATGATGATGAACTAGGTAAAATTTTTGGAAGAAAAATGGATGAGACTCAAAAGCAACAAAGTCAACCTATTGAGCCCCAAAGTGCAATTGGGAATGATGTTGTCAATAAAAATGCTAATGAGAAAGATCAAGAAGGTGATCAAGAAGTATTGCGTAATATTGAAGAACTCCAAATTGATGAACCACATCATGATGACCTACCTCAAGAATGGAGATATCATAGAGATCATCCAAAGGAGGACATAATTGATAGCCCTTCACAAAAGATGATGACAAGAGCTTAACTTCGAAAATACTTTGGTAACATTGCATTTGTTTCTCAACTTGAACCAAAGTCTTATAATGAAGCTCAAAGTGATGAGAGTTGGATTCTTGCTATGCAAGAAGAACGCAATCAATTTGAGAGAAATAAAGTATGGAAATTTATTTCTAAGCCTAGAAATCATTCTATCATTGGTACCAAGTGGGTTTTTAGGAACAAAATGGATGATAAGGGGCATGTCATTAGAAATAAGGCTAGATTAGTAGCTCAAGGATATAATCAAGAGGAAGGTACTTATTTTGATGAGACTTTTGCTCTGGTTGCTAGAATTGAAGCTATTAGAATGTTGTGTGCATTTGCATGTTATAAAAATTTTATGCTATATCAAATGGATGTTAAGAGTGCGTTCTTGAATGGTTATATTGATGAAGAAGTTTATGTTGAACAGCCACCAGGTTTTGAAAACTATGAATTTCCTACCCATGTTTATAAACTCACTAAGGCCTTATATGGATTGAAGCAAGCCCCTAGAGCTTGGTATGAGAGGCTTAGTAAGTTTCTTTTAGATAATGGTTTTCAAAGAGGAAAAGTAGACAACACACTCTTCACAAAAACACATAAACATGATATGCTTATTGTTCAAATTTATGTTGATGACATTATTTTTGGTGCTACTAATGCTTCTCTATGCAAAAGCTTTTCTAAGATGATGCAAAATGAATTTGGGATGAGCATGATGGGTGAACTTACCTTTTTCCTTGGACTACAAATTAAGCAACTCAATGGTGGCATCTTCATTAATCAATCCAAGTACATCAAAGATATGCTAAAAAAATTCAAGATGGATGATTTAAAGAGTATTGGAACTCCTATGAGCTCCACTATCAAGTTGGAAAAAGGATAAAAAAAAAAAGGTAAAGATGTTGATCAAAAGCTATTTAGAGGCATGATTGGCCCACTTTTATATTTAACTGCATCTAGACCTGACATTCATTTTAGTGTGTGTTTGTGTGCTCGGTTTCAATCATGTCCTAAGGAATCACATCTAATTGCTGTTAAAAGGATTTTCAAATGCCTCATTGGCACACACTCAATTGGTTTATGGTATCCTAAATGTGACACATTTGATCTAGTTGGATATAGTGATTCTGACTTTGCTGGAAGTAGATTGGATAGAAAGAGTACTTCGGGTACTTGCCAATTCCTAGGTCATGCCTTAGTGTCTTGGCGTAGTAAGAAACAAACTTCTGTAACTCTTTCTACTGCTGAAGTAGAATACATTGCTACAGGAAGTTGTGTTGCTCAAATTCTATGGATGAAGCAACAATTAGAAGATTTTGCTATAAAGGTTGATCATGTTCGTATAAGGTGTGATAATACTAGTGCCATCAACCTAACTAAAATCCAGTCCAACACTCTAGATCAGAGCACATAGAAATTAGACATCACTTTATTAGAGATCATGTTCAAAACGGTAACATTAAGTTAGAGTTTGTTCTACAGAACAACAACTTGCAGATATTTTTACAAAACCACTAAATGAGGAAAACTTTTGTAAGATTAAAAGAGAACTTGGCATGAGTGAAACTATTGAATGATATTTATTGCATTTGATATGAATTTGGTGCATAAACTGGTTAAATATGTTGTTAGTGCTATATTTTGCGTACATGTGTGTTTTTAGTTAACTACTTTCTCACTGCAGTTGTCTAGTTTTGTACCTGTATAATATTTAGCCAATTGGGTTTCAAAATTAGTTAACTAATTTTGCCTCTATGAACATTTGAGAAAATGAGCCTGATTTAAAATTACTTTCTTTATAACGGTTATTTTCGCTCTCTTTATAATCTATTTTGACAAATATACCCCTGAGCACAGTTATGCTCTTTTTATGTCTTTAAAGGGTAAAATTCAGTTTTGGCATAAAGGGATTCTCGGTTCTCCATGAAAAACTATACACAATTTTAAAATTTGAAATTTTTTTTTTGTAACTGCTGCACATCACTTCAATCAATCTAAAACTCCCTCATTTTTCTGCTGCAAGTTGATTCTCCACTCTTAGAAACCCCAAATTTCTCTCAAACCAGAAATCCCCAATTTTCCTTCTCAAAATCCCTAAACGGTAAAATCCCGTTCTTCCTCAAGCCGTTACTTCTCACTGAAATTTTTCAAGAATCGATGGCAAGGGTAAAACAAGTGGCTACCAAACCTCAAAAATTCATGGGTGATGCTATGAAAGCTGCTGGCAGTTTCGAAAAGGAAAGAGAAGAAGGAACTAAAGTTGAGAACAGTAATAAAGAAATAGAGACAGTGGTAGAACAAGCAAGAAAAAGAAAGGAAAAGGGTATTGCTGGGTCAGAGCCTTCTGAGAAAAAAAAGAAAATGGAGAAGGCCCCTGCTTCGAAACCTTTTGTGCAACAAAATATTTTTAAGCCAAGGTACATTAAATGGGATTCATTTTCTGACTTGCCTTATTAATTTGAAGATTTATTTACTTTTCAAGGCTGGATGGAATTCTCTGAGTTGAATGAATATTATTATCCTTATTTGATTCAAGAATTTTATGGAAGTATGAAAGAAGTTGTTAAAGGAGAAAGTTTTAGTGTGAGAGTTAAGAAGAAAAGTCAGATTGTTGATGTTAATTTCTTAGTCTCTGTTTTAAACCTACCAAATGATGGAAATAGGATTGGAACCTTCAAAGATTCTAGGAAGCTTGAAGGATATGATGAGAAGGCATTTCAATTGTCAATTTTTTCGGAGGGTACACCTAAAAATGAAATGACCAATATCAGTTTAGTGCCTTAAAATTTTAGGATTCTACAATCCTTCATTCGATATTTGCTCAATCCTAGAAGTGGTAGTCACTCATATGCAAATAGCCTTGATTTATGCATTATGTGGCACTTAGTTAACAAAATCATATTTAATTTTCCATTTTTTTTTTTTAAAGTGATTGCTAAGTCTAGTAAGCATAGAAGGTTGCCATATGCTATGCCTTTAACTCTTGTATTTCAAACTATGGGAGTTGATTTGAGCAAATAAAAGAAGTTTAGCAATCCTATCCCCATTAAGGAGATATTCAAGGCTGATGATGGTCGGAAAAGGAGTAAGAAAGAAGAGAAAAAGCAAGAAGAAGATACTGAGATTGAGATTGAATCTGAATCAGAATCAAATTCTGAAACAGAATCGGACATCCCAATAAGCAAGTTGAAAGAGAGAAGTTCTAAGATAGATGAAGGGGAAAGCTCTAAGAAGAAAGAGAAAATGAAGCTGAAAATGTCAGATTTTGTGAAAATAAGTAAAGCAAATCTGGACATGATGAAGGAAATTAAAGAAATGAGTGGACTGACCTTGAGTATTTTAGAAAAATCTCATGAATTGCAGAAGGAAATTATAACTGAGCAAAATGCAAAGATGGATATGTTGATTAATAGATTGGATAGACAAGAATGATTCATGAAGAAGATGGCTCAAATGCTATTTGGTGAATCTTTTGGAAAGTTTGGAGATTTTGGAAGCTACCCACAGGGTACTGCTGGTCCTAGCAATGCAAAGCCTACTGGACCAAGTGGAGAAAAAATTTCTGAAGTGGAAGAAGAAGAAGAGGAGCATGTAGAAGTTGCTGAAAAGGTACAAGAAGAAAGTAAGCTAGCTGTGGTTGAAGAAGTAGAGAAAAATGATGAGAAGGAAGAATCTGCAGAAGAGGCATCAGAAGCAGAACAAGAACCTAACAAAGAAAAATCAAGAGAATCCTCCTCATCTCATACTAAAAGAAATAGCAGCAATGAAAATGGAAAAAGTGAAGGCAGAAATAGTTCAGGACAAGAAGAGGAGAAGGAAGATGTTGACAAAAAGAAAGAAGAGTAGTCACAAGACCCATCCTCTGATCAACCTGACTCTCAACCAATACCTGAATCAACCATCTCTTTACCCATGCAATATGGCCCTAGAAGAACCAAAGCACAAGCCAGAAAATCAGTTCTACCCATTCTTCAAAAAATCCAAGTAACCATACCTGAAAAATCCCCCAAAGAAGAAGAAACAAGCCAAACTTGTTGATCCCACTCACCTTAGGAGAAGTGACAGGATTCTTAGCAACAAAGATAAAAATATTTTTGAAATGTGCTTTATGACTTTCAAAGTTGTATCTTTTTGTTTTTCTTTTTAAACAGGGGAGAAAATAGGAGAAAATAAGAGAGAGCTTATCTTTTCATTGATGTCAAAAAGGGGGAGAAATTAGGAGAAGATAGAAAAATATTTCAACTGACAGAATGTTTTTAGTTAACTGGGTACATTTTTAGTTAACTAATTTTGTTCAGTGGTTATATGGCTCATATTCTGATATAGATATTTTGGACTTATTTTGGAAAGTTATTGAAGATATGATGATGATCTTTTATGACTGACTTATGGTTGATATATCTTATGTATGATGATTGAATTAATCTTGGATAAATTAATCTTGGAAATTGCTTAACATGTTACTTATATTATTATCTTCAAAATGCTTTGAATATCATATTTAGGGGGAGCTATTTTGTAGCTTCTCAACATTTTTGCATTTTGAATGACTGTGTGTATACATATAAGGGGAGCTTGTCTAAAAGCAAGTTCTTGCATACATGACATATGTAAATAGTTATACAATTAAATTTTTATGATCTTCATAGATTCATTAAGTTTTGACATCATCAAAAAGGAGGAGATTGTAGGCCCTGTAAGCTATAATGAGCTTGATTTTAATGATAACAAAACTTAATGAAATATACATTAACCCTTTGTGCATAAGTATTTGAAGTGATTTTATAGGTCATGATATGCAAAGACATTGATGGAAGGACTATTTTATTGGCATGGCTGATATAAAAGGAGTTTATCATCTTGAATAACACAAGACGAATCAAAGTCCATGAAGAAATAGGATAGAAATTAAGTTCTTAGGTCTATTATACAAGATTGGAGAATTTATGCCATTTAAGACCTAAAATCAATTTTGTTTTTAGATTCAAGAGTTTAGAAAGTGTTTTAATATTATTTCTAAGGTTTTTGAATGGTCAAAATAATTTTTACAACCTTTCTTCAAAAACTCAAAATTTCAAAATTTAAGTCAGACAGTAGCGAAATTAGTTAACCCATTGTGAAAATTAGTTAACTAGTTTGATGTCTAAAATTCTCTGTCTTACAAAACTAGTTAACCGATGACTCAATTCTGTTGCATGACTTTCTAAGTAATAACGGCTAGTTTTTTGAAAATTAAAAAGTCGTTAGACACACTCTCCAGCAGATGTTTTTGGCAATGAAAAGCACCTATAAAAGGCATCATTTACTACAATTCTAACTAATGAAAGTTCTCTTATTCATAGTGAATTTATTGTGGTATTTTTAAAGCTTTCATTCAAATACTCTTGAGCTTGAGTGGCAAATCTTCTCTCTCAATCCTTTAGCATTAAATTCTGTATATGAGACTTATTGAGAGTGATTTCTTCTACACCAAAACCTATTTAAGGTTGTGTAAGTGTGAGGACACACTTGTGGAAGGTTTTCAAGCACCTTATGAAGCTTGTGGGAGGTTTTCAAGCACCTTATGAAGCTTGTGGTCTTTGTGGGAAGCAAAGACATTGTAAAGGTCCTCAAGCACCTGGGAAGCTTGCTGAGATTGTAAAGGCCTTGAATTTTGCCTGTTGAAAAGATCAAATAGTGGAGTGACTCTCAAAGTGGGACTTTGGGAAGAGAGGATGTAGGCTAAGAGAGACGAACCAATATAAACTTTGTGTTTGATTCTCTTCTTCCCTTAACTCTTTAATTTTCAGCACTTTGATTCTCTGATTATATATTTAATGTGTTGAGAATTTGTTTTATTGAGTTAATACTGAGGTTGAACAATTAAACTTGCAAACTCTAAGTTTTATGTGAGAAAATACACTTGACATTAAGTAATTATTTTGTGTATGAGCTAGTATTTGTGCATAACTTGATTGATTACTTAAATTACATCCTAGGAACAGAGTTATACACATACACAGAAGTGCAAAGCCTCAATTTTTCATCAAGTCTTGAGCAAGGACTGAAAATTTGTCTAAAGTATCCAATTCACCCCCCTCTTGGTCACTTTCTTTGGGAGAACAAAGCTGAACACTGATAAATTGGAAACCAGATCAGAAAAAGGTCGATTTGTTGAATATCCAAAAGAGAGTTTTGGATATTATTTTTATTTACCTACATCACAAAAGGTTGTGGTAAGTAGAGATGCCACATTTCTTAAACAACAGTTTATTTAAGAAGGAGGCAAAGGAAGGCAAATAGAGTTAGAATTGGAGAATTCTAACTAACCAACAGATCAGATGGATATAGATCCATCTAGTCAACCTACACCTATTGATGAAACATCTACAGCTGTTCCTCGTAGATCAACCAGGATATCTCACCCACCAGTGAGATATGGTTTTCTTCATGAAGAAGAACAAAAGTTGTTTACTCATGAAGAAGTAGATCATGGAGATGATCCACTTACCTATGAAGAAGCTATATTAGATATAGACTCTTCAAAATGGATTGATGCTATGAAATCCGAAATTAATTCCATGTATAAGAATCAAGTTTGGGATCTTGTTGACCCACCTGAAGGTATTGTACCTATAGGGAATAAATGGGTTTTCAAGAAGAAAATTGATTCTAATGGAAAGGTAGAGACCTATAAAGCAAGGCTAGTAGCGAAAAGGGCTTCGCCAAAGGCAATGAATCGACTATGAGGAGACTTTCTCGCTTGTTACTATGCTTAAATCAATTAGGATTCTATTAGCAATAGCTGCATACTATGATTATGAGATTTGGCAGATGGATGTCAAAATAGCTTTTCTCAATGGATACATTGAAGAAAACATTTTCATGGAACAACCTAGGGGTTTTGAATCTTAAGATGGTTCCAAGGTATGCAAGCTAAAGCGATCCATTTATGGGTTGAAACAAGCTTTGAGGAGTTGGAACATCCATTTTGATGAAGCCATTAAGTCATTTGGTTTTATAAAAAATGAGGATGAGCCATGTGTATATAAAAAAGTTAGTAATAGAGCTATCACTTTTCTTGTCTTATATGTGGATGATATTTTGTTGATGGGTAATGACACAGGCATGTTGACAACTATAAAGATATGGTTGTCAAATACATTCTCCATGAAAGACTTAGGGAAGGCAACCCATATTTTTAGGATTCGCATCTATAGAGATAGAGCGAAAAGAATAATTGGTTTATCCCAAAGTCTATACTTGGAAAAGGTGTTAAAGAGGTTTAACATACTTAATTCCAAGAGAGGATTGTTACTAGTGAGACATGGTATCCACCTTTTTAAAGAGATGTCTCCAAATACACTTGAAGAAAGAGATAAAATGGCCAGGATTCCATATGCTTCGGCTATTGGAAGTTTGATGTATGCAATGTTGTGTACTAGGCCGGATATCGCATATACTATTAGTTTGACTAGCAGGTTTCAATCTAATCTAAGTATGGTACACTGGATAACTGTCAAGAATATCCTTAAGTACTTGAGAAGAACTAAGGATTTATTCTTGATTTATGGAGGTGGTGACTTGCAATTGGATGGTTACACTGATTCTTATTTTCAATTAGATATCGATGATAGAATGTCTACCTCTAAGTTTGTGTTCATTTGTAATAGAAGTGCAGTCAGTTGGAAGAGTTCCAAATAGAGTATGACTGCTGATTCCACTACAGAGGCCGAGTACATTGTTGCATTAGATGTTGCAAAAGAGGCTGTTTGGATATAAGGAACCCCGGTCTCATTAGAAATCCAAACACATAGAAAGGCGCTACCACATTATTAGAGAGACAATTGGGCAATGCGATGTAGCCATGCAAAAAATAGCGTCAGCTGAAAATCCAGTTGATCCATTCATGAAGCCTATGTCACAAGCTCAGTTAGACTGACATCTTGAGAAGATGGGTCTATGATATTGTAATGAATGGCTCTAGTGCTAGTGAGAGATTGTTAGTAGTATGCCCTAGAGCATATCATTTAGTATGTATTTTGTAAACATTTTAATTAATAAATGGCAATTTCACTTTTTCGTTTATATAATGTATTTATGTGTAATAGAAAAGGTCCATTGATTTTTTGTTAGAAATTCTATTCTTAAATTGTTAAGAATATGAGTGACAATATTTCTAGCACAAAGTATCATAAATTGGTTCACAATCGAGGATACTTCACACAGGACATGACTTATCCAGAAAGATTGTAATCATGTTTGTTCCCAAAGTATACTTATACATGATAAGTAGGCCGAACCAGTGATGCATATGACAAGCACATGGAGTTTACTCTTGTCAATGCATTGTCATATATCATATTAGTGCATATAATATTTAGATCTGAGATAACACAGTTATCTTATATATAGGTGTTTTGAGCTTGATACTGTAACACCCCTATTGGCATAGCTTGGTACAATTTACTATTCTGATGACCGGTGTCAGTCCGAACAAGTAAAAGAAGTAGAACCACGTCTAAGACACCTAAATAAGCCTTGAACACAAATAATTAGTAATTGCTAAATAGTTAATTATAAAGAAGAAAAATAAAGTACAAAAAGTTAAATGAGCCGGGAGTCACAGCGATGGGTGACCTTCTCGGGAATACTGCGAGGTCAGTCTAAACTCAAATTTTGAATCGAAAAATGTGACACCGTGGTCCTTAGGACTATTGCGAACACAGTGGAAAAGAAAAATCACGAAAAAGAATTGTTAAGCAGGTCAAATAATTAGGTCAGGGATCCGAAAGAAATATCGAATAACTTACAAACCGGATTGAACCAGCGAGGGGCAATTTGGTCAATTCACCCCTAGTGCTGACTCCTAACCTAACTGTCTAATAAAATTAGAGAAAAGAAAATTTCGAAATCAAGAATCAAATTAAAGAACTAATGGAAAAAAATAAATACAAAAGAAAAAGAAAAAGGAAAAAGTTTATTACATCACCTTACATCACTATTATGACATCACAAATAATTTTATTTTTTCCTACAAATATTGACTAAGTCAATTAAGTGAAAATAGACATAAAAATAGCAAAATTAAAAGAAAATTCAGTTTTTGTTTCTTCTTCCTCCAAATGTGCCGCATCCTTCTCTCTTGGTTCTCTCTCTCTTCTCTCTCTTTTCCTCCATAACCATGATTTTTCAAGCTTTGAAAGCTTGAATCCATTTTATAAACCCTAGTAAAAACCCTTAGAAAACTCTTAATTAGACTTTGATAAGAAGTTGAAAGGAAAGAAAGTGAAGAAATTGAAGAAGAATTTGAAGATTGGAAAGCTCTAATTAAGGTAAGTAATTGAATTTGAAAATCTTAGTTTAATTGTTGTGTATGTAGCTCACTTAACTTAGAAATTGTGAAAAATCAAAACAAAAAAATTTTTGGGGGAGTAATATGGAATTTTTTCCAGCTAGGGTTAGGGTTTGAAATGAATGAGTTTGAGATGTTTGAATGGTTATTTGAGGTGAATGAGGTGTATAGATCATGAATGTACACTTTGAAATGCATTAGATTGAACTTTATGTAATTTAAGGTTTTAAGCATGTGAAAAATTAGAAATAAATTTAAGAATTGGTCAATTGATGTAGTTGACCTTATTTAAGTTGAGAAATGGTCAATTGTGACCATTTGTGGTGTGTATGAATTGTTGGAAACAAGTTCCAATTCGGATTGGTGAGGGTCAATCTATAGGCAGCTTGATCTAGGTCCCTTTCAGGGACCAAAACTAAAAATTTACTAACCCAATTGGTGTGAGGTCAATTGGGAATGAAACTAGACACAAAATGGCACATTTTTCATTTAGGAATCATGCCCAGAAAGTGACCATAACTTAGTGAACAATTAGGCTAAATTTGAAATTGGGCACACTGCCCTGTAAAAAATGACCAAATGAACAATAGTTACGTAAATGATCATAAATTGGTATAGGAAGGTCCAAATGACCTGAATTTTATACCAATAGAAAGATGAGACATAGCCCTATAACTTTAATGAAGAAAACAAGCCCAAATTTGATCATAACCATTCCAAAAACTCACCTGTAGTTAATGTACAAAAACTGTCATAATCCAGGAAATTGCCAAGAATTCTGGGTAACACCAAAATCCAGCCAGTCATGTTCAAATGGCCATAACTAGGACTACAAAACTCCAAATGGAGTGACTCAAAAAGGGAAATAAAGTTAAGACAATAAGGAACAACTTCTATGAAGAAAATTTAGCCAAATTACCACAGTAACTTGACCAATGGAACAGTGTAAAATAGGACACCAAATCTGAAATTTTAGAATTTCACCTAAGAGACTTAAGATTTGAGGAAAACAACCAAAACCAATAAGTTAGGTAATCAAAACGTGGTATGTGGGTGAAATTAGAATTCCCATACCTATTAAGCATTAGAAAGTCAACAAATTGACTTGAATAGTGTCATGAATAGTAACTCCAAAATAAAAATTTTCAAAAACATTAGTTTAAGCATATTGGGGCTAGAATAAAGTATTTATGAATTAATTATTGGATTTATTATGAGATAAGATACTGAAACACTATAAATTGCATGTTTCAGCTAAAAAAGACCTGAAAAATAATAGGGCAAACTGAGTCAAGGCCTAGAGGCGACTCACATTAGGTTTGTGCACAATAACTTTTCACTTTCGATTTGCTATTATAAAATTTATTTGAATACATTTTGAAGCAATTTATTCTAAACAATGCTTTGAGAAATATTGTGCTGCCATTTTATGAATGGAAATTTGAATTGGAAATTGATTTGTGTTTTGCATGAAATGTCGAATAATATGATTTTGAAATTGTTTTTGATTCACACTTGGTATGGCAGTCCTTTACTATGTTCCTCCTCCACTTGTGGGGTTGAGTTTGATATTTGATCACTTTCTTCCCTCTCTGGCTTGCCAGTCTGAGGTGAGTTTGGATGAGTACTCATTAGCTAGCTAGCCACCTCCCTCATTGATTTCTATTAGTGGGGTGAGTTTGCCTTATCGTGGTGTACAACACGGCATGTTTGGAAATTTTGTGTCATGGCCTAAGTTATTTTATTGATTGGCAATACTGTGTTTATTAAATTGTTTGATCAAATTGTGTTATATTAAGCTTTGAAAATTGTGAAATATTTAAATTATGATTTGTTATAAAGTTGATTTGAAAAATTGTGAAATGTGATTGTGAAATATTTGAACTGTGAATTGATAACAAATGTTTTATATTTTGCATTTTTCATTTTATTGTGCACCACTGAGTATTTTTATACTCAGTGATAGATTTCTTTGCTGTCACAGATAGAGATAAGGAAAAAGCAATAGAGTGAGCAACTGATTGTTGGGACTACACAGAGGCTTTTGTACAGGTATTTAGTTATACCCTTATAGTTTATTTTGATGTAAATAGTTTAGTGTCATATGTGTTAATGTAAAATTGAGCAGTTGTACATTAAAGTTGTAATAATATTATTTTTTATTTTTCTTTTGTAAATTAAGATTTGTGTATATAAATTTAACTTAATGCAATATTTATGAATTATCGAATTGTTTTGAACAATTTTTAAATTGTGAAATTTGAGTTGAAATTTGGTTGAATTGTATTGATTTGAGGATATATTGGCGGCTGGGGTTGAGAAATGAAATGAATTATTTGGAAGTGTTTTTCACAGGTGTTTGAAGAACTATTTTTCCCAAATATAGACGGCACTCTGCCGAAAATTTTTCAAAATTTGCGTAAAAATAAAAATTTACAAAAATTTTAACTAGTCTTTAAACTTCAAGTAAAAGTTTTTAATTCCTACCAAAAGTGCTCGCCACCTTCGAAAAGTAAGAAAATTATTTTAAAATCCCTTATAGTATATTTAATGGGTTACCGGTAGGCGAAGTATGATAATTCATTAGATGTACTACAGGATCATGTTACATCTTACTAAGGGGTAGGGTGTAACAAATACTGCTTTCATGTTTGTACTGTGTATGGGTATATGGGCATGTGTTGGCTCCTACCAGTTATTTATGGAGATAGGTGTTGATCAAGATGGAATCTGTTACCCTAAGTAAATAGGGATAAAATCCTATGTTCATTTAATTATTCTTGATATTTCAAGTTCCTAGCTAGGATAGACAGATTTAATTAGAAAAGAGTTTCTAATGAGAAAATCTTTTTAATCAAGAACTGGAATTAAAAGAGAACATAATATTCATAGCAAATGGGGTTTGACATAACCATGACTCCAGCTCTAATTGGGATTTTGTAACACAGAGATTCTAGTGCATGGTAACATATGATTATAGGTTCATTTAAGGTATTCCTTATTACTGATTGGGTGGCCATGGCATACTATGCTAGGTGTTAACCATGGTCTATGAGGTGCTTAAAATGATTTAGAGAAATCATTTATGGTAAGAAAAGGTTCTGATGATATTAAGAGTTGATATCATATCTCATTGCCAATCAATGATGAGCCTAGTGAGTCACACACATGCACAAGTAATTACCAAGTTAAATGTGATTTAATTAATTAATTAAAGAGTTTAATTGATTAATTAAATAGATTTGGTTTGCAATTAGATTGCAAAGTCCCTAGCATGGCTTGAAATCAAATCTAGGTTACTGGATATATAGTATAAGTTAAATTTATATTTAAAGTGTTTAAATATGAATTTAATTATGAGAAATTAATTAATAGAGATTAATTAATTAATTTATATTTGATATAAATTGATTAGAAGATGAGAAATAATTATTTTGGTTTGAGAACTCAAAATTACAATACAAGGGTAATTTGATCATTTCACAGGGTGATATGTGGCACTATGAGATGGTGACACATGGTATCATGGTTTGTCATTTGTCTTCCTATCATGCATGATGATCAAAGTCAAGATTAAACCTAGCTTTGGCACTTGGCTTAATGTAATTAGGTTAATTAAAATTAAAATGCAATCAGGTGATGACATGTGGCAAGGGTTTTAAGTGATGACCTAATTATATAATGTGATGTTATGAGAAAATAAAAAGTCAGCCACTCTCTTCTTATTTTCCTCAAGGTGCCGCCATCCTTATGCTCTCCTCTTCTCTTCACCTTTTCTCATCAATTCAAAGGGAATTGCCCATATTCTCTTGAATTAAAATTGCTAGAAATTGTTTCTAGTGTCCTATATGCATCAATCCGTCATTTCTAATTGGTTGGCAAGGCTTGAGAAGCTGTTCAAGGGGCTATCATTGGTGATCTTAGTGTGGACAAACTAGAGGGACAACATTTGGGGTCTTAGGTGCTTCACAAAGGTACCAATCACATCTGCAGTGCATCAAAAGGTTAGTGCGCATATTCTTGTATCAATCTAGGGTTCTAATGAATTAATTTGTTAATTCTAAAATCTTAAATGGCAAATGTCGATCCTAATACATATTAAAAGTGTTTTAATATGCAATTGAACATTGAAATCAATTAGGTACATAATGAATCTTGAATGATGCATGAGACCCTAGAAGAAAATTTTTGAATTCAATGTTCTAATATAATAATTTTCATGCTTCCGCTCCTACATGAACTTTAGTTGATTTTCATCATGGCATTACATTCATTTAGATTGATTGCATTAGATTTGTATCATTATTATCTAAATAATAAAGTCTATCATGCATATAACCCGAGCCAACATATTTATTTCCAAAATAAATATTGCATGCATCATTTGTGAACTGAAATTCATAGTCATTTCTAGTTAAACTAGATATAGAAATGATGTTCTTAAAAGTATCAGGTACATTTAAAACATTATTTAAATACAAAACATGTCCATTCATGTATAAAGATTTAGATCCTGTAGAGTTTTAATTAGACTTATTTTAAAGAAAACCCCTTATGAGCTATGGAATGGCAAGAAACCTAAAATAGGTTATTTTAGAGTTTTTGGTTGTAAATGGTTCATTTTGAATTCCAAAGATAAATTAGATAAATTTAGCTCCAAACTGATGAAGGTATCTTCTTAGGGTACTCTACATCTAGTAAAGCATATAGAGTCTTCAATAAGAGAACCTTAGTTATTGAGGAGTCAATGAATGTTGTATTTCATGAAGCTAACCCCTTTAGTCCTAAAAAGGATATTTCTTATGATGATGATGTTGTAGGTAATCTTGATGAGTTGACTCTTGAAGATCTTCAATCCGGTGGAATTCAAGATCAACACATGGAAGATCCCTTGAAGGACTTGGGAGTTGATCAAGTTGAGCTTCAAAAGCAATAAGGTCAACTAGCTCCATATCAATAAGTTCAACAAGATCTACCCAAAAATTGGACATTTAAGAAGGATCATCCTAAAGACCTAATCATTAGTGATACATCAAAAGGGGTAACAACCAGATCCTCTCTTAGAAATATATGTAATAACCTTGCATTCATTTCTCAAATAGAACCTAGGAGCATAAATGAGGCCATTAATGATGAGAGTTGGGTACTTGCAATGCAAGAGGAGCTCAATCTGTTTGAAAGGAATAAGGTTTGGACTTTAGTTCCTAGGCCAAAGGACCATCCATCCATAGGAACCAAATGGGTGTTTAGAAACAAATTAAATGAGGATGGAAACATAGCTAGGAATAAAGCTAGGTTAGAAGCCAAAGTTATAACTAAGAGGAGGGCATTGACTATAATGAAACCTTTGCCCCCATAGCTAGATTAGAAGCCATTAAAATCTTGCTTGCATATGCATCATACATGAATTTTAAGCTTTTCCAAATGGATGTTAAAAGTGCTTTTCTAAATGGTTTTATTGATGAGTAGATATATGTTGAGCAACCTCTTGGTTTTGAAAATCATGAGTTTCCAAATCATATTTTTAATTTGACTAAAGCCTTGTATGGTTTGAAACAAGCTCCTAAAGCTTGGTATGAAAGGCTTAGTAACTTTCTTTTTCAAAATGGTTTTTCAAAAGGAAAAGTTGATACAACTCTTTTTGTTAAAAATCATGTAAATGACATCTTTGTAGCATAAATATATGTTGATGATATTATATTTGGTGCTACTAATGAGTGTTTGTGTGAAGAGTTTGCTAATACAATGAAGAGTGAGTTTGAGATGAGTATGATGGGAGAACTCAAGTTCTTCCTTAGGCTTCAAATCAAACAAGCTAAGGATGGCATCTTCATCAACCAAGCCAAGTACACTAAAGAATTGATCAAGAGATTTGGAATTCTGAATAGCAAGCCAAGTAGAACTTCAATGAGCATAAATACCAAAGTTGACAAGGATGAAAAAGGAAAATCGATTGATGAAAAGCTCTATAGAAGTATGATTGGTAGTCTTTTGTATCTCACAGCTAGTAGACCAGATATTATGTTTTCCATATGTTTATGTGCACATTTTCAATCATGTCCTAAAGAGTCTCATTTGCATGTTGTTAACCGTATTCTCAAATACTTAAATGGTACATTGCATTTAGGTCTATGGTATCCTAGAAATGCATCCTTTGATTTATGTTCCTACTCGGATGCCGACTTTGCTAAAAGCATCCTTGATAGGAAGAGTACCTCAGGTACTTATCAACTCCTAGGACACTTTTTAGTTTCTTGGTGTAGCAAGAAACAAAACTCGGTTACACTTTCCACAGCCAAAGCTGAATATGTGGCTGCGAGTCTTTGTTGTAGCCAAATACTTTGGATCAAACAATAATTGAGAGACTTCAAAATATCTCTTGATCACATACCTATTAAATGTGATAACACAAGTGCAATCAATTTGATCAAGCCCATACAACATTCTAGAACTAAGCATATAGACATTAGACACCATTTTATACGTGATCATGTATTGAACGGTGATGTTGTTCTTGAGTTTGTTGATGCACATCACCAATTAGCTGATATCTTTATAAAACCTTTGTGTGAAGATAGGTTTAAATTCATTAAGACAGAATTAGGCATGCTTAACAACTTTGATGCTTGAGATTGTAATTTACTGTTCACATTACTGTTCACGTTACTGTTCACATGAACAAAATATGGGTTTCCTATTTTTGGCTGCCATATGGTCACAATACCATTCCTTATTAATTTAAATTGTTCTCCTTGATTGTTCTATGAAGGTTGTCGCAAGGTGTTTTGTGGTCGCCTAGACGAACCCTCACTGAAGTGGGAAAGAGTGAGGAGTCACCACTTTAATTTTGAGGGAAATTAAAGAAAACCATTTGTGAAAATAAATTAAAATGAAACCAATTCAAAAACAAAGATTCTAGGTTCGGGGTCCGTAAACGGGTGGGGAAGGTGTTAGGCACCCTACCTCGTCCCTCAATGAGGGTAAGCATATTTAAATTTAAGCTCTCTATAAATTAAAATTAATAGTTAGGAGGTTTCGAACGGAGATGTTAATCCTCTTGGTAAAAGGGAATATTTGATTTTTCATCAATTCGGGTTACCCAGACACATAAATAAATGAGACGACCCTTAGTGAGTTACTGTTGCGTATCAGTTTTGTTTAAGGGGTTATTTTGCATATTTGTTAGAATTCGATTTGAAAATCGGATAAGAACTCTTCTCCGATCTCTTTTAAATATTTATGAGAATTTTTAGTGAGAATCGAATAAGAACTCTCCTCCGATCTCTTTTAAATATCAATTAAAATTTTTGGTTGAGAAACGGATAAGAACTCTCCTCCGATCTCTTTTGAATATTTATTTATTAAAATTTTTGGTTGAGAATCGGATAAGAACTCTCTTCCGATCTCTTTTGAATATTTATTTATTAAAATTTTTGGTTGAGAATTGGATAAGAACTCTCCTCCGATCTCCTTTAAATATTTATTAAAATTTTTAGCTTGAGAATAGGATAAGAACTCTCCTCCGATCTCTTTTAAATATTTATTAAATTTTTAGCTTGAGAATCGGATAAGAACTCTCCTCTGATCTCTTTTAAATATTTGTTAAAATTTTTGGCTTGAGAATCGGATAAGAACTTTTCCAACCTCTTGAAATCTGATTACATCTACACATCAAAAGAACCTAAGACTAAGGGTTCTGGCATTCAAAGATGCTGGGGATCTGAATAAGGCTTCTTTTAACTCATTGGTACCTCGTGACTAGACAGGGGATACCAGACTGAATTTTACCGACCTCCTATGTGGTCGCCTTACCAGTACCTTTTGACAGGCGATACCCGATCTGTTCCATTTGCTTATCTGAGATTTGGTTTTATTCCGCCTTATGATGTCTTACCCAATCGTCTTCTGTGTTAGTCTAGTGATTCAACTTTACTATTTTCCTGACTTATTATTCAGACCTTTTATTATTTTAAAGAAACTCTTAAGATACAGTTAACTACATTTTATCCTACTACTTATACACTACTCGGGACTAGAACACTTGCATTTAGAAGTAACAAAGATTAACAAAAAGAATGGACTGATTAACAAAGAAGTAAACTCGAGAATAACCTTCTTCGCATTTTTTTTTTTAACGCAATATAAACTTAGTGAAAACTACAAACATAAAAAAAAAAAAACAAAAACAAAGGAAATACGTAAAATAAAAATGAGCACTTGATAAAGTAGCGATATGAGCACTCACCTGTAGGGAGCCGAATCTATTGAACCAACTACGGAATCACAAAACGTAATAGGACTGCGGGCTGATAGCCTGAGGACTAAGGTTCGCCTTGAAATGAAGGATACTTCGCTAAAATGCAGTCAGCTCAAAATAATAATCGAGTTTGAATGAAGTTGAGCTTGGACAATGGGAGTGGAAATAAAAATAACAAAGAACTGAAAGTGAGAGTGTCACAGGATAATGAACGAACTAAAAATGGAGAGTTTCAGTATTCAAAAATCCCTTTGCAAGAAAATACTTTAGAAAACTGGTTTCTAAAGTTTTTCTTATGAAAGCTTAAAAATAGCAGAGTAACGAACTGAATTAAGTTTCAGAGTCCTTCCGCTATAGTCACCACCTTTTTTCTTCGTCCTCTTTGAACAGTTTTCATGCAGGTATTTATAGGAACCGGGTGCCCCCCATGAAGGGCCAGGATTTATTTTGAGGGAGATGGAGGGTTTAGATTTTGAAGGACATAATCTGACGCTTGGGAATTAAAGAGAGTCAGAATGAACGGCTGGGATCCTTTTCAAAAATTTTTGTCCTTTTTCTTTTCTAATCTGACAGCCCAAATTTTCTTGTTCGGGGCGATCCGAGAGCTGGGAACAAAAGGAGCCGGTCTTGTCGTCTTCTTCTTTGATCCAAGGGCCCCGGGTTCATCCTTACAAGTAAGATCAATGGTGGAGATTGGGATGCATAGCGCTGTCATGACATACTCTGGCACCTGTCAATAATGTGGGCGATTCTGAGGCGTGCGGTGGGGATTTCGTCTGCAATGCTTTAACTACCTCGGCTCTGATTATGACGACATTTAGCAGCAGTTGTCTTATTCTCTTTGTTTTCTGACCTCTCTTCCCTTCCGATCTTTCTAACATGATCCTTTTCCAATCTATCATGCTGGACTCCCCTCTTCCGACCTCTCCTACTCCGGTCTTCCCCTTTATCCGGTCAAAGCATTCATTCCTTCGATTCCCGAGGCATCAGCTTCGTTTTCTGCTTGCAATAAATGCTCAGGCTTTCCCTATATATATACCTTCGTTTTCTGCTTGCATTTAGTTTTCTCCTCTTCCTTCTCACATTTCCTGTTCTAACCGCTCCGGCAATAATCCCGACCATGATAGTTGCTTTTGATCTTTTTCTGATTGTCTTTTTGATTCCTCGACTGAAAATTTACGATCCCGGTGATTGGAGAATTACGATAACTCCATTTGATGACAGTGAGAGAACCAGACTAATTTGCCGACCTGGATCGAGGACCTTGATCTTGTCGATCTTGAATCGTTCGACTGATATAGTCGGCGAACTGATTTCGGGCGAGAAGACTGCTAATATTCCCCTTAACATCGGTGACTGCCCCTTGAAGTTCATTTGGCTCCTCACCACATTGGGCGTCTCGACTACAGCTCGGTTCTGGTCGATGACAGTGGAGATGACTCTCCATCCTCTTGAGAGTCATAATCACCCCATCTGGGCTGTACGTCTATCTGCTATTTATGGCCGGACAAATCTTTTGATTCAGCCACGAGACTAGGCTTTGACATAGGCCTTTATTAGATAGGATGTTCCACCGATCTCTAAAGATCGCCCCTATAATGTAATCAAACCTTTAATGTAATCCGATCTCTAGAGATCGCCCAAATGATGTAATCTAACTTTTAATGTAATCCGATCTCTAGAGATCGCCCAAATGATGTAATCTGACCTTTTCGGAAATAAAATTTTATTTTGACAACTATCATTGCATTGACTATTTTCCGATCTCTGATGTGTTTATCCGATCCGGTTCCTAACTGAACGACCCTTAACCGATCCGATATTCAATATATCCATCTCGATTCATCGATCTCTAACTAGCCGATCTCTCCTTATTATGGAATTTCTGGAATATTCGTGAGGCGTGTCAGAAAAAGCTGGAGATTCCCGCTAACCGATGCGCCGCTTGGGACACCGTGAGCATTAAATGCTCAGACTAGTATAAATAGGGGATGAGTCTGCCAATTGTTCCCTTATGTCATTTTCAGCCTTCAAACTCCTCTCGTTTTTTCAAGTTCTTCTGACACCGATCACACTCCGGTAAGGGTTTTGATCTTTCTCTTTGTTTAAATTTCCTCTTTTCTTTGAAAATGAGCGGCGCCGAGGGTCAGAGAGCGGCAAGCCCCCCTTTCATTCTGGTCTCGTGGTCGTCAAATGAGGTAGAGGTAGTTGGAACAAGCAGGCGATCTGAACCCCCTAGGACCTTCATTCCAGCCCGCGGTCAAGCAGCATCCTCGAGGCAAACACATTCTTCAGGGAGAGAAAACCTTCCCATGGATGAGCTGCCATCAATCCTTCAAGAGACCAACCTGCAGTCGTTCAGCCAAGAGTATAACATTCGGCCTTATTTATATGAGCTGATTAAGTGTCACGAAGATCTTCGTGCCGATCACTTCTTCGAAGAGAATGATATGATCATGGTATACGAAGAGCAGTTAAAAGCTGGGCTGCGGTTCCCTCTTGACGACTTCTTCAAGGAAGTTCTAAAATTTCACCAAGTGTGCATAGCCCAAGTTCACCCGAACTCATGGCGGATCCTAGTAGCTTTCAGAGGCCTTTGCTGAGCCAAAGGACTCCGTCCTACGGCTAAGGTGTTCGCTGAACTACATAGGCTAACTCGCTGAAAGGACGATGAGTACTGGTTCTTTCAGGCGAAGCCACATTGCGGGCTCTTTACCGATTTGCCCTCCTCCCTGAAGAATTGGAAGAATCGCTTCTTTATTCTGAGGAGCAAAATTCCGAACGGCTTTGAGGGTTTCCCACGCAGCTGGCTACACCAGGGTCCCTTACTTCAGAAGCGGATCACCCTGAATAGGGAAGAAGGCCTAATGGTGATGGAACTGAAAGATTAGGTGACCCATCAGAAGTACTCTTGTTTAGATGCAGTTACGGCCGAACTGCATCATTGGACAATGCAGCTGGTCACTGGGGAAGAACGCGAGCTCTAGCTCTCTGACCTCGGCTTCGGTATTTCCTATATCTCTGATCTTTGGGCCTTAGCGATCTCACTGACCTTTTCTTTGTGCAGGTATGCCAAGCGGCGAGGCTTCTAAAGAGAGTCGAAAGCGGAAAAGAGAGGTCTCCCGGAAAGTACGGGAGATGAAGCGGGTCGAGCTGCTTCAGACGCCCAGGCATGATCCTGGGGAAATGCAAGGAGGCTCGTCTCAACCCTCGAGACAGCCGATCCCCGACATAGAAGTGGTTTGGTCTCCTCCTCATCAAGAAGAGCTGCTAACACCCCCTCCAGTTGCTTCGAGTGCGGAAGGGGGTCCTTCCCAACCACCTGTGAGGACCCTTTCCCGCGGCGCTCAGATCCTAATCCACTCGCTGGAGAAGAATCGCACGGTTCGAGAGAACCCGGGTTTTTCTAAGGTCTTGGGTCCTCCATCTGCCTTCGGGAGGATCGAGATAGGCTATCCCCGAACAACCTCGATGACATCTTGACCCAAACTATGAGCCTAAACGTGGAGAGCTTGGTGAACCAACACATTGTCCGAGAAAAGGCTCACCGCTTGAGGCAAGAGGTCGAAAAGGTGGGTCAGGAAGCCGCTTCCCTCCGGTCTCAACTTTCATCCGCCCAAAACTACATATCTGAAATTGAGGGGCGGATGAAATTCTACGAGGATAAGCTGGCCGAACAAGCCCATGTTCTTGAAGAAGTTCGGGCGCTTCGAGCCGCTGATGTCGCTCGCCTCACTGAGGATCTTAAAGCAAAAAAAGAAGAGGCAGTGACGAGGGAGGCCGGTGCTTATGTGAACGCCCATGGGGATCTCTTGGCCGAGCTCAGGAAGCGATATCCCAAGGAGGACTTCTCTTGGATGGTAGATCTGGCTCCCCAGGACGATGGTGAGGATAGTGAGGAGGAGGCTGAGGGTGAGAGAGGAAGCGAACAAAATGTAGATCAGGCTGGGGGTGATCCTCCAGCCGAATGACTTGTATAAACTTGAAATGAAATGAAAGTTCCCTTTTTGTTCAATGTTTGGATGTGATCAGAAAGTCTCTAAGTTACATAAGCACTTGATTGTCTGAGCATATTAGAACAACAACTAAAAGTGATTATTAGTCTAAGTGTAAGAGGTCGGAAAACACTATAAGCTTGAGATCGGCTGGGAACCAACGCTAAACGGGACTTAATTAAAATTGAAAATTTGACTTGAACACTTAAGATCGGAATCATCATTAAACCGAATCGAAACCTTAACTTTATTATTCCCAAACTTTTAAAAGAGAGATCGGCAATAAGACTGGTGACATAAAGGTCTAGTGTTGGTTCAATTTTGTTTGACAAGAGAGATCGAAAATGTAACTGACTAGTCAGGAGACTTGGCAATTGGTTTGAGAGATCGGTGAGGCTTTAAATGATATGGGGACTTAGTATTGATTCGATTCCTTTTGAGGAGAGATCGGAAATGTGATTGACTGATTAGGAGACTTGATTCAGGGGATCGGTTTCAAAGTTTATTGATTTCGGGGATCGGCCAAAATATGGTGTCGACAAAGGTTATTTACCAAAATTTTATTATTACTTTGAATAAAATCCATGATGGTTTTACAAGTCCTATGCAAATGAAATTAGTAAACTTGTATTGTAGTATTCTTAGCTCTTTATAGATTATTCTTTAAAATAGTTGTTATGTTACCTCTAGATTGAGCATATACTATACATGTGTTCTAAGTGCCTCAATGACATAATTATACTCATGTTCAATTTCAAATCAAGTTGATTATGCACATTTGCTTAACTACCATATAACCACCTTAATGGTGTCACTTTTTGTGCTCAAATCCATGGTGGTAAGCCTTTGGATAATGCCATAATTTTTGTATGTTTTTCCTTCTAGAGTGCATTTTGATGATGCCAAAAGGGGGAGATATATAGCTAGTGGGTGAATTAGCTAAGTGGATAAACAATTCCAAATTTTAAGCTTTAAACATGATATATAAATGATGATTTAGTGGGATACATGTTTTGGGTATACTTATGTGATGCTTCTTGGTAATCCTTTGACACATATTCTGAATTGTTTTTGATATAAAAATAACTTTGCATCATCATTCACCTAGGACTCATGGCATTGCATTCATTGAGTCCAAGCCTCTCTTATGTGCTCTTCAAATTCTATTTAGTAAGGCACAAACTGTTTTTGAAAGGGAGAGTACATTAAGGGGGAGAATTTCTGAAAAACACACACTTGACTTGTGCTTAATTTTTCTCATCCACTAATTGTTTATCATCATCAAAAAGGGAGAGATTATTGGACCTAGGTGTCTTAACCCATATTTTGATGATAATAAACAATTAATGTGCTACTAATATACTTTGGAAGTGTTTGTGTTGTGTTTGTAGGCTATAGATGCAAAATTGCCAAATTGCTTCAAATCAAGATTAAGGAAGAGCAACATAAGAACATAAGGAAGCAAACATTTATGGGAACCTACAATGTAACTTTTATTTATTTTATATCTTGTAAATCCCATTTTATTAATTATGTTGGCTCAAGTCTAGTTGGTATTAAGAATATCTTGTTCAACTTAATTTTCACCTAATTTTTTATCAAGGGAAAATTAAATAATTTTTCAAAAATGAAAAATTAATTTTGAAAAGCATTTTAGTTGCAAAATACATTGAATTAGCTTTCCAATGGTTCAAACGGTTCAAAAATCTGAGTTTGGCTAAAAAAGTTATGAGTTTTTTAAACTCTTAATTTCTTAGTGTCTTTACTTATAACTTTTTCTTGACCAAGGGTGACTAAAATAAAATTTTCACATTTGATAAATGCAAATTTGTTTTTGAAAGTGTTTTCATTGAAAATTTTATGAAATTAGCTTTCCAACGGTTCAAATGGATCAAAAATCCGAGTTCCGATCAAAAAGTTATGTATTTCCGAAGTCGAAGTGTCCTTTTGACACTTTCTATCTAGAGAGCACTTTGGCAGCTGAAAGTGGGAACTTTGGCTGCCAAAGTTTACTCTTTAAATCATGGTTTTTAAGCGTTAAAAGTCATTTTTTCTAGAGAGTACTCCGACAGCCGAAAGTGGGAACTTCTGCAGCCGAAAGTGACTTTTCAAAAGCTATTTCTTTTTTGCACTTCAACCTTCAGCAGCCAAAGTAAATAACTCTGGCAACTGAACTTGGGTTTTTACAACTCAATAAAATAGAGCTTTGGGTAGTTGAACGGCTAGTTTTGCATTTAATGCACCCCCAATGGCTATTTTCTTGCAAAAATTATAAATAGGCACTATTTATGACTGGAAACAAGTTTTGACAACAACAATCTTTTGGAAATTTATTGTGTTCTAAAGATTTTCTTCATTCTCTCTCTCTAGAACTTGAGCTACCATAGTTAATGTTGAGAACTTGATATTTGAGTTGTAAATTCTTTGTTTTGAGAGTTTATTCAAGGTTATTGTGAGCACTTAATGTAATTTTGAGTGTGATAGAGCTTTAAATAGCTCTTGAGTGTAAAGAGAATTATAAAAGAGCAAGGGTTTGCTTTTGTGGTGATTGTAGGGTGCTTATTCTTTACCCAAAGAAGAATTTTAGTGGAGTTAACTCTCAAGGAGGGCCTTAAGGAGAGGACGTAGGCTTAGGATAGTCGAAACTCTATAAATCTCTTGTGTTATCATTCTTCCTTTTCTCTTCTTTGTGTTTAAATTTCTTTTAATCTTTAATTTTGCAATTAGAACCCAATTCACCCCCCCTCTTGGGTTGTTACAAGGGACAACAGTAAGCATCCTCTTGCTTAACACAGGTTTTGAAATGGACTTGGGCCTGTACACACATTGGGTTTATGCATAGGCTTAGGTTCATCTCAACTACCATTAGAACTTATGGTTTGAACTGTAAGGTTATAAATCCAGTACAACAAAAATCTACGGAGTACCTAGGGCTGAAATCTATGGCTCATAAGCTTCATCGGGTAGGAAAAGAGTCACCCATGCGAGAGCTTGTCCATTACACACAACGGCCGGAGCTGTGGCTCTTTTATATACTCGAAGGTACGGGTATGGGGTGCTAGGATTCACCATTTCATCATAGCTCGAGTAGAATTATGGTCTCCTTGGCTAGTACTAATGGGGCTAAAAAGGATAAGGGTGATCCGTGTGATAGTGTAGTGCAATGCAAAAAGTTTAACAGAGGAATAATATTAGAGTAATAGAAACATGTTGGAGTAACTATCCATTTAGTCCCTAGTGGAGTCGCCAAACTGTAGGAGCCGAGGCGTGAGGCGAAATATCATCCGCTAAATTATATAAAATGCACCAAGTAATGCCCAGGAAAGATGGTGGAGTCACAATGGTCTCACTTAAGTACAACCTCCTTAGACAACATTTTCTAGACATGCACTTCATACAATCCTAATAGAATCAAATCATTAGTAAGTACCATCTTCCCATAACACTACCACGGTACTAAGGATTTATGCCACGAAGGCATAGATAAACAGGAGTCGCCACCCAGGTAAAAATTTCTTCCGAGGGTAATAGATGGCAACTTACTCCTTGCAGAGTTTCCACAACCGTCATTACCATAACCCAATGTCTAGATTCGGGATAATGGGTATGTAAGGGGAAGGTGTTAGGCACCCCTTACGCCTGGTCTAACCTCATTAATTCGAGTGCCAACCCTCTACTAATGTTTCTAGAAGTCTTATTTATTATTCCTTTATTAAACTTTATCTTAAAAATGCAATTCAAATCCTACACACGCAAGTAATTCACAAAAGGGTTGTTGTTTACAAATAATTTTTATGCACAAGTAATTCATATCTATGGGGTTGCTAATTATTTAAATGATATTTACCAGAAGACTAAAATTAATTTATTATTGATAATTTAATTTACAAACAAATTCAATTTCAAATAACCCTAAATTTATATTTTACCTAATTAATTACCAAGTTACCATAAGGATAATTAAACTAAATTAATTATGTACATGTGTAATTTATTCTAATATCACATAAGGCCCAGAAAATCATAACCTAATAAAGATTTCTAACATGTAAATTTATTTTACAATTACCAAGTATTAAATTAAATTTATTTTACATGCCAAGGTTAGTTTAATTTACAAACAAGATTAATTTTAATTTATAAAGTATTTATTTAAATTAATTATATGCAAAAGTCAATTAAATTAAAAACAAAGTTAATTTTAATTTACCAAATAAAAACCTATTATTACTACAATTTCATGCCAATGGTTATTCTAGGAATTTAGGATTACTTACTTGTTAGTAATTGCAGTTGTCATTGGGGCAAGCTACCCTTAAAAAAAGGGTCTTCTCTTCTAGTATGGCAATGATATCGTTGACTTACTCTCGTTTAGCTCCATATAAGCTCCATGTAAATGCCCTCTTTGGTACTTACCTTAAAGTTACATACCAATTTTATTTGTAATAAAAATAAAGAAACTAAAAAATAAAGAACTAAAGAAAATAAGAAAATACTAATAACAATTCATATTTGATTTTAACTCTAGTCTACTAAGGGGTTAAAATTTCTAATTAGTTACAACTAATTAAGGGTCCAGGTCTTCTAACATGATCCAAACACTTCTTGGATTAAGAGAACTCAAAAAACTAAATCAAATATCAATTAGAACTCAAGAACACACAAGAACATACATAAATATATAATTCTCAGATTCTGGCAGATTGATAGTAGCAAGAAATTTAATTTTTGAAAAATACTTATACATGCCTAAAAATCATGAAAAAAATTACAAAAGATAGCCAAAACATCATACAACATCATAAAATTTATAGATTAAACAAAACCTTAGCCAAATAATCTACACAAATCGTAAATTTTCCTGATGATAGAATTGCACTATTTTTTTGTAAAATTCATAACTCACAAACCATAACAGATATGAATGCGAAACTAATTGGAAAAGATTCACAAGATTTTAAACTTAATTTTAGATACCATATTTGCACAAAAATATTAAGAAACAAGGGAGATATGGGCTCCACAAATCGGGTATCCTGCAAATTGGATTTTATAGGAACACTAACTTCAAATAGCCATAACTTACAAAATATTAAAGTTTTTTTAGCAATTCTTGAGCCTAAAATTAATAGAATTTCATGTGCAATATAAATATACTTTTTTAAAAATTTTTTACAGATTCAAAAAATAAATAAAAATAATAAAAATATGAGAGATAGAAAACTGAACATGTGCAGAGTTGTGTATCCCCTCAAACTAAACATGATTACATGATCTATATCAACATACAAAATAAATTAGAAATAAGAAACATATAATTAAATATTACATGGCATAGATCTTGAAAAGAAAAATAAAAGAACTAACCTTCAAGAAATATTGCAAGAAAGAAAGAAGAACTAAAAGAAATTTTGACAATTTCTCTCTTTAAATTTTTTTCCTTTTTTTTTTTTTTGTCTTCTCCTCCTTCCCCCCCTTTTTTTTTCTCAAGTAGGGTATTTATAGGGTTTTGGGAGAGAGGTGTGATAGGGTTTAGAGTTCTAGGGTGATAAAGTTCAAATAACTTAAATAACTAGGATTGCAGAATTTGGGTGATACTGAGATATGGATGAAGAGTTTCAACCAATAGGAATAGAGGGGAAGGGGAAGGCACCGATAGGGAGTGAGAAAGAGGTGTAGTAGGGTTTGAAGTCCTAGTGTGATAAGGTTCAGATAACTTAAACAACTGGGATTGAGGAATTTGGGTGAGATTGAGATATGTGTGAGGTGTTCCAACCAATAGGAAGATAGGGAAAGGGGGTGGCACCAATAAAGAATGAGGAAGAGAGTGAGGCCAAAGGGGGAGAGAGAGTTTGTATAGGAGAGGGATAGAGAAAAAGATATTTTCTTATTTTAATTTTCAAAAAATAAATTAAATAGATCATATTTAAAATTCCTAACTAGGCTTTCTTAGGCCCATGGAGCCCACTTAAACTTAATTAGGTACATTTAAAAACTACCCATATTAAATTTAAACAAAACAAAATTTTATTTAAATTTAATTAAATTCACTTCCCAAAAAAAACATATTATTATTATTTTTTCAAGATAATGCCACGGAATTAATAATTCAACTCCATACCTCCAATTACATTTTACAGTCATATAATTTTTCATCATTGGGTTTTCCACAACCTCAATGCACATACTCATCACAAAATAAGGGTCTACACAGCTGCTTTTATGGACCTAATGAACACAATTTTTAGGCCATATCTAGATCAATTTATTGTGGTTTTCATTGATGATATTTTGGTGTATTCGAAGAATGCAGAGGAGCATGACAAGCACCTGAGAATTGTGCTGTAGACTTTGAGGGAGAAATAGCTGTATGTCTAACTTTCTAAATGTGAATTTTGGCAGAACGAAATTGCCTTTTTGGGTCATATTGTATCAGCATAGGGTGTAACATTCCTAATTTTTAAATTATTTTTTTTTTATTCTAACCCTGGTATTGTGGACTTCGCGTATGTACTTTCATTTCGTGGAAATTCGATCGTCGCCCGGATCTGTAATTTTGGGCCAAGTAGATAAGCTGCAGGAACCATTTCAGAACCGGGTCAAGATTATAAGCTACCCCACCATTTTCAGACATTCTGGACACATTCCAGTTGTCAGATTTGGCATAGGTAAACTCAAACTCTACATTACTCAATTTTTGCCTTGTACTGGGTTAGAATAAAATTTATAAAATATTTGTGGATGATAAGAAAATTACGATTCCTATTGCAATAGCCTTACAATATTGTTAAGGACCGAGGGGCAGGTTTATAGAATTTTCAAAGTTAGTTTGGATAGTTTTTGAAAAATATTAGTTTTGAAGTTTTATAATTGAGTTGTCTAATGTTGTGATTATTGCCTCGTTTGGAGGGCCTAAGAGGAGCCATATAATGATGATGAGATATGGATTGAGTTTAGAAGTGTTATTTGAACCGTTTTATAGGTTGGATAAGTCCTAGGTATAAGGGAGACTCTGCTGAATTTTCGGCACGACTTAGGACATCTTTGGTCTTTTCTTAGTTTGTATTGAGTCAAATGTATTAAATAATTGTAATAAAATTGACAGGTGAGCCGAGATAGCCTTCCTCCTCCGCCTAGCCGCCACAGTGACTTCAGTTAAGTCTGTGAGTAAAATATTAATTTTAATTGTAATTTCGATATTATTATATGTTCAAGCATGCCCATGCATCACTTATAAATATGTATCTATGTAGTTAAACACTAGGCACATTTTATATTGCATTCATAATTGTTAAAGTGCCATAGATGTTATTTGTGGTAATTTGGAGCAGTTTGTGTGCGTGGCGTATGTGTGGTATGGTATTAGATATGGACAGGACGGGTAGACACGGATTGAGAGACATTCGCTGGGACTCCGCATTTGGTTTATTAAGCAAAAGTCCGGCTTGAGAGACACTCGCTGGCAGAGGTTGGATTAAGAGGGCTGTATAGGGGATCAACTCCCATATATGTATTGTTTGATAGTAATGGGTGTGTGAGTGCTCCAAATTGCCTTTTTGTTGTTATGATATGAAAATTATGACGATATTGCATTTCACTCCACATGGTGCATTAGCTTTAGATAGATATAGAGATTATGGTTAAAATTGATATTTTACTCTCTGAGTCAAACGCTCACTCCTGTTCATCTATTTTTCCAGGCTATAGGAGGATTATTTGTTGTGGCTAACCTCTCTTCTTCTTCGCAGGTCCATTAATAGTATCTAGTGTATTTTGTACAATTGAGTTAAATTTTAGACTCCGCATGTGTTAGAAGCACTTATTTTTATTTTGGGCCTGTATTATAAAAGTTATGTTGGACTTGTAAAATTATTAACTGTATGCATGATGGGATTGGATGAGGGAGCTGAGCTCCTATTTGAGTTATGACATTTTGATTATGTTAAGGTTAAGCTGAGCTCCCTATTTTATTATATATTGTGTTTATAGGTCTGGCGAGTCAAAAACTCTCTTTTGAATGGTCCATTTTATTGCCGGACTCTGTCTAGTTGAATTCTCAAAATTAGGCCCAAATGGGCCTTAGAGTGGGGTTGAGGAATAGTTAGGCTAACTACGGGCCTTGGGGGCTTTAGGCTGGCTCAGGTCCTAGTTGTCACAGTGTAGTGGAACTACTAACTCAATGGAAGGAACTACTACAAGTTCTGTCATGAACTTCTTTATCCAAACAGCTTCCTTTGCAGCATCTGATGCAACAATATACTCAGCTTCTGTAGTGGCATCTGCAGTCGTGCTCTGTTTGGAACTCTTCCAATTGACTGTACCTCCATTACAAATGAACACATATCCAAAGGTAGACTTTCTATCATCGACATCTGATTGGAAATCAGAATCAGTATAACCATCCAATTGCAAGTCTCCACCTCCATATATCAAGAATAAATCCTTAGTTCTTCTCAATTACTTAAGAATATTCTTGACAGCTATCTAGTGTTCCAAACCTGGATTGGATTGATACCTGCTAGTCAAACTAATAGCATATGCGATATCCGACCTAGTACACAACATTGCATGCATTAAACTTCCAATAGCCTAAGCATATGGAATCCTGGTAATCTTATCTCTTTCTTCAGGTGTCTTTGGAGACATCTCTTTAGAAAAATGAATACCATGTCTCACTGGTAACAATCCTCTCTTGGAATCAAGCATGTTAAAACTCTTTAACACATTTTTCCAAGTATAGACTTTGGGATAAATCAATTATTCTTTTCGCTCTATCTCTATAGATGCGAATCCCAAGAATATAGGTTGCCTCCCCTAAGTCTTTCATGGAGAATTTATTTGACAACCATACCTTTATAGTTGTCAACATACCTGTGTCATTACCCATTAACAGTATGTCATCCACATATAAGACAAGGAAAGTGATAGCACTGTCACTAACCTTCTTATATACACATGGCTCATCCTCATTTTTGATAAAATCAAAGGATTTAATGGCTTTATCAAAACGGATGTTCCAACTCCTCGAAGCTTGCTTCAACCCATAAATGGATCGCTTTAGCTTACATACTTTGGAACCATCTTGGGATTCAAAACCCCTAGGTTATTCCATGAAAATGTTTTCTTCAATGTATCCATTGAGAAAAGTTGTTTTGACATCCATCTGCCAAATCTCATAATCATAGTATATAGCTATTGCTAATAAGATCCTAATTGATTTAAGCATGGCAACAGGCAAGAAAGTCTCCTCATAGTCGATTCCTTGCCTTTGGCAAAACCCTTTCGCTACTAGCCTTACCTTATAGGTCTCTACCTTTCCATCAGAACTAATTTTCTTCTTGAAAACCCATTTGTTCCCTATAGGTACAATACCTTCACGTGGGTCAACAAGATCCCAAACTTGATTCTTATACATAGAATCAATCTTGAATTTCATAGCATCAATCCATTTTGAAGAGTCTATATCTGATATAGCTTCTTCATAGGTAAGTAGATCATCTCCATGATCTACTTCTTCATGAGTAGACAACTCTTGTTCTTCTTCATGAAGGAAACCATATCTCACTGGTGGGTGAGATAGCCTAGTTGTTCTACGAGGAACAGTTGTAGATGTTTCATCAACGGGTATAGGTTGACTAGATGGATCTATATCCATCTGATCTGTTGGTTGGTCAGAATTCTCCAATTCTAACTCTATTTGCCTTCCTTTACCTCCTTCTTGAATAAACTGTTGTTCAAGAAATGTGGCATCTCTACTTATCACAATCTTTTGTGAAGTAGGCAAATAAAAATAATATCCAAAACTATCTTTTGGATATCCAACAAATCGACCCTTTTCTGATCCGGTCTCTAATTTATCAGTGTTCAGCTTTTTGATAAAAGCTGGACAACCCCAAATCTTAATATGCTTAAGACTTGGTTTTCTTCCATGCCATATCTCATAAGGTGTGGAAGAAACTGATTTTGATGGAATTCTATTCAAAATATACAAAGTTGATTCTAATGCAAATCCCCAAAAGGAGATTAGCATATCAGTATAGCTCATCATACTACGTACCATATCCAATAGGGTACGATTTCTTCTTTCAATTACACCATTCAACTGTGGCATTCCTGGAGGAGTCAGTTGGAAACAATGCCATGCTCTCTCAAGTATTCATCAAATTCAGTACTCAAATATTCTCCTCCACGATCTGATCGAAGAGCTTTAATACTCTTTCCTGTTTGATTTTCTACTTTAGATTTAAATTCTTTGAACTTTTCAAAGGATTCATGTTTGTATTTCATCAAATACAAATACCCAAACCTTGATTTATCATCAGTAAAGGTAATAAAATAATGAAAGCCCCCTCTAGCCATTTCTTTAAATGGACCACATACATCACTATGTATTAGCTCCAAAATATTTTCAGCTCTTAGCCCTTGTCCAACAAAGGGTGATCTAGTCATTTTGCCCTAAAGGCAAGATTCACAAGTTGGAGTAGGCTCAGAGCCCAATGAGGATAAAATCCCCATTTTCTCCAATTTTGTTATCCTATCTTCTGCAACATGACCTAATCTTAAGTGCCAAATATATTTTGAATTTTGAGTTGATTTTCATCATGGCATTGCATTCTTTTAGATTGTTATACTCTGGACAGTAGAAACACTTTCCTGCTGGCAGCGGAAACACTTTCCTGCTGGTAGTGGAAACACTTTCCTTTACCTTTGTCAACTTTGATCTTTGTTTTTCTGTTTGGCTATCTTCTTAGAAGGACCAGGAATCTGAGGTTTCTTTTTCTTATTGCCCTTCTTCTTGTTGGACTTTCCAATAGAAGAAGATGCAATCAAAGCTACCTCTTTTCCTTTATTGCCTGGCATATTCTTTTGGGCAATAACTAGCATGTTGAGTAAACCAGCTAAAGTGCATTCCTGTTGAGTCATATGGAAATTTGTCACAAAATTCCCAAAAGACTCAGGAAGGGACTGAAGGATCAAATCCATCTGTAGTTGGAAATCCATATTGAAGTCAAGATGTTCCAACTGCTCAATCAGCCGAATCATCTTGTGGACATGATCTCCAACATTCTGTCCCTCAGACATCCTCATACGAAATAGCTGTCTAGATATCTCATACCTAGCATTCTGCTATGCTCACCATACAACTCTTGTAGGTGAAGGAGGATCTCACTCGCACTGCATGTTCTCATGTCGTCAGAACTCATTACTCATGGAAGCAAGCATGTAACACTTAGCTCTCATATCATGCTCCTTCCACTTGTCCAAAGTTTCATGTTCCTCTTGAGTAGCCTCTGGAGGTAAGGGACTAGGAACATTTGAATCTAGAACGTATCCTATATGTTCAAGGTTCAGGACAAGTTTCAAATTTCTTAGCCAATCAGAGAGATTAGGTCCTGTCAACCTATTGCGATCAAGTATGCTTGCAAGAATATTGGATGGTGGTGATTGTTCTGTGCTCATTATTATCAGAAAATAAACTACAAAAAATAACCAGATTAATTAGTAAATATGTCAAGTAATTAACCAAAATGATTATGGCCTTTTAATCAAATTGGTCCTCTCACTAACTTAGTGAATCCTACACTTCCAAAGTAGAAAACGGAAATCCTTGTTGGATGGATTTCTAGTGGGTGATTGAATTCTTATAATTCTACTGATCATCCTCAGGTACATCCATTATTGGAATTACAATAAACTATAAGTGAGCAACTCATTGCCCATCACATCTCATATGAGGTTCAATCCTTTACCCAATTCCTAATGCTCAAAATCTGTGTACATCCATTATTAACTTATCTTGCATTAATTAAGTTGATCCCATTGAGCCAGTAATTATGCAAATAATTTTAATGTCCTCAGGTACATCCAATATTGGCCACCAAACCATTTACATATTTACAACATCTCATGCTTAACAATTATTCTTAAGAAAATCTCTTAAATTAATTGCATCTTATGCAACTATTTAAAATTTCTTAAAATAATTGCCCCAATGGAGGGCCCATGTTATAATTACTATAATTATAGCATTTCCAACTTAATTATTTGTTTGGAAGATTTTATAGTCATCCTAATTACTATTAAGGTCTCACTTTGCACATTATCCATTTAGCATGCATATACCATATAATTGCATACATTCCCATACATTTCATGCGTTCACGGATAAGTAGTAAATATGGTATGATCATGGACTTTCTAAGGGATTCAATTCTGAGCCACCAAGAATTGAATCAGGGCATTCCTAGGTGCATTTCATTCATTTATTTTACAAGAGTTGATAAAGGAGTACATAATCAACACTTGATCTTGAATTCCTCTCACTGGTCCCACCAATGCTCTTGACCTCCTTGAACTTCTTACAATCCAATTACATAGTAATCCTTGGTATACTAAGGCAAATTTACAAGAACTTAAATAAATGAAATTACAATCCAAAAATTATTATAAACTTAATAATACATGCCCAAAATAAATTAAAATAAATTAATTAATTTACAATCTAAAAGAAATATAAAAGAAATAAATCCAATCACATTGGTCTTTTATAGTCCATGATCATCCATCATGCATATCACTATTTAACAATTAAATAATACATACATACTTAAATTAAATTGAATATATCATATTCAACTTAAAAATCCAGATTTGAATATGATTCAAATAAATTTAAAAATTCAGATTTGAATCTCATTCAAACAAATTTAAAAATTCAAATTTGAATCACATTCAAACATTTTTTAAAAAATCAGATTTGAATCACATTCAAACATTTTTTTAAAAATTAGATCTGAATATTATTCAATCAACTTTAAAAAATCAAATTTAAATATGATTCAAACAACTTTAAAATTCAGATTTGAATTACATTCAAATAACTTTCAAAATTCAGATTTGAATCACATTCAAACAATTTTTAAAATTCTGATTTGAATCATAATTTAATTATGTGATTAAAACTACTAATTAAACACTTTAATTAGTCAAAGAATAGGCCTTAGATCATACAACAATTGCAGAATTAAAAGCCAAACCTTGAACCACTCATAGAAGCCAAACCATGCGCACCATTAATGGTGTTTTTCAAGCAAGCCGCTAAAACTCCATTGTAACCAGCAATGGATAAATCATCTCATATTCATAACACACAATTAAATCATATAATCAACAATCTAAATGGCAAATATAGTGGCTCTGATACCAATTGAAGGAACGGAAGCATGAAAAATACAAGTTTATACCATTGAATTCAAAAATTTTCACCTAGAGTCACATGCATCATGCAATATTTATTTTTATCTATTTGATTTCAATGATAAACAACATATTAAAACTCTTTTAATATGTTTTTTGGATCTTTATTTGCCATTTAAGATTTTAAAATTAATCAGATTAATTTTAGAACCCTAGATTAAATCAAGAACAAACACACTAACCTCTTAATGCACTTCAGAATGACTGCGCCTTTGAGATTTATCTTTAGGACACCAAATGTTGTCCCTCTAGCTTGTCCACACCAAGAACACCTATGGCAGCCCTTGAACAGCTTCTAAAGCTTTTTCTATTAATTAGAAATTCAAGTTCTACCTTTTAAGAGATTAGAGATGTAAACAGGACACTAGAAACAATTTCTAGTGTTTTTAATTCAAGAGATTGATGGCTAATCTCTTTGAATTGATGAGAGATAAAGAAGAATAGATGGAAAGCCTCAAAATGGCGTGACAAAGGAGGAGTGGCTGTTGGTTGTATTTTTCTTTTTCATAACAACACTTATATAGCTAGGTTAACACATTAAACCCTTGCCACATGTCACCCTTTGATTAGCTCTAGGTTTAAGTGACCCAATCACATTGTGCCAAGTGTCAAACCTATTATTAATCTTGATTTTAATCATCTTACATGATTAAAAACATTTGGCAAGCTTATGTGTAATGCCATGTGTCACCATCTCATGGTGCCACGTGTCATACTGTGAAATGACCAAAATGCCCCTGTGTCTTAATTTTGAGTTCCTAACCCAAAATAATTATTTCTCTTCTTATAATCAATTTATATCAAATATAAATTAATTAATTAATCTCTATTAATTAATTTCTCATTAATTAAATTCATATTTAAACATTTTAAATAGAAATTTAACTTACACTATACATCCAATAATCTAGATTTGGTTTTAAGTCATGCTAGGGACTTTGCAATTTAATTGCAAACCAAACCTATTTAATTAATCAATTAAACTCTTTAATTAATTAATTAAATCATATTTAAATAGGTGATAACTTGTGTATGTGTGTGACTTACTAGGCTTATCACTAATTGGCAATGAGACATGATATCAACTCTTAATATCATCAGAACTCTTTCTTACCATAAATGATTTCTCTAAATCATTTTATGCACCTCATAGACCATGGTTAACACCTAGCATAGCATGCCATGGCCACCCAATTAGTAATAAGGTTTACCTTAAATGAACCTATAATCATATGTTACCATGCACTAGAATCTCTCTATTACAAAAGCCCAACTCAAGCTGGAGTCATGGTTTATGTTAAACTCCATTTGTTATGAATATTATGTTCTCTTTTAATTCCAGTTCTTGATTAAAAAGATTTTCTCATCAGAAACTCTTTTTTGAATAAATATATCTGTCCTAGCCAGGAACTTGAAACATCAAAAACAATTAAATGAACATAGGATTTTATCTCTATTTACTTAGAGGAACAAATTCCATCTTGATCAACACCTACATCCATATATAACTAGTAGGAGCCAACACATGCCCATATACCCATACACAGTACAAGTATGAAAGCAGTATCAAACTCAAACTACCTATATACAAGATAACTGTGCTATCTCAGGTCTAAAGATTATATGCACTGATATGATTTATGACAAAACATTGATAAGAGTAAACTCCATGTGCTTGTCATAAGTGCCACTGGTTCGGCCTACTTATCATTTATAAGTGCCTATCATGTTTGTCATATGGCATGAGACTCATCATTCCATCTTATTTATATCTCATATAAATAACTTGGGAACAAACATGAATACAATCTTTCTAGATAAGTCATGTCCTTATTATGAAATATCCTCGATTGTGAACCTATTTATGATACTTTGTGCTAGAAATAATGTCACTCATATTCTGAACAACTTAAGAATAATATTTCTAACAAAATATCAATGGACCTTTTCTATTACACATAAATATATTATGTAAACGGAAAAGTGGAAAAGCCTTTTATTAATAAAAATATGTACAAGATACATACTAAATGATATGCTCTAGGGCATACTACTAACAATTACTTGTGTATGTATGTGACTCACTAGGCTCATCACTAATTGGCAATGAGATATGATATTAACTCTTAATATCATCAGAACTCTTTCTTACCATAAATGATTTCTCTAAATCATTTTATGCACCTCATAGACTATGGTTAACACATAGCATAGAATGCCATGGCCACCCAATTAGTAATAAGGAATACCTTAAATGAACCTATAATCATATGTTACCATACACTAGAATCTCTCTGTTACAAGATCCCAAGTCGAGCTGGAGTCATGGTTTATGTCAAACCCCCTTTATTATGAATATTATGTTCTCTTTTAATTTCAGTTCTTGATTAAAAGATTTTCTCATTAGAAACTCTTTTCTGATTAAATCTATCTGTCCTTGCCAGGAACTTGAAACATCAAGAATAATTAAATGAACATAGGATTTTATCCCTATTTACTTAGGGTAACAGATTCCATCTTCATCAACACCTACCTCCGTATATAACTAGTAGGAGTTAACACATGCCCGTATACCCATACACAGTACAAGTAAGAAAGCAGTATCAAACTCAAACCACCTATATACAAGATAACTGTGCTATCTCAGGTCTAAAGATTATATGCACTGATATAATTTATGACAATCTATTGACAAGAGTAAACTCTATGTGCATGTCATAAATATCACTGGTTCGGCCTACTTATCATGTATAAGTGCCTATCATGTTTGTTATATGGCATGAGACTCACCATTCCATCTTATTTACATCTCATATAAATAACTTGGGAATAAACATGATTACAATCTTTCTGGATAAGTCATGTCCTTATTGTGAAGTATCCTCGATTGTGAATCAATTTATGATACTTTGTGCTAGAAATACTGTCACTCATATTCTTAATAACTTAAGAATAGAATTTCTAGCAAAATATCAATGGACCTTTTCTAGTACACATAAATATATTATGTAAACAGAAAAGTGAAAATGCCTTTTATTAATAAAACGTGTATAAAATACATACTAAATGATATGCTCTAGGGCATACTACTAACAATAATTGATGTAATGTTAGGAGCCTGAGCCTAGAGCTTAGAGTTACAGGATCTAGATTAGACCTTATCTATTTTCTACCCCCAAGGTAGGATAATGGGGCAATGACATAAAAACCCTTTTGATTGTTGACAGTATAATGGAAATTAGGTGAGGTATGCGACCAAAGTAGGTAGTAATCATGAGCGATCGTGGTAACTTGAATTGTATTGTCGATAAATAAGCAAGATCATTTGGAGTAAGTTTGATAAATGTCAACATAATGGATATAAATATTCAAGATAAGTGATAATGTCACAGAGGCTTGATATTAAAATTTAGAGTGGTGAGGCCTAGAGTCAAAAATGGAGTTAGACATATATTTTCAGTGTGATCGATAGAATAATTATGTAAAAAAAAAGAGTAATAATAAATAATAAATAATAGTATGATAATATGTGGCAGAACGCTAATAACAGTCAGAATAGGACAAGATGGGTATAGGTGTAATTATAAGATATTGAGAAATACATGGATTAGACAAGTGATTGTTGGTAAGAATGGAGTAGATCTGAAAGAATCTGTGAGTGCTTTTATCTTCTAGAATATAACTAAGTATAAGGAGCATTGGACAAATAATTATAAGTTTGATATGCAACTATGTGTCATTGTTCTGCCTTGTGTAAAATTCGAAGACGAATTTTCTATAAGGGGGGAAGAATGTAACATCCCTAATTTTTAAATAATTATATATATATATATATATATATATATATATATATATATATATATATATTATTCTAACCCTGGTATTGTGGACTTCGCGTATGTACTTTCATTAAGTGGAAATTCGATCGTCGCCCGGATCTGCAATTTCAGGCCAAGCAGATAAGCAGCTAAAACCATTTCAGAACCAGATCAAAATTATAGGCTACCCCACCGTTTTTAGACGTTCTGGACGCGTTTCAATTGTCAGATTTGGCATAGGTAAACTCAAACTCTACATTACTCAATTTTTGCCTTGTACTGGGTTAGAATAAAATTTATAAAATATTCATAGATGAAAAGAAAATTACGATTCATATTACAATAGCCTTATAATATTGTTAAGGACCGAAGGGCAGGTTTATAGTTTGGATAGTTTTTGAAAAATATTAGTTTTAGAGTTTTATAATTGAGTTATCTGATGTTGTGATTATTGTCTGACTTGGAGGGCCCAGGAGGGGGCCATATAATGATGATGAGATATGAGCTGAGTTTAGAAGTGTTATTTGAACCATTTTACAGGTTGGGTAAGTCCTAGGTATAGGGGAGACTCTGTCGGATTTTTGGCACGACTTAGGATATCTTTGGTCTTTTCTTAGTTTGTATTGAGTTAAATGTATTAAAATAATTGTAATAAAATTGACAGGTGAGACGGGACAGCCTTCCTCCTCCGCCCAGCCGCCACAGTGACTTTGGTTAAGTCTGTGAGTAAAATTTTAATTTTAATTGTAATTTCGATATTATTATATGTTCAAGCAAGCCCATGCATCACTTATAAATATGTATCTATGTAGTTAAACACTAGGCACGTTTTATATTGCATTCATAATTGTTAAAGTGCCATGGATGTTGTTTGTGGTAATTTGGAGCACTGTGTGTGCATGGCGTGCATGTGGTATGGTATTGGATATGGACAGGATGGGTAGACATGACTTGAGAGACACTCGCTAGGATCCGGTCCTTCGGGGTAGACACAGCTTGAGAGACGCTCGCTGGGACTCCGCATTTGGTTTATTAAGCGAAAGTCTGGCTTGAGAGACACTCACTGGCAAAGGTTGGATTAAGAGGGTCAGATAGGGATTAGCTCCCATATATATATTGTTTGATGTTGTTGGGTGTGTGAGTGCTCCAAATTGCCTTTTTGCTGTTATGATATGAAAATTATGAAGATGTTGCATTTCACTCCACATGATGCATTCGCTTTAGATGGCTATAGAGATTATGGTTAAAATTGATATTTTACTCTCTGAGTCGAACGCTCACTCCTGTTCATCTATTTTTCCAGGCTATAAGAGGATTATTGTTATAGCTAACATGCTCTTCTTCTTCGCAGGTCCATTAATAGTATTTAATGTATTTTATACAATTGAGTTAAATTTTAAACTCCGCATGTGTTAGAAGCACTTATTTTTATTTTGGGCCTGTATTATAAAAGTTATGTTGGACCTGTAAAATTATTAACTGTATGCATGATGGGATTGGATGAGGGAGCTGAGCTCCTTTTTGAGTTATGACATTTTGATTATGTGAAGGGTAAGCTGAGCTCCCCAATTTATTATATATTGTGTTTACAGGTCCGGGGAGTCAAAACTGTTCGTTGAATGGTCCATTTTATGGTCGGACTCTGTCCAGTTGAATTCTCGAAATAGGGCCTAAATGGGCCTTAGAGTTGGGTTGAGGAATAGTTAGGCTTACTACAGGCCTCAGGGGCTTTAGGCTGGCCCAGGTCCCAGTGCCGGTCCGGCCTATAGGTTGGGTCGTGACGTAGGGTATCAAGGTGGATCCCAGCAAGATAGAAGCTATTCTCAATTGGAAGCCACCTAGAAATGTTATAGAAGTTCACAGTTTTCTCGGGTTAGCTGGTTATTACCATAGAATTGTGAAGGGATTCTCCATGTTAGCATCTCCACTGACCAAATTGTTACGAAAGGATGTGAAATTTCAGTGGATAGATTGATGCCAAGAGAGTTTTGATGAGCTGAAGTGGTGTTTGAATGAAGCTCTAATCTTGACTTTACCTACTCTGGATAAAGAATATACTATCTAAAGTGATGCTTCTCACAATGGATTAGGCTGTGTGTTGATGCAAGATAGAAATGTTTAAGCTGGCGTGAAGCACAGAAATGTCATTGCCTATGCTTCACGCCAGCTTAAACCACATGAGAGGGATTATCCTACTCATGACTTGGAGCTTGCGGCCATTGTCATTGCTTTGAAGATCTGGAGACACTACTTATATTGGGAAAAGTGCTATATCTATATAGATCACAAGAGTTTGAAGTATTTGGGCACTCAAAAAGAATTGAATTTGAGACAAAGGAGATGGCTGGAATTGATAAAAGATTATGATTGCTTGATTGAATACTAGCCTGGGAAAGCTACTATTGTAGCTGATGCCTTAAGTCGTAAGACCGTGGCTAGTTTGAGAGTTTTACCTCTGTCCATGGTGCATGACTTAAGGGCATTACATGCAAGTTTGGAAGTAGATGATGATGGGCAGATGTCAGCTACCTAGCAAGTGAAGCCAATGTTGATTAAACAAATAAAAAGAGCAGCTCAAAATGATGATAAGTACCTAAAGTTGATGGAAGAGGCTCGGGATGGCAAGAAACCAGAATTTTCAGTGAATGATGAAGGCTTATTGCTATACCAGGATAGAATGTGCATTCCTAATGATGTTGAATTGAGGCAAATCATTTTGAAGGAAACACATGACTTACCTTTTGCTATGCACCTTGGTGGAACTAAAATGTATAGAACTATTAAAAAGCACTACTGGCGGATGGGAATGAAGAAGGACATTGTAGAATATATTGCCAAATGCCTAACTTATCAGCAAGTAAAGGCAGAACACTAAGTGCCAGCAGGGTTGCTACAGCCATTGTCGATTCTTGAGTGGAAATGGGAGAGAATCACTATAGATTTTGTGATGGGACTTTCATGTACACAGAAGAATCATGATGCAATTTGGATTATTATGGATAGATTGACTAAGTCTGCACATTTTTTACCAGTGAGGATAGACTATAGTTTAGATAGATTGGCTAAATCAGATATTGATGAAATAGTGAGGTTACATGGAGTACCAAAGGTCCATTATATCGATAGAGATCCATGATTCACTTCTAAATTCTTGGGTATTCTCCAAAAGCCCTAGGAACTAGATTGAACTTAGCACAAAGATTCCATCCGTAGACAGATGGCCAGTCTGAGAGAATCATCTAGATTTTAGAGGACATGCTTCGAGCTTATGTTATTGAGTTTGAAGGAAGTTGGGATACACACTTGCCCTTGATTGAATTTTCTTATAATAATAACTATCAATTAAGCATTGGGATGCCTTCATATGAAGCACTGTATGGCAAAAAATGTAGAACTCACTTGTGTTGGGATGAAGTGGGCGAGAGGAAGCCGATTGGCCTCAAATTGTGCAGACAGAGGAAAAGATTAAGATCATTCGAGATAGACTTAAAGCTGAATCAGAAAGTCAGAAGTCTTATGTGGATTTGAAGAGATATTGAGTACAATGTGGGTGATAAAGTATTCCTGAAAGTTTTCCCATGGAAGAAGATCATGAGATTTGGCAAAAAGGGGAAACTAAGTCCTCCCTTCATCGGGCCATATGAAATTCTAGAAAGAGGGGTCTCTTAGCATACAGAATTGATTTGCCTCCAAAGTTGGAGAAGATTCATAATGTTTTTTTATGTCTCCATGTTAAGGAGGTATAGATCAGACCCATCTCATATCTTGCTAGTGGAAGAAGTTGAAGTAAATCCAGATCTGACTTATGATGAGCAACCCATAAAGATCTTGACATATGGGGTGAAACAGCTGAGGAATAAGCAGATACCTCTGGTTAAAGTGCTGTGGAACCATCATTCGGGCCAGAAGACTACATGGGAATGTGAAGAGGATATGAGGAGATAGCACCCACAGTTGCTCAGAGACTAAGACCAGGTAAATTTCGGGATAAAATTTCTTTTAAGTAGGGGAGAATTGTAACACCCCTACATTAGGCAGTTCCATGAATTCTACTGTCCCGATGATTAATTTCTGTTCGGACAGCTAGAATGTCTAGAACCATACTTAAATCACAAAAAGAAGTTATAAATTAAATTAATAAAGATCAAATGAGATTGGAGGAAAATAAAAGAAATGGAGTGCAAATAGATTAAATGAGCCTAGGTCCCGGAGATGAGTGACTTACATGAGAAGCGACTATAAGTTCAGTTGTTACCCTAAATTTGTGTGGGACCCTATGGAGACCTTAATGAAGGAACTATTTAGAAATTATTGGGAATTTGAAAATCCTAAAAATAAAAAGGGGACAAGCACAAATAAGTGAATCACAACCTAAAGACTCATCGGGAATTATTGAAAAAGATGGACTATAACCCGATGAGGGGCATTTTGGTCAATTCACTTCAAGAGTTGATTTTGACCTAAATGTCCATTAAGATGAGTAAGATTAAAATATTAAAATGAAATTAAATTAAAAGAATATGTATGGAAAATTGATTTAGGACATAAGAGTAATTATTTAAATTGTTATAATTATAATAATTATAATTGAAATTTTATTTGTGAAAGAGGAGACAAATATATAAGAAGACAAAAATCAATTAAAAATAAAATAAATCATCCTCTTCCACCTCCATTTGTGCCATCCCCATAGCTCTCTTCCTTCCTCCATTTTCATCCTTCCAAGCTTAAAATTTCCTTGAATTCTCTCTTATTTTCTATAGCCACTTGAGTAAAAGCTTGATAATTGATTGTGAAAAGAAGATTGGAAGCAACGATTGAAGGAAATCTTGAAGATTTTGAAGTTGGGAAAATTGTCAATTAAGGTAAACTCTCTTCCAAGCTTGAATTCCTTTTATATTCATTAAATTAAGTTTAATTATAAAGAAATAACTTAAGAAAGTGATAGAATCATGCATGAAATGAGGGAGGGAAATTTGGCCAACTTGGGGTATGGTAGGGTTTCGAGTGGTTTGATTAAATTGAACTTCAATTCAAGCTTATATGGAGGTATAGGTATGACTTGTGTATTGAATTTGCATGAAATTGCATGAATTGGGGGAAGATGTGAAATTAGGGTTTTTATGACAAGAAGTGCAATTAGTGTTTATAATAGCAAATTATGGTCAATTGAGGTGTGTTGAATGTGGAATGAAGTTGAATTGATGAAAGAATTAGTGGGATTGTAATTGAACATTTGGTGTTGAATATGGACACTTAAGTCCAGTGTGTTTAGAAGCCTATAAGTTGAGCTACACAATTCCAATTGGTGTTAAACTAATTAGACATGAAACCTAAGACATAATGCTCCAACTTTCATGGAGAGAGTCAGCCTAGAAAATGACCATAAGTTACCTTAAATTAGGCTTGAATCAGGGTTACCAATTCTGGACCTGGGGAAAATGACCATATAAATAGTACTTATTCAATTAGGCATAACTTACTCTAGAAAACTCCAATTTAGGTGATTCTTAAACCTATGGAACTTTGAGACATAGGAGAACAGTTCTTATAAGGACCATGAAATCAAATTATGACCATAACTTAATCAAATTGCTAGACAAAATTAGTCTAGCAAATTTGCCCTAAAGTCGGATCAACTTGGAAAATGTGAAGGATTTGGCATCCGACCAGTTTTGGCAAAATTACCATAACTCAAGCTACACAGTAGCAAATGAGGTGATTCTAAAGCCAAAATAATCATAAGACATGGAACTAAAAACTTCATATTTTGACCTAAACCCAGTTCTTAGGGCAAAGTAGGGGAATTATTAGGGTAATTCAGGAATGTCAAATATAGAATTCCTGCACCTTAGCCAAATTGCCATGTGACCTCCGATTGGTCATCTGGCCATAAATTTCTCTGGAAAACTCCAAATGAAGTGATTCAAAATGATTTGAAAACCTAAGACAAAGACCTAAAATATTGTTTTAGGGACCTGGACCAAATTCTGAGCTTAAAATGCCCGGATATAGAATGAAAATTTAAGGTATAAATCTGGAAAACTGGAATTTTAGGATATGATACCTAGAACATTGTTTAGTAATTTGGCCATAACTTGAGATCCAAAACTCCAAATTGAGTGATTCAAAAAGGAAAATAAAATTAAGACATAGAAGAACAATTTTCATTAGATCACCTTCCCAAATTATAACTGAAACTAGGTTAGAATTGAGTTCTAAAGTCAGGTCTTGAATTTGTCCTCAACCTTAAACTTTTAAATTTCATGATAACTTAGGAAATTATTTGATTAACTATTAATAAAGTTTAGAATGAGTATTAAGACTTTAAAATTGTGTAATTTTAGTGGAAAATGAGGCTTCTAAGGAAGTGAAGGACTAAACCAAGAAAAGAGAATTTAAAGAAGGTTTGTGCACAACTAGACTTTTCTTTTGTTTTAACATTGTAAACGCATTGAATGAATTTTGTATGATTCAAGTATGCTTTTCTTATGCATTTAAAAATTATTTACCTTATTTTGAACATTTTTAAATTGTGAAATGAATTTATATGATGGAAAGACGGATGTTGGTTATCAATTTTATTGTAGCAAGGGGGTGAGCTAAATTTTGAATGTTTTTAGAAGTGTTTGAGTACTTGATGTGTTGCCAACCCTATAAGGCAAATTTGATGAATAAAATATGATTATTTGATTTGCAATGTGATTCTTCGAATGGAAATTCTTTGAATTTGTTTTGAAATTACAGTTGGCATGGCAATTTGATTTGTGTCCCTCATTATTTTGGTGAGATTAATTATGTTTCCTCCCTCTTTGGCTTGCCAATTGAGGTTGAGTTCGAATGAGTACTCATATTGCTAGCTAGCCACCTCTCTCATTAATTACGATTAGTGAGGTTGTTGATTGCTTTGTTGTGATATACAACACAGCATTGATTGGAAATTTTGTGTCATGGCCCTAACTGTGTGATTGTTGGCAACACAACTGATTTGTGAATGCTTCGATAAAATGTGATTGAAATAAATGATTTGTATGATTGAAAATTGTAACATTGGTTTTATGACCTATGGAAAATTTGGATATGTCAAATTCTTTGTTATGTATTAATAAAGCATGTTTTATATTAAGTTTAAAAATTATAGTTATGCACCACTGAGTTCAATGCTCAAGAATAGTCGCTTTATGTCGCCGCAGTAAAGGAAAGGATAACGCTGCAAAGTGAGAGGCAACGAAGTAGCATTTTGAATTAATTTCGGGTATATATTAGGTATACTCTTTGTAAATTCATTTTGAATATATTTGTAGCTATATGTGTGTATGTAAAGACAATGAGCAGTTTGTACATAAACTTTGTAAGAATATTTTTGTTGTAACTATGGAGATTTGTAAATTTATAATTAAATATTTCTTTTGGATTGTAATAAGATAATACTATTTCTTTATCCTCTGGATTTGTGAATGAAAGAAAGCAAAATTTTGATTGATGATTAATTACATTATGTTATATATATTGCCACAGGTGATTTTAACAGGTTCCATAAATTTAATTTATTAAAATTACATTGCCACCACGCGAATTTTTTGCAGAAATTTTCTTTATTTTTAAAATATTTAACTTATTCCTTAACTAAAAATGTATTTTGTTTGTTTAAAATCCCTTATAATATATTTAATGATTTATTTGTAGGTAAAGTTCAGTATTTCATTAGGTATACTGTGGAATCATGTTATACCTTACAGAGGGATAAGGTGTGATATCAACTTTGCTCATCAATTAACTGTGAAAAAATAGCATCCAAGGGAAGATAATTAAGTGGAGTAATTATACGTAAAGATAAAGGTTGGGGAATCTGTAATGCCCTCACCATAGGTAGTCCGTGACGCTCACTGCTCGTGACTAATGTCCGTCCGGACGCTTAGGATGTCTAGAACTACACTTAAATCATAATGAGGAGATATAAAATGATGGAATAAATGATAAGAAAATACAAGAAAAATTAAGAAAAATAAAAGACATGAAATGCAATTAGGTTAAATGAGCTAGAACCGCAAATGATGGGTATCCGTGATCGAGAAGTCATCACAGAGACAGCTGAAGACCCTGCACTCCACGAGAAACCCTAAGAAATAATTTTTGAGACTTAATTAAAGATTTACTAAGGTACAAATGACATTAAAAATATCAAAGAAAATTTAGTTAATCTACAGATGAAAATGAAATTAAAGGAACAATGGATCGTGGATTTAATTGGTATTATCAAAAAGTGTGACTATAACCCAAGAGGGGCATTTTAGTCATTTGGCACCTAGAGTTGACTTTTTAACTAAATGTCCATTAAAATAAGTGATGTTAAAATTTTAAAATCCCATGAAAATATGAAACTACATGTGTAATGTAATTAAAGGAAATTAAAGGGAATTATTGCAAATATGAAAACTTGAATTATAATAACAATTAATTAAATCTTAGTGGGGGTATATAAGGGCATTAGAAGACAAATTTCACCACTTCAATTCATCTTCTTCAACTCATCTCTCTCATGGCTGAATGGTTCTCTCTCAATTCCTCCATGGATGTTTTCATGCAAGCTTAAAATCTCTCTCATTTTCAACCTAAAATCATACGCTCACTTCATTAAAGTTTGTCCTCACATCTTGGGAAGACTATAGGCAGCAAGAAAAAGAAGATTTAGTAAAGTTTTCACAAGGTTGAGAAGTAGTCATCTAAAGGTAAGTGCTTATATCCTCTTCCTTGCTTCATAAAAATTGAATTAAGGTTAAGATGAAGTGAATTATGCATGAAATCAAAAGAAATGATAGGTTATAAGAAGTGTTAAATTTCGGCAGCATTAGTACTCTTAAGAGTTTGATGAATACTTAACTAGAATGATGGTTAGTGATGTTAGTTGATGCATCTAAATGCAATGGAAGTGATATTATATGAATATGTTTGAAAATTGGGAAATTTGAATTAGGGTTTAAACAAATTATTGATGACTTTGCGTAATTGTTCAATTCGGCAGCCTTGAGAACCTTAGGAGATTGATAATTTCATGTATATAAATGTTGATTAATGGTGTTGATGAATGGATTTATGTGGGCTATATGTTGATTGATGAAGTTACTTGTACTAGAAAATTTATTGAATGTATATATTGTGATTGACATTTGAATTAGGGTTTTTAACTACATATTGGAGACTTGACGTAATTGCTGGAATGTGATTGTATTGAAATGAATTGATAATATTAGAAGTACCATGAATGCTATTTGAAGTAAGGGAGTTAGAGGAATGCAATTTGGGAGTGTAATTTCTTTGCAAGTTAGGAAATTATTGAAATCAGTATGTGTTTTGAGCCCTAATCAAAATTTTGTATTTCCAATTGGTATGAGGCCAATTGAAAGTAAAACTAGACCTAAATTGCACCATTTTTCATGAAGAAACCATGCTCAAATTCTATCTAAAAAGTGAGCTAAATTCTACCCTAATCCGGATTACCAAAAAGTGAACTCAGAAATGACCAAATGAATAGTATACATTCATTTGGTCATAACTCACCTGCATGCATCTAAATGACCTGAAATTTATACATTTGAAAGCTTAGACATAGGGCTACAACTTTTGTGTAAAACACAAAGCCCAGAAATGCCATTAACCCAACCAAATTGCTTGCCCAAATTGGGTTACCAAACTGTCCAGTGCCAAAACTGCCTAGAATTGCTAGACAAAGGCTACTTGTCCAGTTTTGGCAAAAAGGCCATAACTTGGTCCATAGAAGTCCAAATGCCTTGAAACTAGTGTCAAATTTTCAATAAGACATAGAACTACAATATTGGTATTTTGACCAAATAGATCTATGATATTGGTATTTTGACCAAAACCTAAATTGAGGGAACTAGGTCAAAAGTCAATATACCACTCGAAATTGCATAAGTAGCCATTGACTCTAATAGTCTAGGCCAGTTATTAGGTTATAAATGGTTCTACAAAACTTGAAACATTGCAACTAAAAATTCTGAGTGACCACAAGACATAGGGTAACAAATCCTATGAAGAACACTAGATCTAAATGTTTCTATAACTTGTTCAAATAAATTGGTAAAGTAAGACACCAAAACTGCCTAGTTAAGGAACCAGAAATTGCAATCGAACCAATTATGGTCATTTGACCATAACTTGAGTTCTAGAAATCCAAATGACATGATTCAAAAAGGAAAAACAAGACAAGACATAGGGAAACAACTTCCATGAAGGAAGTATGGCTAAACAGTAGCTACAAAGTGATCAAATTAATAGGTAAAGTTAAGATATTAAAACTAAACCTAAAGAAAGGTTCACAAGACAAACAATTTTAAAGTACGATTTTAACCCTAATATGTTACTAAACACTAAATTACATGAAATAGGTGTGTGGGACCCACTTTTCTACTACAAATGACATGAATTTTCTAATAAGTAATTGATAATGCTTAATTGCTCAAAGTAAACCTAGGCTTATGTATATAGTTTGGATCGATTGGTATACCAATTAGGGACTACAGATAACAGTTCTACATGCATGAATAATCATTGATCAACAAAATATGTCTGATATGATTATTCTACAAGTTATATACCTGCCCATTGGCCATTGAGCCTAATTTCATTTCTGGCTTTGAAAGCCTGCTCGCTGGCCTTGTGCCTGACACAACAGTTATATACAGGGTAGACATATGGAGGTCTAACCAGTATACTCCTGTGTATCAAACCTTATAGTCTGTTATAGGTTACTTGGGCATTGATATGATTTTAAAAGATTGAGAATGAAACAAATGAATAAATAAGATACTGATAATTAATTTATTTCCAAAGTGCAATAAAAATACAATTGACCTAGAATTTATGAAATTAGCCTAGAATTATTAATTATAATTACTCAGTTATTTTTCTTTAAAGTTATGCACCCCTAAGCAATTCGCTTAGAGCGTTGGTTTTCCATCGTATAGGTAATCGAGACTAGACACAAGAAGAAAGAATAAGAGCGTGAGTGTTCTGACAAAGTTTTGACAGATCTGCCACAGTCTAAAGTCACCTCAGTATTTTATATTTATTTTGTTAGTAGGGCCCATGTATTAGATTTTGCATTTTGGTTTATTGTACATAAACATCATGTAATTACATTTTGAAATTGTAAATGAAATTGTAAATTATTGTGTATAAACTTTTATTTGAATGATTATGAGTAAATTATATGAATGTCTTATGACATTACATTTCATGGAAATATATATTTTCTTCAAATTGTATAAGTATAAATGATATGATATGACATGTTGTATATGTAAATATGAGATAGACATGAATTTATTTTTAATAGGTGAATAGTGGAACTCACAAAAGTGCTAATAAAATAGAGGAGGCTCGCCTGGTTTCACATAAATAATTTGTGATAAAAAAATTCACCACATATTTTCTATGAAATTTAAAGTTAACAATGGACAGACAGATAAGATAGGGTGTTCAAACACCGAATGTGGCACGCTTACTCGGCCACATCAGAGATGTAAGGGTATCACAGAATCCATGGATCTCTCAAAATATACACTGAATTGCCATCATCTATCTGCCATCTTAATTCTCGTAATAAAACATCCCTCCTAAAGAGAATACTGCCAAGTGTAACTAGGATTAGACCTACCATTGTAGGCAACCCCAAGTAAAAATCATGCTTCTCTACCACCCGAACACCTAATAATATAGACAGTGACTAACCCAATTCAGGAATAGCATTGAAAACCAATTCAAATTTATGCAATTAACCATTTGCCTAGATAATATTTCATACCATTGTAGCATTGAGGAAATAACTGTTGGCTCAAGAAAATTAGCTCTCAGAAAAGAATGCAATCATCCACAAACAAAAGGTTAAAGAGTGTGGGCACACCTCTACAAATTTGAACTCCCTGAAGAAGACCTCCTACGCTGCATTATTTAATAAACTAGTTAGACCTTCTGTACATAACAATAATAGAGAAGGAGACAATAGATCTTCCTGTCTAAGTCCCCAAAAAGGTGTAAAAGGCCTTATGCCATACCATTCACCAAAACTAAGTAAGACATAGTAGTCAAACTTTTCATCACCAAAGAGACCCAAACAGGAGAGAAACCCAAATAGAGCATTATGGCCTCCAAAAAAGACCATTCCACCTTGTCATAAGCTTTCGCCATATCCAATTTCAAAGACATTAATGGTCTACTCGAGTATCCTCTAGTTTTCACATGGTGGAAAACCTCAAAAGCAACTAAGACATTATCTGTAATCAACCTACCTGGTACAAAAGCATTCTAGAAATATCCACATTGTTTGTGAGAACATGCTTCAACCGATTAGCAATAACTTTTGTTATTATTTTAAAAACTACGTTATACAAGCTAGTAGGTCTGAATTCCCCTACAAATCTTGGTTTTTTGACCTTTGGAACTAGGCAGATATGAGTATGATTAAAAGCATTTGGTACCTAACCACCCTAAAGCATGTGCTGGACAAGTCGAGTTACATCATCACCCACCACCAATTAATATTTCTGAAAAAGCGAGGCAAGCCTTTCGGGCCAGGTGTTTTGCCTAGATGCATCTTCTAACTACAAACTCAATCTCTTTGGAGTTATAAGGTTGCAGTAAAAAAAATCATTCATTGCCGAAGAGACCTTGCATGGCACGAACCCCAAATCAATCCCACTCTCCTCTCGAGTCTCAAAAGCAAACATGGATTTATAAAACTGTAGAATATGATCATTAAGCTCAAGACCTGAAAGCTCAACATTATCAGAAGTGAATGAACTTTTAAAAGAATTATTCTTCTTGTGAGCTAAAGCCATCGAATGAAAATATCTTGTGTTCCTATCCCCTTCCTTCAGCCACAACTGCTTAGATCGCTGATGCCACATCATCTCTTCCTGAAGGGACACTTCAGCTAATTTGGCTTTTGAGATTTGTCTAGAATCCATGTCATCCTCATTAGAAGAACCATCAATCCTTTTAAGTTAGTGATGACATCCTGTCTTTGAGCTCGCAAATTACCAAAAGAATTTTTGCTCCAACTAAGCAAATTTTTTGTATAGACTTCTAAATTAGATGACCAGGTCTCTCCAGCATCACCCACCATCGCTTGATCCCAACTAGCTTGAACCACCTTAACACAAGCCTCGTCCATAGTCCACATTGATTCAAACTTGAATCGTTTAGAGCGCTGCATCACGTCTAATAAATCATCTTCAAGATCAAGAAGAATAGGAAGATGATCTGACCTTAACTACATGCAATGAGATACGCATGCATGAGAAAACAATTCCCAACCAAGCAGATAAAGACTCTATCCAACTATTCTTCCACAAAAGCATCATCAGCCCTCCCATTATCCCATGTAAAAAAGTACCCTTTATAGATCAATCCACTAACCTGTCTCCAAAAGTACCTCCTTAAAAGCAATAATATAGTGTTCAGGTCACGCAGCACCTCCTACCTTCTCTGATTGCATTAAGATTTCATTAAAATCACCTAGCACCACCTATGGAAGGCTAGATGTTGCATGAAAACTTCTCAACAACTGCCATGAGAGATTTTTATTACCCTATTCAGGCCAACCATAAAATGTAGTGAATCTCCAAGACGCAGAACTACCATTCGTACTGACCTCAAAATCAACATGATGAAGAGAATATGACAAAGGGTGTAGATCAATCGATTCATCCCACAGACACCCTAAACCGCCAGTACCATTCACTCCTCGAACCACAAATATGTATTTAAAGCCCAAAGAAAACTTTATAAAAGACATCCTATCCTTACTTACCTGAGTCTCCATAAGGAAAAGGAAATTGGGAGCTTTTAGCTTGCACAAGCACCTTATTTTGGCAATTACAAACTAGTTCCCAAGCCCTCTACAATTGTAACTTATGAGTTTCACGGCTGCAGGCAACACCCTATAAGTCCAGGAGTCACCTTTAAAACATTATCATGCAAATAAATCCTCTTACCCATTGAACCAACCTCGGCCACATCTGTATACTCTAAATCATCACCACCCTGCTTACCCAATGTCACAATATCTTCTTTCATGAGATCATGCCCACCACTTCATTGCTTTCCATGCCATGTAGCTCACCACCTATCATGTTAGATTGGGTCAAAAATAGAATCAGTGCTGACCAAAACACTAGCACAACTGTGCTACCCAACATCAATCAGCCCAATGAGATTAGAAGTGACAAACTCAGTTAGAGCAAGGGAATTATCATTAGAAACCTCAACTCGAATATTCAACTTTTCTAGAACCTAAGCCAAGGATTCCTTTGATGCTGGGGTCGTAGCATGAGAGTCATTGGTAGCCTCCTTGTCATTAGGGGAATTCACTGGTGGTTCATTATTTCCACATCTACTCGAATCTAGTAATTCTACAACCAATCTTGCCTCCTTGTCTTTTTCCACCTGGTTGTGTAATTGAAAATTTTTTCAAGCCCTACCCTAAGCCAATCTCCACATTGAAATTTATCATTTTAATCACACTATAGCACTCATGAGACACATGCCCCATATAGCATAACAAATATGAGGAAGCCTTTCATATTTCAATTGTACCCATATAATAATCCCTGAAGCACACCATGATGTAAAGGCTTGTCAAGGGGAATTGCTACCTTAAAGTTCAAAGCCAATGAACAACCAATCACATAGTATTATCAAAATACACAAAATAGCCAATCATACCTGCAATAAAAGTGGCAGTTGAGAGCGAGTAACAGTTAAAGGTAACCCTATGAGCACGTACCCAGAAATTGCATTTGTCAAAAGTGACAGACTCTGGTGTGTCTGATCCAACCATATCCTGAAGAACAACCAACTGTTCATCAAAGCACCACAGGCCACCCTCAACTACACGTCACTTATCTTCTTCCAGAAAAAATTGGAACACTAAAATATTCTCTGACAATTGATAGAATCCAAATCCTTTTAAAGTCGCCAACTCTGAAGCATCGTAGAATGGAAAGCCAGAACGTTAAACTCCTTCCTCATTAATACCTTGCTAAACAAGCAAAAAGAGATCTTTAACTATTGCATTGTGACCTCACTATCAACCATTAAAACTTAACCTATGCATCCTTTTTCATCCATTAAATAAAGCGAGGCTAGTAAATCATCCACTGTATCTGAAGCCATGCTTAAGGAAAAAACTCTTTTGAAAAAAAAAAAAAAAGAAACCTTAGCCGTCGACTAAGGAAAAAGGAACTTGAAAGAGAGAGAGACTCCCTTGTGAAGAGGAGAGCAATGTACTAGTTTTTATTAATTTTTATTCATATTTTTATTATTATTTCCTTAACCCCTCAAGGAAATTAAAAATCAAGTATATTAAATGAATACTTTTATATTACACTTGACAAGACATAACATGTTCAAAATAATTAACATTTGACATAATTTAAAAGATAATAATTTTATTTAAAGTTGATTTTAAAAATAAAATTAATTTTATTAGATAAATTCTAATTGAGCTTAAAATTTCATTTTAACTTATCTATATATCTAAAAGCTAAAGATTTAAAATCAAATTTCCACAATTCTATCCACTATTAATTTACACGTGACATAATTAAAAAAATAATAAATTTATTTAAAAATATAAAATATTTGAAATTTCATTTTAAAAGTAAAATTAATTTTATTAAATATGGCCTAATTGAGTTTGAAATATCATTTTAACTTATATTTTTTAATTATAAATTTAATTATTAGTTAATAATTTTCTTTAATAATTATTAGTGTGAGATTAAAAAAAAAAACACATTTATACAAAAAAATAAGGTAATAAAAGTATAATTGCCCATGCAAATGCCCATTCCCGTTCATTTTCCTTATCATAGGCAGTAGGGCTAGTGATACAAATGTTCAAATTTTAATAAAATTTTATTTGCATTTAACATAATAAATTAAAAATTATAATATTAACAATATTATTATTATTATTATTATTATTATTATTATTATTATTATTATTATTATTATTATTATTATTATTATTATTATTACCGCTTATAAGCTCTAAAAATATTTTAAATAAATACATTAACTTAAAATTAGAACTTATAAGTTGGTTTGACTAGTTTATAAGTTAGGCCAAATACTTTTTAATTATGTAGGAAAATAAAAATAAATTGAACAGAGAAATCAAGAGAAAAGAAATCTAATTTTCATAGAAATCTAATTTTTTTTATATTGTTTAGATAGATTGTTAGAATATGAGATAAATACAAAAAAGGTAATATCTATCACTTCAACTTTTAAAAATTGGAATTAAGTGAATCTTGAGATCTTAATAGGCATAAAAATTAAAAGACAAATTGAACTAGTTGAGAGTGCCACTAGGCTTTTTGGTAAAGGTCGATAGTTAATTTATGTACTCCAACATTCTTAAATTTATAATATTATGAAAGTTTAGGGATGAGATGAGATGTTTTTAAAATGAAGGGTGCTACTAAACCCTTTTTTTTTTTTTTTGTAAGGGCTAGCGTTAACTCATGCATTCAAAAAGGTATTTAAGTAATTTTAATCTAAATTACATTTTTATTCTCATATTTCTTTCTATTACTATAATTTGAAGGAAATATTTTGAGTTAATTAAGAAGATTTGAGAAATTAAAATTTTCTTCAATTTTCATTTTTCCTCCTTTCTCTCTTTTATTTATTTTTTTCCCTATTTTTCACAATCCAAATAAAGGGCTATATTATATTTATTTTTATTTTATTGTGTATAAAAAATAGATTATTAATTACAAAAATATATATATATATATATATATATATATATATATATATATATATATATATATATATATATATAAGGAGAATTCTTAAAATATTTTTTCTTATGAAACTAACTATCTATATTAAAGTTAAAGCAAAGAGAAAATTAAATTTTAACTTTTTATATTCTTTTTTTTACGATTTTTTTTTTATCTTGATTTTTCTATATTTTGATTGGACCAATTAAGATTTTTTTTTAATTTTAAAAATTAATATTTATTTATAATTAATTATATCTTTGGAAAAATAATAATATTAACCATATTATTAAATTTTGAAATTTCATTGTTTATTACTATTTATAATTTTGTAGTTTTTAATATTTAAAATTTAGTTTGCATTATTTTTTTAGAAATTTTGAGTTTTTATTCATATTTTGATGGGGTAAATTAAGTTATTTTTTAAGTTTAAAAATAATATTTATTTATTTAAAATTTTAATTATTACATTATTTTCAGTGTTGCATTACATTACAAAAGATTTCATACCCCCATGCACTACTTATAAATGTTTACTGAAATTAGGAAAAGATTCAAAAAGAACATGAGCTAAAATTTCAATTAATGCATTATTTTCAGTATTGTATTGCCTTACAAAAGAATTTATATTCTATGCACTACTTATAAATAGGGATGGCACCGGGTATCCTATCCCGCAAAGATCACTTTATTTAAATTTGAACTCGATTAATATTCTTAAAACTCGAACTAGTTCTATATTCGATTAATCAGTTACTTAAATTCTTCCCAAATTCAATTATTATTATTCAAAATACCTAAACTCGTTATTTTTCAATTAAAAATCTACATAAAAATTATTTTTATTAATAATTTATATTTTAAAAATTTAATAATTCCATAAAATATTTCAATTTTATTTTATATAAAATAAAATATATAAAAATTTATATATATTATTATAAAAGACATATATTTTATATTTAATTAACTATTTATATAAATGATTCGGATAGCAAATACTAAATATATAAAATTCGAGCCTATTACGGTATTCAATTTTAAACCCAAATCGCCCCAAACCGATTATATTATCCAAATCCATTCTATTAAGATTCAATCGGGTTGAGTACCCACAAAAGCCCATTGCAATCCCTACATAAAAATGCTTATTGGAATTGAGAAATGATCCCAAAACAATGGAAGCTAAAATAAAATTGAGCAGGTGACCAATCTGTTAATGGAACAAAAAGTAAAGGATGAAATTATTAGTTTCACCCAAACCTCAGAGATTTTATTGTTATTTACCAAAAATTTTATTAGAAAGTATTATTTTAATTATTTAAGACTTCAATTATTTAAAATTTCTTAGTGGTAGTTTTATATTCTAGTTATAAGAGGAGAATTAGGGTTGGTACTTGGAATGTTGGATCACTTACAGGAAAATTAATGGAGCTTATAGATACCTTGAAAAGGAGACAGGTAAATATTGCATGCATTCAGGAGACTAAATGGGTAGGAAAAAAAAGCAAGGAAGTGGGTAATTCATGGTACAAACTATGGTTTACTGGAAAGGAAAGGAACAAGAAAGCAGTGGGTATAATCATGAATGTAACATTGAAAGATGTTGTAATAGTGAAAAGAGTAGGAGATAGAATTATACTAGTAAAGTTAGTACTAGAAGGAGAAATAATAAATGTAGTTAGTGCTTATGTCCCATAAATAGGACTAGATAATAAGAGTAAACAAAGGTTTTTGGAAGATATTAATGATCTAATGCAAAGCATACCGAATGAAGAGAATATTTTCATCGGTGGAGATTTGAATGGACATGTAGGAAGTGATAGGCAAGGTTATGAGAATGTTCGTGGAAGTTTTGATTTTCGTATCCGAAATAAGGAGGGAAAAAGTATCCTAGATTTTGCTATGGCATACAACCTAATAGTAGCAAATACCTACTTTGTAAAAGAGAGTCGATTTAGTGACTTTCAAAAGTGGGCAACATAGAAGCCAAATTGACTATCTCTTTAACTAGGAAGACAAATAGAGCTCTATGCAAGGATTGCAAGGTCATTCCGGGAGAGACTTTAACAAGTCAACATCGCTAGTGGTCTTGGATGTCAAGTTTAGGAACAATTCAAGGTTAGAAGAAATAGTATGGCTCGAACAAAGTGGTGGGAGTTCAAAGAGTAAAGCAAGTGAAGTTCAAAATGAACTTCGAGTCTCAAGCATGGAAGTTGGATGTGGAGGCCAATGGTATGTGGATACAGTATGATATCAAGAGATTAGAGAAGTAGTTAGAAAGTACTTGGAGAGTCTAGAGGACATAGATCACCCTCAAAGAGAGATGGTGGTGGAATGAGAAAGTACAAAAGGCGGTGAAGAGAAAGAGAGAGAATGGTATAAGAAATTACCTAAGTGTGATAAATAATAAGGCATATGGCAATAGTGTGCAAGATATAACAAGAAAAGAGGCAAAAAAGTGCTAGTTAAGTAAGAGCGTGAGGCACTTTGAAAAATTAAGTTATACAAGAACCAAACTAAAGAATAAGAAAAAGATATTTATGCAGATTAGCAAGGAGGAGGAGAAAAGAAATATCAAGATCTCAATCAGGAGTTAGGTGGCCATTAAGATAAAGAAAGAAAAGTTTTTTGATGAAAGATGAGAGACATTAAAGAAATATGGGAGAAATTATTTTGATGATCTCTTTAATAATAGTCAAAGTAGTAATAGCTACAAATACACAAACTATAGGAGCAATAGAAAAGAATGTAAATTATAATAGAAGGATTAGATCTTTAGAGAGAGTAAAAAAGCGCCCAAGAGGAATGAAAGTGGGTAAAGCACATGGACTAATTAGAATACCAATTGAGTGTAGAGTATTTAGGAGATATGGGAGGTGGCATAGTTAACTAAATTGTTGTGGATTCTAAACTCAAAGAAAATGCTTGATGAATGGAGGAGGAGTATTTAGTTCCTATTTTAAAAATAAGGAGACATATAGAGTTCTTTCAAACTATAAAATTAAACTCATAAGTTATACTATGAAGTTGCGAGAGGAATTATGGAATATCAACTACATCATAACACTTCTATCTCTCCCAATCAATTTGACCTTCATGCTCAAATTAGTTTCAACTATGAAAGCGATCTTTCTCATTAAACTGATGGAGAAATATAGAGATGTGAAGAAGATACACTTACATAGTTTTATCCAATTTGAAAAGGCTTATGATAGTGTTCAGAGATGCCTTATAGAGTGTTAGTACAAAGGGTATCTAGCCAGGCATACAAATGTTGAAGATATGTATAAAGG